>NW_003020060.1:72432-572205 GCF_000006335.3 Candida tropicalis MYA-3404 | reverse complement strand
GCCTTATTAGTCCTTAACAACCCAGATAAAGGGGATTGAATCCATATGATTCAAGGATTACATGTGGGATTAATTCATTTATGGTATGATCAAATTGGTTATCTTAATGAATTATTTTAATTTAGAATGGGTCCAAGAAGCATTGGGAGTTGATAAATTCATATCCTATGTGTTCAAGTGAAGTTGGGAGTAGAATTTGTAAACTGATTTCATGAGACCTTATCAACGTCATATCACAAGTTTATTTAGATGATGGAATTTCCTGTTTTAATTTATGTTGGAGATAAAGATTTGGTTTGTGATTGGGTTGGTAATTTAGCATGGGTTAATCAATTGAATTATACAAACCATGAAGAATTCTCCAAGGAATCATTTAAACCATGGATTACCAATAATGGTAGCCATGCTGGTGAAGTTAAAAATTATGCAAATTTCACTTATTTAAGAATCTTTGATTCGGGTCATATGGTACCAATGGATCAACCTGAGAATTCTTTAGATATGGTAAATAGATGGATTAGAGGAGATTTTAAATTTTAAATTCTAAGCAATATACACCTATAGTTATTGTCATTATTAATAATGAATACAGTAATGCGTCACGTGATAACTAAGTCATGTGAAAGTCGTGCACCAGTAAACAGAATAAAATTTTTTTTTTGTTCAACAAAAAAGTTCGACGGCAACTTTCAAAAAATCATTTTCTGTTATTTGCAATTACTTCTTTTTTATTGAACTTCTTTTACTAGTTCATTATTATTTACATGGGATCAGTTTGCAAAAAAGAAAGCCAGCATGTTTGCAACCGGAAATTGAGTTCCGGGGGGTGTAATTCTAATCCGGCGAATACTTGTACTAACATTTTTCATTAATAAATTCTAGCAATTGTTATTTGTATATTTAAATGAATATATTTATTATTGTTATTATTAGAAGACTTTCTTTTATGGTTACTAATAGTAGAATAAATCCCCCCTCTCTCTCTCTCTCTTTGAAGTTCAACCAATCATTCATTCACTTACCCATATGTATATGTATATTACTAAATGCTTTCCAATGATTGGCTCATTTCGCTTATTTTAAAAAAAAAAAAATATCGGCCGAAAGGAAAGGAAAAGGGAATATCGGAGCTTTAACTCCGAGCACTTTGAAAAAACCCTTGCATATGGTAGCTCATTTTAGGATAATGAAAGTAAGTAGTAACAAAACCGGATACATCTTAGGAAAGTATACAGAATGAATGAGAATAATAGGTTTAGAGAACATTATAAGGATCAATGTGGTAATCCTCTTGATTATTGGTGAATAAAAAGGTGATTTTAATTCAAATGAATTGAAGTAATGGGAGAGAAAGATTTGAGTAATCTGTGTGGGGCGGAGTTTCATGATGATGATGAAGATGAATTGTTGATAATTAATCAGTTCTACATAATTTCATTTTAAATAGTATATACTGGAAGATGATTGAATTTACGGTTACTAAGGGAATATTAATATTAACAAAGAATCACACACAGAAATGGATATATTCATATTTAAAAATGGATTAATATATCGAAAAGAAATGAAATGAAAAGAAATTACTATTATTATTATTATTATTATTATATTCAAAACATCTTAATCCGATATTTGATCATATTACATATACGTTATTTTTATTTCAACTTAATTTAATTTAATTTAATTTAATTTAATTCAAATCATTCTGTATGACTTAAAAAAAAAAAAAAATTAAAACAAAGGATGGTAAATTTTGAAATATTTTTCAACGTTAGTATTAACGTTAATGTTAACGTTTATTGAATTAAAGTATCACAAGACCTATTGATGTTGATATTATTTCAAACCAGCTCTTGTTCAACATACTTTACACAAATCAGTAGAATAATGAAATGCAAAAAAAAAATTTTTCATTATAGATTCTTAAACTTGATGGTAAAGAAAGGGGAGGCAAAAAAGGGAGAGGGTTTATTATTATTATTATTATTATTCTGGTTATGCTAAAAAAAATGGTCAAAGGTTATGTGCCTTTACTTTTTTATTTCACTTTCTTAAATATTAATTATTATTATTTATTACACAATCTTGTACATTTGAATTTTATTTCATTTTCAAATTATTGGTTGAAAAATTTTTCTTCTGCTTCTACGTAATACATAAATTTAAGAATATAAACTTAAAAAAAAATTGATTTTAATACATATTAAATACTCAATTTATGAATGTTAACATGAGGATTGATCTAATTACTCTACTCAGGTGTATATATGAACATTCTTCATGTATCCAATTTAACTCAATTTATGTTTCAATTACTTACTTAGTTACTAATCATGTTTCATTTTTTTGTTTAGAACCAATCATATAGCTTTCATTGGTAATAAATATTCATTGGTGAAAAGTTTACGGCAATTTAAAAAAGTTTAGTTTATATTACTTTTACTTTCCTATTGTTTGACTTATATTAAATTAGTAGTTGAGTTGAAGAATGCCTTTTCTTTTTGTTTGTAAACATATTATAGTGATTGTGTAACATATATTCAATCAGAATTTAATCCGATAGATTATATCACAAAACCTATTCATTAACAGCTCTTGTTCTTGTTCTTGTTCTTATTCATATTCTTACTCTTGTCCTTGTTCTTGTTCCTAATGGCAAATTTTAATCATGAACTAAAAAGTCACGTTTCATTTTGTGTTGTGCACGTACCTCGAACCAAATATGAACCCAAACTCAAATTCAAATTCAAACAATTGATTGTATAATTCTACAAGACAACTCTCTTATTGAAACTTATTGAAATATTATTACTACTACTACTACTACTATACAAAAAGACAAGAAGTATAACTATTCTCTTTTCTTAAACAAAAAATGAAATAGGAATTGAATAAAAAAAATAATAATAATAAAAAAAAGATCTAATATATAAATTTAACCAATAAAATGAAATAAAAATAATAATAATAATAATAATAAAAATAAATGAATGCAAAAATATTAAAATTAAAAATAAAAACAAGACTTCAAAATTGATTCTAAATGATAGAACCCATATAAAAAGAAATAAATTTAAAAATAACCAAATAGTAAATAGTAATTAAAAAAAACTAAACGGGAGGAGGTGGATGGAGTGAACAAAGAAAGGTGAAGGGGATGAATGATGTATATCTCTCTCTTTATAAGAAGAAATCATTGATTAAAAAATTACCAGAACTGACCATTTCACTAGCTTTACCATTAATTAAACTGTTTTTGTTTAATATTTTAGATAAATCTTGTTCCAATTCATTATTACCATTGGAATTGTTCAAACTAGATTGATGTTGAAAAAGAGGTGATTGATTTGAATTATTAAATCTACCACCATGATAATAATAATAATGATGAGGATTGATTTTTGGAATATATAATGATTTAATTTCTGTCTTTGGAGTGGTTATTGGAGATACACCATTACCATCGGATTCATCACTATCACTATATTCCTCTTCTGAAGATACACTTAATGAATTTCTACTAGATGATTCCAGTAGACTTCCTGATTCTTGTTCATCTTTATCATCTTCATCATCTTCATCACCATATGAGAAATAATCATCAATAGTGTATTCTTTTGGCTTGTTACCAAAATTAACACTTTTGAAGAATGGAACTTCATTTGATTTATTATTGGATTGTTGTTGTTGTTGGACAGTTTGGTGTTGGGTAGATGATTGATATGTCGGTGTAAATTCATCATCTTTTGATTTATTAAGTAATGAAAAAGTATCTTTATATTGACCTTGTAATCTTCTTTTAACATAAAATTGACGAATATTATCTTGAATAATTTTAGTGAAATTTACATTTTCAATTTCAACAGGATAATCTTCTTCATAATATTCATCATCATTTTCATCATACAGTAGTTGAGATTCTTGTTCACTTATATCACCATCGTTATCACAACCATCTAATGAACAATTGGAACTCTTGTGATGATGGGTATTGAATTCAAAATCCAGTAAAAAATCCTGATTGATATTAGACAAACTTAATAATTTTTCAACAGGATCTATCTTGTCAGTTTTCTGAGATTCTTCTTCTTCAATTCTTGAAATTTTTCTCTTCTTCTTCGGAGATTCATCATCATCATTAGTGTTGTTGTTATCGTTGTCATTTATTATATGCTGTTGTTGCTGTGGATTATCAACTAAAGTAGGAGTGTTAGTTTTAGCTTTTTCAGATAATTTTCTAGCACGAGTAGACTTACGTATATATTGTTGTTTTTGGTTTTGGTTTTGGTATTGTTGTAAGGAAGACATTAAAATTTGAATATATGCAAAGGGATAGAAATGAAGATTTTAATCTACTATAACCAGATTGTAGAATATGTAGGTATTTATAATAATAGTTGAGGGAGGAGGAGGAGGAGGAGGAAATGAAATAATAAGAATTGAAATCTCTTTTTTTTATGTTTTTTTTATTTTTCTTTCTAAATTAATAACTGGTTGAACTTTCTAAGTATCTTAATTGGAATATATGTTGAAAGTAGACCAATGAATGAAAGGATTAAAAAGACCAATAGTTAAAATACTGAATAAAAATTTTCTGTTTGGAAAGAAAGGGAAAAGTTTGCTCATTATATCTTTTTTATTGAATGTGAGATACAATAAAGACATATAAAAGAATTTCCCAGAAAAAAAAAAAAAAAAATTTTTTTTATTTCTTGTTGTTTGGTTTTGTGTCATGTGCTGCACCATCTACTAAGTTAAGCAATTATGCATATTTGGTCAACTGTGCACGACTTTGTACTTTTTCCCAAAAAAAAAAAAAAAAAAAGAAATTGATCAACCTGTGGGAATTGATTGGTATACGTCGATATGCTATAAGGGAGTGGCGGTTCATGATGATGATGAGAGTGATGATAATGAGAGTAAAAGAGTAGGATTGCCATGGTAGTGACAGCGATAGAGTGAAATAGTGTGTGTGTGTGTGTGTGTGTGTGTGTGTGTGTGTGTGATAAACAGAAGTATGTGTTCTCCAAGGTTACATTGATTTCAAAAATAAATAGTTTTAAAATATTTAAAAAATTGCAATCTTTCCACAAGGGGATAAAGAAGAACCAACTAGAATGAATGAATGAATGGTCATGGACATGGACATGGGAGAGAGAGAGGGAGGGAGGGAGAGGAAGAATGAGAGGGCTTTAAGAGAAGTATTGTATTTCATGCAATCAACTACATTAAAATGATTGCTTTTTTTTTTCTATTTTTCTACTTTTCTATACGTCGGGTAATAGACAATAATAAACTCCCAGTATTTCATTTTATTCTTTTCTACATATACTTGCTTTGCTTTGTCTAGTTTTGTTTTGTTTTGTTGATTTGTTGGTTGGTACTGGAATAAGTATTCAAGATTGAAGTTGAAGTAGAAGTAGGCAGTACTAACTAACTAACTAATTACTGTCTAGGTATTCGGATATACTAAAGTCAACCCAAAAAAGTATCACTAAAACAAATTAGTTTAGAACTTACATGAATAATTGAACTTACATTTTGATTGTTAGATATTTCATCTAAGATTGGAACTTGTGGAAATATGTTCCAACAACAACAATAAGAATTAGAAAAAGAAAAAGAAATCAAAGTAATCGCCAAAAAAGGGGGGTGGAGTTAAAGAGAATATAGATTTAGGGAGTAAAATTATATCCCATGTGGTGATCATGATGATATATTATTATTTCAATTTAATTAATTCTACTTTTTTAATTTCGTTTATACTGTATATATACTATACTATATATAAAATTAGCAAGTGAAGGTTGGTTTGGTTAATTCGTTGTTGTAATAATGATCTCAGTTAAATACAACAAGAAAAAGCCAATGGTAATACTTCTGTACAAATGATTAATATTTAAGTAATTATACTCTGAAATGGATATCTTGTTATATGAGTTCACTGCATTGTACACTAAATACATACAAGTGCATACAGAGAAGGTAATAGAAGAATTTACTGGAACTAATAATCGGAACGAACGACAGTAAATTATACATTGCAAAAAGTAAAAGTAGAAGTGAAAAGATCTGGATTTTTAATTTTTTAAATTAATTTAATTTAATTTAATGTATGGACATAAAAAAGCAATTAGTTGATTAAGGAGAAATCTAAATTAATGTCGAATGATAAAGTCATTCAATAACTTATTATTCGACTTTATTCGGTTCCATTCTATTCATTGATGTATATTTCATCTGCAATTATTTTCTTTGTTTTAGTTGTGAAATTCTTTCTATTATTTTTATGATTAATTTCATCTTTGACTCTAAAACTCATAGGGGGGAGGAAAGAAGGAGGGAGAAGGGCAGAAACGTAGATTGATACAATGATGAACTGATAACAATGCAATAATTACTAAACTCCGCAATTCATTTCATTGCAAAAATAATTGCTATCATGTACCTTGTACTATTATTATCATCCATTCGTTCATTCAACATCATCATCATTACTATCAATTGTGCTTCAACACATATATGTAGAATTTAATAAAATTATAGATATATAACCAACGTGGAAATATTCCTATGGTACAAAGATTGATCTGGAACAATAACTTTTGAGGAGTTTTAACAATTACAATAAATTCATATAATTCAAAGAAAGTTTTATTGTCTTCGTAATGATTCATTCGCTCCCCTCTTATGTAAACAAATATTTGAATATTGTCACTCTAGAATTATTCATTCGTGGGGAACACCCACCACCACTTTCAAAAGTGGAGGAGAGTATAAAGATGTGGAGAAGTAATATGAAAAAGAATATACTCCATCAAAGACTATAACTCATACTACGGCAACGCTATTCTCATACATTTTGTATAATCCTCCCGAATCTTCCATATTGAAATACATTAAAAAAAATAACTATAAAAAAAAATGTTACCTTTTTCGTAGATACTGGGCAGATGATGAAGGTTGCAATCTTTAGAAAGAATATACCATTACAATATAGATTACTTAAGCATATGGATTAAACGGGATCATCGTCAACAACAAGTATAATCATGTAATATCAATGATATTACTTTCAAACTTACGAAATGGAAACTTCTTTAACATACGAAACATATTTTGTTTCAACAAATAAGAGAGCAAAGAATAAGAAAAGTCTATGGGGTGATTATGATTACATACAACCTTTTTTAAACTTCATTTACCACATATTACTCTTATTGCTATGCGCCTCATGTTTATCTCTTAAAGGAAAAGGTTATTGTGGGTAGTGTCTTGATCATAGATCCCATATTGATTAAATAGAAAAACCCTTTTTGTTGCAATGGGTTATATTATAATTGCTATCATAAGAAATGAAAGTACTTCGTTAGTTACATAGTACAACTCTTACCGAATTGATCCATGTTATGATAACTATCAGTAGCAATCATCAACAATGAAGGAAAATTGAAAAGGAGTTGCGGATATTTGTCATTTGCTTTCTCTCTCTTTTCATCCTCTCCCCCCCATTCCCACGTTTCACTTGATCATTGGTGGTGATGATGATAATGATAATGATACTGATAATAATGGTGATAGAAGTTGATAATAGACAATTATGATACTGACAATGAGTCTTTGTATTTTGTTCATTATTTACAATTTTCCTTATCTAGATATACCATGAGACATATTTCCGTAACACTTCTAATCTCCATCCAAGTCCCCCCCCCCCCACGCGATTATTTAAAACACCACATTGTGAGTTGGCTCCATTATCATCATCAACGATAATCAATAAACAATGGATTTAAAAGCAACGAGGCTAGCAATATTTCGGAATGACCGATATTCCGAAATTGACTATTAATTGATAATATAATATCTACAAACCATTTTCTTTAGTAAACTCCACATAACATCAAGTAATTTCACCGCCACTTGTTTCATTTATTTCTTTAAACGATTTAAATCAATTTACATGTGTTTGACTATAAAAGTTTATATATATATTGATTAATTCTTTTATCTTGCGAGAATAATTGCTATCTTGATCTTTTATTAGTAGTAATAGAAGTATAGAAAGGGTTTTACTTTCCCCCAGAAAAGATATATTAAATTGCTGATGTAAGATTGATTAATTTCAACAACATTATTGTTTGGTCGAATGTCTTGGATGTATTTTTATTTCAGTTTTGACGTCAACCATTCGGGGTTTCTTTCCTTATTTCTCTTATTTAAACCAATGAACTTTTGATTGCTAACATTAGTTAATATAGCAACGTTACAAGAATAAAATAGAATCAATAATTAAAAAATGTCTCACTATATAACCGATGCAATTATGTTCCTTAACAATCATTGACGTATTATAAATTATCATTTGCAAATTATGAATGTTTGATTCCGGTTAATATTAAATTGCTATAAATTTGCCATGATGTTAGAATATCAGTTGATGAATAAACATGAATAACCAACAATGATGTCAAAACCTCTAAACTATAAACAAAAGGAAACAAAACCAGGAATTAATTGGTATCCTTTGTGGATGATATTCTTTCATCTGTGGTTTCACTCTATATCTGTGGATTTGTCAGATTCTTTAGCAAAATGCAGCTAAAAAGAATAGTAACTCAAAAGAAAAGAACCAAGTTGAAAAGTTGGACTGGGAATAAGTTTGTGTATACATTGACGTATCTGCTAGTTTTGTGTTTGCATTGTTATTCATGCAATAATGCATTACTTCTTTGACCTCTTATTGGCTTGAACTCAACATTTGTGTATCGCCTTGTTCTTATTCTTATTCTTGTTCAATTCAATACAAGCCATAAATTCAAAAGTGAAAAAAAAATTTTCCACTTAGTTTATATTTTTCACACCCAAATTTTTTCTTTCTACTAACAAGTAAGGAAGAAATTCCTTCCTTCATTTACTTTGATTTTTATTTCAAGATAATGATACAAAGAGATGAATGTCTATTGTATAGAGAATAGTCAAAATAAATAAATAAAAAAAAAAGAACCAACTATCTGACACTGCAAGATCGGCTATTGATGGGTTACTTCAAAGAGTTTGATGTGAACTTATTTCATCCCCCCCATCGTATCATTTCTACGTCGTTGGGATTCATCTCCCCCCTAATGGTGCCATTTTTTTTGGAGGGGCGGGAAAAGGCGACGGCTCAGATTTTAAATTAAGGAATTGTAATTTTATATATCATTCAATTCTTCACATCTTGGTTAGAATTCCACTTGGATAGATTTATAACCCACTTGTAATCATTAGTGTAAATAGTTGTGTTTGAATCGGGGATGGATAATAATCTTCTATATATATTTATTAAAGTACATAAAACATGAGGCGATGATTTGAATTTAATTACATATTAACTATTTAATTATACATTCTGTATTGAAATACAGATTATTCTTACCTTGTGTATACTGTAAGAGATAATATGTATTTACTTTACGGTATAAGATATTAGAAATTTCATCTATATCCCGTATTCTATTATTCATCTCACAAAAGAATTTAATATTGATCTTGAATATAAGCTAATGATAAACTTCAACTTCAATATGGAAAAGAAAATCTACCGATACGACAAACGACAAACAATACCTTACACTAAACAATTATAAGCAACGCCTGGGACATGGAAGGACCCAAAATAAAACTTTCACTTGCCTCCTTCCCACGTCGTAGACTCGGCAGTACTTCTTTCTCTCCCCGACCCCTAAATCCGAAACTAATATAAACCAATACCCAAACTCAACAACAAGTAAAATTTCTTTTTAACTCATACACAATATTGATTTGAATAAGTTAAGAAAGTGTTGGATTTGTTTTTATGTTATTCAAGAAATTAGGTCTTGCATTTTGTATTCTTTCTTTCTTTCTGTTTTGCTGTATATGCACGTTTCAACCATTTCACAATGACACTTTGTGAAACTAATGAAATCTCGAAAGGCACAATAATTCTCCTCGATTCATTTTCGCCATTTTATGGTGATTATTCAACTTGTACATGTAGAAGTTATTCATTTATCAGCGTAGGAATTTGCTTGTTTTTTCTTTATTTGAAAGTATCAGGAATATCACTTCTTGAATTCTTAGTTATTCGGTATTAAGAACTTACAATACAAACCAAACAAGTCTACCATTTGAATCAATATTCGACTATACGAAATAACAATTAGCTGCAAAATTTGTTATTTCTTTTTTTCTTTTTGTATTGTCTTTATTGTTGATTATTAATATCAAAGATTCACCCACAGATTGATAAATTTCAAAAGGTTATCAACAATATCAATTTCATCTTTTTTTTTTCCTAATATTTGCCACTATATTGATATCTGTCTCCTCTTCTATCATTATCAAATGGCTGGTTGAGGCATTATTATTTGTATATTCAACGAAACCTAAATGTTTATGTATCTTATCGCCCAATTAATACTCATCAAATTCAATACTACTACTTTTGTTTAAGCTTACTTGCTTGTATACAATGGGATTTAATTTCCACGATGTAAATTCACATGTTGAAACGGTACATATAGATGATCAAGTATTCTCTTTATTGGCAGTAAAGTACAGTTTTGCCTTGCGTTTACTTTTACGTTAAGCTTTGACTTTGACAGTTATTTTTGTTGAACATACATATTTACTATAAGTTGATGGACAAATAGGGGTAGAAACTTTAGAATATGAAATTTTCCATTTATTTCAAATTCCGACAAATTCTGTATATGTATAGGTATAAGTTTCAGATTTTTGATTTTCTTGTAGAGTTTGTACGAATTTCCCACCATTTTATTCAACCATTCTTTTAGTAGGCAGAACAATTGGAAATATGTTTAAAAAATCGTATCTACTTGTACTTTTAGTTAATGGCTACATTTTTTTTAGCTCTTTCACGTGATAGGTAAAAATAACTATGGATTTATATTTTTGCAATCAAAAAAAAAAAAAAAAAAATGCAACAATTCAATTCTTATCATATCATTAAATCATATATCAATGATGAAAAATTCTAAAAGTGTTAAATGGAAATTAGATGAAGAATATATGGAAGAAGAAAGATTTGAATCAATAAATACATTTAAACAATTATTTAATAATAAGAAATCTATTAATTATATATCTTCAACTTCACCAACTTTATTAAATTCAGAATCTGATTCTGATTCATCTATCTCATGGAATAAATTGGAAAAATTATGGTTTAGTAGTTTACCTTCAATATCAAAGAAAGAAAAGTTGTTTCATAGTGAATCAATATTTGCAAAGATTAATAATATTCATAAACCAGCAATCAGAAGTGCTACTACTACTGCTACTGCCACCACCACAACAACAACTGATAAAACTATGGTTGACAACGATGAGGAGGATAAACAAATTCAATTAGGTAAATCATTGGTAAAACCAGAATTCAACACAGAGAACATAGAAGAAGAAGAAGAAGAAGAAGAACAAACTATTGCTATTTCAGAAAATAGCACGAGTCGAGACAATTCAGAGTTTAGTTTTACTGGGAATTCATTAGATGATTTTAAAATCAGAATAATTGATAAATCTGACATCAACCCTATAGTTTACAACAAACAACTTATTAAAAAGAAATCATTCCATGATTTATTAAATATATCAATCAAGAAATAACGAAGAAAAATTGTCACTACTTCTCTTATACTGGACAACGATTCCTATTTTTGAAATTCCATAGCATCTTTAATTACACCAATGATTGCACTAGTTTGAATCTTATCATTACCACCACGACTTATACCATATTCAATATCGCTTAAACCTTTTAAAATTTCTGCTCTAGTCTTCATATTCAATTGATAATTATTTAAAATTTCCACAAATCCAGTAATTAAATCAATTAAAGCTAAACCTTTAACATTTTTATATTTATTCATGGTTAAATATGCTGTTGTCCAATCATCCTTCAATATTGAATCCAAACAAGTTTCAACATCATTTGGATGAGGTGCTCCAATACATTCATAAATCATATCAATGTTAATAATCTCATCTTGAGATTCTTTAGCTGCTTGACATGCTTGTAATACATTTAAAGCTCTTCTCATATCACCTTTTGATAATTTTAATAATGATTCCAAGGCATCATCAGTAATTTTAACACCTTCTTTAATAATAACATAATTCATTCTTTCTTTAATTGATGACTCTTCAATTGGAGTAAATCTAAACCTTGTACATCTTGAAATCAAAGCAGGATTTAACTTGTGACTATAATTAGCTAATATACAAAATCGACAATTCTTAGTATATTTTTCAATAATTCTTCTTAATGAATTTTGAGCAACATTTGTCATAGCATCAGCTTCATCTAATATAATTAATTTAAATTGATTTCCATTTGAACTAGTAAAAATTTGTCTAGTACTTGCAAAATTTTTAATTTGATTTCTAACAACATCAATACCTCTATCATCAGATGCATTCAATTCTAAAACCATATTTTTATAACTTTTAGCCCCATATATTTCTTTAGCTAATGCTACAATTGTTGAGGTTTTACCAGTACCTGGAGGTCCATAAAATAATAAATGTGGTAATTTCCCCGTTTCAACAAATTTTCGTACTGTTGTAACAATTTCTTCTTGACCTTTAACTTCTTCAAGATTATCTGGACGATACTTCTCAACCCTACAATCTCGTTAGTACAATGATTCTCTAAGTTCAATATAATATCTATTATGTAACATACCATGGAAGATTCTCTTTTGATTTCACACTCATTGTGGTTGTTATTGTTGTTGGTGTAAGTCTATTGGTCTTTTCAAGATGGTTGGATTAAATGGAAAATCACGACGCGTTGAATTTTTCTTTTTTTTTTTTTTTTTTTTGATTTTCTTTTTTTTTTTCGTGTAAAATCCGCTGGGTCGTGTTAAAACCAAATAAATCACGTGCAAGCAGAGTAGTTCGTTGTCAATGAAAAAAAGATCACTGATGGCAAAATTACAGTACAGTCGTTGCAGTTTTATCTTGCACTAGTGTGAGTATAATTTTCAGATCAATGTGTCAAAATTATTCGCACTATTTGAAAAGAAAAGTACATAGTAAAGCGCTTAATATTTTTGATACTAGTGCCCAAAAAAATGCTCATACTAAAAATGTATGGTTTAGATAGAATTAATAGTAACGAACATACTACAATAACAAGTACGATTGGATTCTGTATGTGATTAATCCTGAACAGCATTAGTAATAGTTTTATGTTGTTATAACACTAATTGATGGAGTTTTTCTCTTCTTATCTAGTGATTTGCAGAAATGGGGTCTCAATGGTGAAAATCTCAAGGGATGTTCCTTGAAAATTTATCTCTCGACGTAAACTAGTCGATACTTTTATAATTTTAGTCGACAATTACCGCGAAAAAATTGCAAAATTCAAAAAATTGAGAAATAAATTACAGAAATGGTATAATGATACAAATGTGCAAGTTTAGCACAATTAGTATTTTTGAGGATATTCAAACAATACTAGATGAATATATTCACCTTTGATGACTTCCACAATAGATTTAAGTGACAATAAATTGATGATATCACTATAGTACAACTGAAAATATACCATCAGTTGAATTTTGTATGGGGAAAAGAGATTCACGTCAATTTTTGGTATTTTTTCGTGTGTGAACCAAAATTAAAATCACGGGAATAAACCACTTGAGATCATGATGAACCCCTTTGGGAATACTAGATGGCCTAGAAACTGGAAATAGAATATGATAATAGTATATATGTGATAATATTTACATTATTATACAAATTAATACAGTTTTAGTGGTATTGCTAGTGTAATTACTGAGTTATTTAGGAAAACCATAATTCCCGATAAAAAAAAGATACTTTGATTTTTCAAAAGTAAGAATGGATAGATAAGTCCACCAATTGTTAGCCAATCCGTTCAGGAGTGAGTGTGGTAGTATTAAACACTGATATAAATAACATCATGTTGTTTAAGCGATAAGAATCAAGCTAGAACCGATAGATCTAGAGAAATATATGCAACTTTATGAAATTACTATAGTTTGCAAAATAAGAAAATTAATTTTTTGTCGTCGCATTTTTGGAAATTTTCTTAAAATTAATGAAGTTTCTTATTTTCCACCTTTTGGCAACCTTTGGGCAACATTATGATGTTGCCACTTTTCAGCAACATAATGAGGTTTTCAACAAACTAAAAAGAATGCTGCGGTTTCTCAATTTTGGTTATTTTAAAAAGTCTTCCGCAACTTTATAAATACGCCTTTTTTCCCAAAATCTTGCAACAACAATTGGCTGGTAACAGCTTTCATCATATTTTTGTTATTTGAAAAAAGTGGAAACCACAACAATATCGATAAACAATATAGTGGAATGCTATGAAGGTTCTTATAGGCCATCATTATATATAAAATATCGACAAATATACATCAGCGGCAATTAACGAAACTATACTGTATCGGTATAAAAATCCACTCTATACTTCATTCTCCAAAGCGGTGAACTGGAAGTAGATTTGATAGAATATTGTAGTGTACAGCTTTAATAAGCTCGATGGTATAAAATAAACCAGCATCAAAAGCATTTGCAGAATAAAATTGGCTATTAGTTATGCTGAAAAAATATTTGAATGCTTGTTATCGATGTGCAGTTTCCGCGAATTCTCAATTCTAGGTCCATGGTTCCTACGAAAGAATCTGAAGAAGAAAAAAGAAGAATTCTAATATCAGAAAGAATGAAATATATAATACATAAATCGGGTTCTGTTTCATTACTATCACTATTAGTACTTAGCAGGACGATCTATTATGTTATTCTTTTAATATATCATCAAGTTAAATGCATTAAACCCACAATGGATCATGTTTCCAACCAATACAACTGAAAACACATAATCAGTTGAGTTTTGTATGGGGAAAAGAGATTCAAGCGATTTTTGGAGATTTTTCGTGCGTGAACCATTTTGAAAATCACGGGAATAAACCACTTGAGTTGCTGATGGAGCCCTTTGAAAGCACTATATGGTTTAAAACCTGGAAATTGAATATGATAATAGTATAGATATGATTATATTTACATTAATATTCCAATGAATTCAGTTTGAGTGGTCTGACTAGCGTAATTAGTGACTTATTCAACAAAATGATAATTCCCGATAAAAAAAAGATACTTTCAAATTCCAAGAGTAAGATTGATACATAACTCCTCCAATATTTATCCAATTGATTCAGAATGAATTTAGATAGCATAATTTATCACTACAAATCATATACCATTTTCAGAGTTGCAAAAATCGTACTAACAGCGACAAATGTTGCAATTCGTGGAACATTTGCATGTCGCACTGTGATGACCATAGAAAACAGAGGTCAAAATGCTACATTTTTCTGAAGCATCCAAATATTCTACAAATTTGCAACATACAAATCTATGCTGCAATGGAGAGAACATTTGGATATTATAATACAGAGAACAACCATTGGGATATAGAAATACGCATTAATCAAGACATTAAAAATCAGTGAATTAATGAACGGAAAATTTGAATGTATCGATATATATGGCTCAACTATTGGAATATACGAATACTCACCAAATCAGAAACTTAAAATCTATGATTTAATTAAGGGAATATTTGAATATATAAGTTGCAACCATCAAACCCATAAATGTGATCATCCATCATCTGTCTCTTTTTACTCAGTATCTTGTCAAATTGGCTATTTTGATTGATTTCTATTAAATTCAGATGGATTAGAAGATATTTATTTGAAAAAGGTTATATCAAAAGTGTCTAAAATACTTCATTTTTTTCTGCATATCAGATCTATTCTCGCTACATAATAAGCTCACTACAATTTTGTATGGAGAAAAGAGATTCACGTCAATTTTTAAGCTTTTTACGTGTCTGGGCCCATATTAAAACTACGGGAATAAACCAATCGAGTTGCTGATGAACCCCTTTGAAACCGCTAAATACACCCATAATAGCAATTTCCACCTTTAAATCACTCGATTGTATTGGTATTTATATAATTATTTTAATTAAGCCATTTTATGCGAGCCTATCACTGCAATTATTGAGTTATTTAGGAAAACCATAATTCCCGATAAAAAAAAGATACTTTGATTTTTGAAGAGTAAGGTTTGATAGATAACTCCACCAATTGTTAACAAATTCACCCGGGATTGGATGTGACACTATTAAGCACTGATATAAATAACATCATGTGGTCCAAACGACGAGAATCGAGCTAGAATTGATAGATCTAGTAATACATGGACAACTTCATGAAGTATCTTTAGTTTGCAAAATAAGCAAATTAATCTTTTGTCGTCGCATTTTTGGAAATTATCATAAAATTAATGAGGTTTCTTATATTCCACCTTTTGGCAACTTTGGGCAACCTTATGATGTTGCCACCTTTCAGCAACATAATGAGGTTTTCAACAAACTAAAAGGAACATTGCGGTTTCTCACTTTAGGTTATTTCAAAAAGACTCCCTCAACTTTATTAATTCACCTTTTTTTCCAAAATTTCGCAACGAAATCAAGTGACTGGTAACAGCTTTCATCATATTTTTGTTAGACAATAATATTGATAAACAATATAGTGGAATACTATGAATGCTCTTATAGACTATCTTTATATATAAAATAGTAACAAATATACATCAGCGGCAATTAATGAAACTATACTGTATGGTAATAAAAATCCAGTATGTACTTCATTCTCCAAACGGGTGGACTGTAGGTAGATTTGGAAGAAAAAATTTACCTTTTGAATAAAGTATTAGTAGTCGATGGTTTGAAATGAATCAGCATTACAAATATTTGCATATTTAAATTGGCTATTAGTTATGTTCAGCCTATTCTCGACATGCAAGTGGGGAAACTTCTTGAATTTAGGTCCATGGTTCGCATGAAAGAATCCGAAGAAAAATAATTCAAGTATCGAAAGGAATGACATATATAATCTATAATTTGGCTTCTGTTCCATTGATACCACTATTAGTACTTGCCAGAGCCATATATTATGTTATCTGTTTATTATATATTTGAGTTGAGTACATAATACCTATAATGAATCATGTTTCCAACCAAAATAACTGAAAACAAACCCAAATCTACATTTTGTATGGCGAAAAGAGATTCAAGTCATTTTTGGTATTTTGTCGTGTACAAACCGATTTGAAAATCATGGGAATAAGTCAATCGAATCCCTGATGAACCCCTTTGAAACCACTAGATACACCAACAACAGGGATCACTAGCTTCAATGCATATAAATATGTACTAATTTATATGGATATTTCAATCCAACCATTTTCTGCGGGGCCAAACTCATGTTTAGTGAGTTATTTAGAAAAATTATTATTCCCGATAAAAAAAAGATTGTTTGAAATTCCAAGAGTAAGATTGATAGATAACTCCTCCAATATTTGTCCAAATGACCCAGAATGAACATATATAAGATAATCTATTACTGGGAATTGTATACCATTTTCAAAAATGCAAAAATCGTACTAACAGTGACAAATGTTACAAATCGTGGAACATTTGCATGTCGCACTGTGATGACCATAGAAAACAGAGATCGCAATGCTACTTTTTCCAAAAACATTCAAATATTCCACAAATTTGGAACATATAAATCTATGGATAAATGGACGGAACATTCTAATATACGGATATATAGAGGGAAAATTTGTACATACAAATGCGCACCAAATCAGGAACATACAAATCAATGGTTTAATGTATGGATCATTGTGACACACAGATATAGGGCGCGACCAATGGAACATATAAATGTACAACAAAAAGTGACATTCAAAAATATGGTTTCAAGGATGTAATATTTGAATATATATATATATTTATTTTCGGAATATAGATTCATAAGATACCGCCATCAAAATTCATGAATATAATCCACTGTTATGTGTCTTTCCTTATTCAGAATTGCGTCAAATTGATTATCTTGATTGATTCCCATTATATTCAAATGGATTATAAAATATATGTCAAAATGAAATGATCAAGAGTGTCGTAAATGATTCCCTTTTTTTTCTGCTAACAGTGTTTCTACTTTCAGTTCGTACCAAGTTCAAATAAATTATTAATATCAATGCAACAATTTATTTCATAGTAAGAGAGATTAATTGTTCATAGTAGATGGAGTCAAAATGTTCACATCAGCGGGAATAATACTTTCAAATTAGCTGCCCTTTTTTTTTGTTCATACCAAATATCATACATTTTTAGTATGAACAGATAGCGGTCATGGAATATGAACTTTTTTTGTGCACTAGTACCAAAAATATTGACTGCTTTAATATGAACTTTTATTTGCAGATAGTGCGAATAATTTTGACACATTGATCTGAAAATTATGCTCACACTATAGTGAGAAATAAAACTGTAAGGACTGTACTAGCTAAACAGTGTTCATAGGGCTAGAAGGTTGTTACATGTTTCATTACACTGTGTCTTTGAGTCGACGTATATTCCGAATAGAACCGATTTGTAAAAACCCAAGTTGAATCATTCTCATGTTAGTTCATGTAAATTGCCCCCCTCCCTTCTCATCTGTAACATTCTGTCCTGTTAATATGTATAAATCCCCAAAGGCCCCTTACTAACCGCCCGTCTTTGCTGGAGTAATCTCCTAATGGATAGTAGGAGACAGTACTCGGTTACTCTGGCAATATCAAGGCCCTGTGCATTACGTAATCCGCAGCCGGATTGCACGAAGCAAAAAAAAAAAAAAAATTAAACTCGCAGTTTATAGAAATGAAATTGTTTGCTATGGAATTTATCAATTATCATTTTCTTCTTCTTCTTCTTCTAAACAACAATTACTTTCCTACTGGTCCAACAATGGGTCTTATATTCTTTTTATTTGTTTATGTTCTAGGTGGGTTGACATTCCTACCGGGTATTCTTATACTATACATCTATGTTAAACCAAAAGTGGAGACAAGTTATTTACAAGATAAGGACACCGAGGCAGATTCATTGAAAGCTGGAGAATTGGAAGAAAATCATCAATCTGGATTGGAGACTTATAAAAGTGGATGGATATTTGTTACAAGAGATTACATTGAAAGTCCAGATGAAATCAATTCAAGTACTCAACTGATTACTGAATCAAATGATAATAAATCAGCTTATTCAGCTTTATATAAATTAGTTAAAGATCTGGCCACTAAAAAATCAAAAGATCATGACAATTCAAAAGAAAATCGTCTGCTTGATGATTTAGATAGTAGCGATGATGTCAATAAAGATACATTTGTATTACATAAGGATTCTGGTAATGATACCCATGCACAACAACAACAACATAGTCATGCTAATCAATCTCAAAAACAAACCATCAGATCATCACAAAAGAAACATCGCTATTTTGCTGTATTGAAACATGGGAATTTATTCTTATATAAAGATCAAACTTTAAAAGATGTTAAACATGTCATTGTATTGGCAAATTATTTCGCCACACTATGGCCCCGTGATTTAACTGATGCTCAATTATTCACTAAATATTCAGCAATTGCATTGATAAATCCAAATAAATTGATGCAAGAGAATCATGCAAACGGCCAGCAACAACCAGGATCGTCTTCATCTCCTGGATCTTCAGATTCTTCACGTAATGAATTCCCAAACAATCAAAATATGATTGCCCCACGCGGATCATTTTTCATTTATTGTGATATTTGTTCAGAAAAGGAGGATTGGTTCTTTGCTTTAATTAGAGCCATGAAATTGGAAAAATCCGAATTACCTGATATATTGAGTCCAACCAAATTTGCTAAAACTTTACATTTTGAAACAAAGGAAATGATTAATTTAATTCAGACTTTATATAGTTCTGAAGGTCAATTACAAACTAAATGGATAAATGCAATTATAGGAAGATGGTTTTTATCAATGAAAAATACTAAACAATTTGAAGATTATGTTTATAAGAAATTGAGTAAAAAATTAAACAAGATTAAAACACCAGGGTTTTTTGATCAATTTCAAATAACTGATATTCAACCAGGTAATCTGGCACCTTTTTTCACATATCCAAATTTAAAAGAAATAAATCCAGATGGTACAGTTTTAGTGTCTAGTTATGTTACATATACTGGAGGATTATCTGTTACAATTGCAACTAAAGTTGATTTAACATTTGGTACGAAATTTACTACTAAAGAAGTTGATTTGGTATTGAAAATAACATTGGCTAAGTTGGAAGGGCCTATGTTGTTTAAATTAAAACCTCCTCCAAGTGGTAGATTTTGGTATTGTTATGAAATTGATCCAGTTATGAATTTTAAAATTGAACCTTTGTTAAGTTCTAGAACTTTGAATTTTAATTTCATTACCAATTCAATTGAAAAAAAATTCAAGGAAGCCATTAAAGAAAGTTTGGTTTTACCTCATTGGGATGATATTGTATTTTTTGATAGTTCAGATCAATTATATCGTGCTGGTATTTGGGAAGAACCTAAATTGGATGATGACGAACTTTCAGGAAATCAAACAGATGGCACTACAGAAGCTGATGCCAATTCAGATATTAATTCATTAGATAAATATGAAGATATTGAAACAAAATCTGAATTATCTTTTAGTTCAAGATCATTAAGAAATTCTAAATTTTCAAGTACATTAACTGATTTAAGTAAAAGAATGAAAAAGAAACCATCTTCATCTACTTTGGATGATCAAATGACTACCACTACCACCACCACTACTACTAGTAGTTCCAATAATCTAGGACCTACTACATCCAATGCTGGATCTACAATAATGTCCAATACATTTAAAAAAATTGGTAAATGGTATTTTAAAGATGATCATGGTAATAAACAACCTCAAGAAGAAAAACCATATACTCCACCAGAAATGATATCAAGTAGAAGACAACCAAGAAAATCATCAAATTCTTTGGAACCTATGCAAAATTCAACATCAACGGATGAAAATGTTAATATTAATCCACCATATAACAATACTAATCCATTAACAAATCATATGAGTTCAACTGCAACAGCAGCAGCAACAGCAGCTATTGCAGCATCATCTTCAGGATCTTCAAAAAATTCATCATCAACAGCATTAAATCAAACTCCATCTTATAATTTTAGTAAATTGGATAATAATGATAATTTTAATCTTTTTAGTACTTCTTATAAAGATGATATATCAACAAAGGGAATCCAACCTACAAAAAACCAACAACATCAACAACAACAACAACAAATTTCTAGATCTTCTTCAATAACTGGAGTTTTACCATCACAATCACAACCTCCATTGCCACCAAGAAATCTTTCAGTTACTTCTACTAGTCCAGGAATAGGTGGATGTGGTGGTGTTATTCCACCTCCATTACCACCACGTGAAATTTCAGATAATATGTCAATAAGAAGTGAATTATTAGTTGCTGAACCAACAGTTGGAATTTCACAACCTGCAACTCCAAATAGATCTAAAACTGTTCATAGAAAAGCACCACCAAAATCACCATCTTTAAAAACAGAAGAAGAAGAAAAAATCACACGTGATGAATTCTAATTCTAAATTTAAACCAAAGGTAATATATATATATATATATTTATTAAATAATGTGTATATTAGTATTTAAATATATGCTGCCCAACCACAATACATTTGTGCTAATCTTTCAATTGATGTAGCTTCTTGAATTAAAACATCAACTTGACCATGAATATTCATTGGTAATCCTTCATCTTCATTAATTAAACCTCTTAATTTTTTACGAACTTTCATAAGTATATGACGAGGATCCAATTTTTTCCAATCTAATAAAGGATCATGAATTAAAGTTTCTAAAATATTCATTAAAATTTGTTCATTTTCTCTTAATAAACTTCCAGTTACTTCACATGTAATTCTGAAAATACCATCAACTCCACTAATACCCATAGCATCAACCATATTTTGAGTTAATCTAAATGGAACAATTTCTGGTGTTGGTAAAGTTAAACCTTTTTCAAATAAACAATCAAAATCAATATGTAATACAGAACCATTCTCTTTAAAAATCAAAATATTTTCACAATGTCGATCTCCTAATCCAACAATATAACCAACCATTGACATAACTGCACTAGATCTTGTAAATGAATTTCTTGCCATATACCATGCACTTGGATCAGAAAATTGTTCAATAAACCAGTTATGCAAAATAGGTGGATTTTCTAATAATATTTCACGAAATTGTCGAACAAGATCTTTCAAATTTTTAGGTTTGGCTTTTTGTAATTTATCAATCATTGTAAATATTTTATGTTCATTAATTTGTTTACCCATTCGTTTACGTTCTTCAGCGATAATACCTTTCATAGTTTGAACATTCAGGACAAATTCAATTACCCCATAGCGTTCAGAAAGTGGAATAACAGAATAATTCAGAATTTGTAAACCTCTTTTTCTAGCCTCAGTACTAGATGTCAAGATTCTATTCACCATCGTGGTAAATTCAACCACTTTAGCATCCTTACGAGTATCATCATCTTTTACCATTAAGGGATATGCTTTACCATCAGATCCTCGAATAACAACTTGTTTTGGCATTTGTAAAGAATGGAAAATATTCACTTTTTCGTCAAACCCATCAAATGTAACACTTGAGGCTCTATTAAAACCTTTAAAATGAGTTAACCCATGGGTCGGTAATCTAATTTGCAAGTTTGATTGTACTGGTATCACCACATCATTTATTGGGTCAGTTAATTGTAATTGGAAATCTTTAGACAACAGCAATACCTTCTTTTTAGCACGACGATCAACTTTAAAACTAGCAATGCCAATCAATTTTTCAAATAATCTTCTTGCTCCATCTATATGTTTACTGAGTACTTCACAAGAAGCAACATCAAATGCATCTTTATCTTCTGGACCAACTGAAACAGTAGCTACTTCATGCAAGATTTTCTTAACTCTGCTTCTCCTAATCTTATCAGTTGATTTTGTATGTGATAAGACATACCATAATGCATGTTCTGGATAATTTCTAACAACTTTCATAACTATTTTGGCCAACGCTTCGAATGATGGTTCATGTTGATGTACAATTCTTGATAACACTTGAGTAATAACTGTAAACCATGAATATCTTGGGATGTTCTTGATACCAAGAGTTATCTCAAGAATAATTGCATTTAATTTCTGACGTTGAAATGCAGTTGCTGTTTCATTTTTCAAATTTGCAAAATCAAGCCAAATGGTAATCAATTTAGGCAAAGCTTCAAAAACATAATTTGTGCCCACAGATACAGCTCTAGAATAATGTTTCACCGCATACAGTTGGTATAATCCAGACTTGTCATCTGAAGTATCCATCAACTTATTGTAATATTTACCAAGATCATAATGACATTTCTCACTTAGCATATCAAGTTGAAGTGCTGTATTATATTCTTGAATGATCTGTTGTGCCGATAAATGATTCGACTCACCTAACCAATTGGCATACTGAAGATACACTTGGGCTTTACGTTTCTGGTCTCCATTGAACTTGTCTTCTTTTAGAATATCATACAAAGACTTGATTGCTTCGGATTGTTTTCCTTGTTCCCATAACAAATGAGCAAATTCAACATTAGCATTTTCATCATTTAATGCCATTGCTTGGACAATACACCGTGTTGAGATATCCAACCTACCATTCTTTCTTGCCATTTGTGATTCCAATAACAAATTCCCCGATACTTTTAAAGTATCATGAGACAGATTATACGCCACATTATGCAACGTAATAAGACTTCTTTGAGTATCGAAATCTTGATCAACATTACTTAACCTTGCTTTCAAAACTGTATCTGAATCCTTACCTGACATAATCAACTCGATATCATGAATTGCATGCAATTGATTCATTAAAGCGATATTTCTTGTAAAATTTGACGATACTGATGTAACCAATGAGCTACCAATGGTGTTGCACAATTTATTCATTGACTCTGTAAACGATTCAAGGTTCATGTCAAATATAAAGTTGATACATTTAGCAAATTCATAATCAACCATTCCTTCTGTACTAAGTGGTGTCCCAATAGTGTTTGTTATCATTAACCATTTCCTTAACTGTTCAGCATCACCTTTGAAAACCGCGGAACGTATACCTGTCATGGACCAATCTAAAGGAATCGATGTCAAGTCGGTCAGATCCGTTGCTGCGGCTAAAGTTGATAATGCCTCATCATACAAACCTCGTTGATTCAATGATTCGAGCAATTTTGTCTTTTCCACTTCTCCATTGCTTGTTGTTCCCAAAACTTCAAATGATTCATGTGCTAAACTCCAATTGTCACTATATTGGAATGTTGATAATTTCTGCCTCAAGTTATTTGTTGAAAACATTTTTAGAATACCATTCAACGCGTCATAATCATCAAGATTTGCATACATGGATTGTAAAGTAGAAGCACTATCAATATTTGACAAACCAAAATTCCCATCACGGTAACAATTTTCCAAGTACATAATTGTTCTCTCATATGCATCACATTCAGCTGCTTTTGTAGCAATAAGTTCTTGTGGAAATGAGCTGAACCTCTGTACTGCTTCAACTTTGGAGAATGATTTATCAGACAGAGTTTGGGATTCCATTTTATTGGAGTGTTCACGCATAGCACATGTCCATTCATTAAAATAATCAAACACGGAGAATATAGTTTGGTAGCACAATTTCAATTGTTCTGCTCTTTCAGGTGATACTAATTTAGTATCAAAACTGAAAATATGTAAAAACTCCTTGCGCAATGCATCAGCAATTCCATCATTAACAACATGACTTAATGCAACGTATTTCAATAAATGCTGGCACAAAGGAATATCGGGATCTTTGTGAATCAACACCGCACAGGTACCAAATATAACTTTTCTATTTGCTACGTCTTTGCTTTTATTTTTATCATCAAGACTAGCTGCTTTTAGTAAGTATAACGTAATGTCTACCAACCATGTTTCATACTTCATTCCCAATTTGAAATATGGGAACTCAATTTCCTTTGATTTCGGTTTAGGAGCAGCATATTTGGATTTTAACAATGGAGTCAATGTAGATTTCCCAACATCACTAAACGATTTCCACGGATTGTCTTCACTCTTTGTTAATACCCGTTCATCAAGACCCATAACCAGAAGAAGTTTCTGCATCGAGTATGCTGCAAATAATTGTTTATGAGGGTCATTTGATGCCCAAAAAATCTTCAACAAATGATTCTCAATCAAATCCACCAAAAACTTAATAACTTCTTTTGTGCTCTCAAAATCCAGCTTGATAACAATCAGTTGGTTAACTGTTTTATAATGAAACTTGTTAGCATCTAAGGCACCAATAACAGACAACACTCTGGCACATTCACTTGAAATCTTGGGGTTCTTGTTTCTAAACTTGGCAGCTGTATCGAGTATTGTTCGAACCAAAGCAGTCATGATACCTGTCATTGTAGGATCTTTAAAGTATTCGCTTTGGCAATAGTCTTGGTACTGTTGACAGTAATTATACAAATCAAAGAGGGCTTGTTTGACAACGTAAACATTGCTTGTCAGTAACCTTCTGTTGAATTCTTTGAATATTTTTGGTTTTGACGGGGATTTCATGCTTTTAAATTCTCTAACAACTTGATAATCTCTCATGTATGGCAAAAACGGAAGTGACAAATAATACAATACATAGCAATTGTGTCTTTCATCTTTAATTTGCTTGTAAATCGATTGCAAGATTTGGAGAGCAATTTCTCTAGCTTCAGAACCAAAACTTTCAAATTTTTGGAAAATCAAGGAGATTATAATATCAATCAAGGAAATTAAATGTGATTGTGGTAATTTGTTCACCAATTCATTCCAACAACTTAATGACAAAACATGGTAGTCTGGCTCTTCTAAAGTCGCTTGCAAACATGTTGATAGTTGACCCAATGCAGATGTGATTGCTTCTACGTGACCTTGAATTATAAATTGGATTGCAAAAAATGAATGTTTCAATTCAAGAAACGGTTTAGCACCTCTTAATGAATGAGTCACATCACTAAACATCTGTACAAGTAACAAAACCTGATCTTCTATTAAACTAGCAACGTTTAATGGTTTGGCGCGGTCCCGTAGTTTCATATGTGAAGCCACACATTCCAATGCCTTGGAAATATTGGCTAGATTTTTAATCCCACCATTGTCATCAACTTGAATCTCCAATAAAATATACCACGTGATTTCACCAATACGTGTAAATAATTCGTTGGGTGAAACTAATTTATAATCTGGACACACATTACTTAGAACTTTGACAATATATTTTTCATTCACCCCGTCTTTAACCAAATAGAAAGCAAGAATACGGGATAAACAAGATGCAAGTAATTTTCCAATTTCAACTCCCGCGGCATCAGCAATCTGAGAAATCAATGTAGGGTCTTTGTAATACTCTAAAATTCGTGGTACAATATATTCCTTGTTTCTATTCAAGAAATACTTTCTTGTGACTCCCAGAACTTGCAATATCTTTTCCAAAACACGAGAGTTCTTGATAATCATATCGGCAACACTTGGCAAATATGGAGAGAGTAGTTTATGAGGGGGAACAGATTTAGTAGATGCAAGGTCGAGAATTCCACAATAGACGTAATTTGTATGTTGCTGATTTGGCTCACTCAACCAGTCGATCAATTTGAAATAAATCGCACACAACCGTTCTCCATTGGACACAGTAGCCAATTCAGCAACTGCACGTATTGTTGACTCACCAAAATGACAACGACGCGGTGATGAAAAGTCAATTGCGGTGATCTTTTGAAAAATGTACTTGAAGGTTTCATCTAGTTGTTTGTCATTACCCAGTTGGATTAAATAAAGTGGTAGGATTCTCGTGACGAGCATTCGAACATCACGATTATTATCATTTGCCAACAATGTCAACAAAAAATCGATAACCTCGTGGTCCGCCATATATGAAACAGGTGAAAAACTAGCATATAACTTGAAAATTAAAATAAGCACATTACAAGTCAATAGTGAATCATTAGTGGCAATTATTTTGGGAATGAAAAACTGAACAACGATTTGTTGAAGAATAGCTGTCTCTTGCCTACTAGTGACCGGGACTCTTTTTGGGTCAATATCACTGAAATAGTTTTTGGTTAGTGGGGAGGAGCCACATTTGGTACATTCACCGATGGAGTAATCAAAATCATTAATGAGAATGCAAGGAAAATAACCTAGAGTTGTTGCTAGGGTATATAAAGTAGCTTTATCTTGACTAATTCTATCTCTATTGTGGACGGTTAAATCTTTGACACATTCTATCCATTCCTTAAGATCATAAACACACAGACCGTCGATAGGTTCATCCATTTCGCCAGTAACAAAACTTAATAATTCTATCATATTGTTCTGCTCCAGTAATTTCTGGAACTCACGGGTTTTCAATCTGAGTGATTCCAATTCTGGATCACCGAACGGTTCATCCACATAGTTTCGGTAAACACCTGATTTGTAAATTTTCAACTCCTCTGCATCGTGGTTCTTCTTTGAATAAAAACTATGCTGTATTATATTCAAGGTCTTTTTAATCACTTTAGGAAGATTCTCATCGTAGACCAATTTTGCTAGAATAGCTTTGAAATTTAAGAATGTCATGAAATTTTCTACCATATTATTATCAGGGCATTGTCTATCCTTTTCCAAGCAAAACAAGTAAATTTTGAACAATGACAATGAAATTGAATGATTTAAATGGACAAAGTCAAATTGATCGGTAGCTGAATCTAATGCGTTAAAATCTTGTCTTAAAAACTCAACTATCCAATTCATCAATAAACCAATTTCAACCCAAGTTACTTGTCGATTCAACATAATATTGTTAAGATGTAATAATATAAATACTGATTTCAAAGTATCTAACAATTTCAAATTTGCCGGTGTTGATTCAAGACTGATTTCATTTATGGTGAACCAAATTTTCCTACTGTAACTTTCAAATTGTTGTTGATAACTGTTTAGATTCACAGAAAGTTTCTCAGATATATCATGATCATTCACTATGGAAAAAAAATGTATTCCACTTGCTAGTTTGCCTTGATATTCATTGGAATTAGATTCGGCTAAATTTTGAAGACAATAATTCAAATCATCTCCAAGGATGGTTAACAATTGAGTTCGGATATTTTTTATTTCTTTAAAACTATGCAACTTCGAACACACTAAATTGATGATCAAAATTATCAACCTCTTTAACTGATTGAGTATACTCGTGCTTGATGTGAATCTAGATATTTGAAGTCTGGCAAAAATTATACACCATTGGTATAATTGACAATCTGTTCCCACAGTAATGAAATTTTCAGGTATATGGATCAAACTCAATTCCTGTTGTGTTAGTGGTATCTTTAGTAGGTATATTTTCTTCGATAGTACTAGATCTATAGTTGTGATTAGTCTGGATAATAACTCAATTTGTTCAGATGTCTCTTCATGTTGTAAAGTATTTAATTTCTCATTGGTGAATCGGAAAAGGTAAAAAATGAGTTTATGGAAATCAGTGTCTTGATCATTAATATTGGATTCTATATCATTTAAAAACTGAAGTAATTCAGACGAGCTTATGGATTGATTGGAAGTCATATCATTGCGTTTCTCCCCTTTCCTGCTGTGGTGTTGAAGAGAAAGTGGACTTGCTTTGAACTACAATTGGTGGGACGCGTTTTTCATGTCAATGGAAAATTTTTAGTATACTTAAAAGTAAACCGGGACACAGTGCGAGAGAGAGAGAGAGAGAGAGAGAGAAACAAGACGAAGCTGGCCCTGGGCTCGGCTTACATCGTTCGATCAACAGGTTAGATAGTTATACATTTAATTTTCTTATGATTAGATCTAGAAACAGATTATTTTGGTGGGATAAGGGGGGGAGTTAATAATATACAATAAGTGATGCTCTTTATGGATGGATAAGGGTGGAATCAACGTAACTTCATTTACACACTTGGGGGGAATTGATGCCTTTATTGACCCGAAGATAATGGTCTTTTAAACAACAATATATGAGGTTCTGGAGCATGAGTTTCATAATGGACCCAACCTAAAGATTGTGTGATACCTAATCCTCTCCATTCTTCTTCTAATAATATTCTTAAAGTACCTGTTTCTGGGTTGAAATAATCTTGAGGAATCACTTTTAACATATTCTTTGGCAACATCACATGACGGTATTCATGAGAATCATCACTATATCTCGGACTATAATGGATCATATCTTGAAATTCTAACACCTTGGCCCTTTCTGAATCAGTTAGGTATCTTGGTTTCGACATAATGTATTGTGATTGGTGTAAAAAGAAAAAATGATAATTAATGACAGATAGACAGAAAAAAAATTAAATGGATTATGTCTATGTAGGAATATGGAAACAAGGGTTTAGTGGGTACAACAAGTTGAATGAATTGTTGACAATTGGTATAAGAAGGAATTTCTTGAAAACAAGAAAAAGAGGGGGAGTTGGGTAATGGAATGTTTCTTTAATTTATATATGTGTATATATATATACCACTTTGTTCTTCTTTTTTCAAACAAGAAAGCAGTCGTATTGATTATTATTATTATTATTATTAAAGATTTTTTTTTTCTCTCTCTTTTTTTTTTTGGTTTGAGATTTCTGTTGGTTCGGTTTGGTTCGGTTTGGTTTGGTTAGCGAGATATTTTTTTATTTTGGTTCCACTGCAATTTAATTAAGGGCGTATAATATTTTGTACTACATATTTGATTGAACAATAGGGAGGTGATTATATTATATTATGACTCTGCAATGGCGATCACTTATTTATTATCATACTGACCAGCTGGTCCTTTTACTAACCCCCCTTTTCTTATTCTATCATAGACTACACCATCAAAACAATGGAGGTTAACAAATTAAAAAAAGGGGAGTATGATTGGTTATTAATAATTTCTCTCATATAATTACCAAACCCAAGCAAATCTTTTTAAAACATTCCACAGGTTTAATTTACAGGTAGTAACAATGTGCAGAAATCCAAGGTATTCAATTCTCAATTAATAAATAATATTCTTTAAAGGAGACACAATTAAAAAAAAAAAGCAACAGGGGTCTGGACCCAGTAAATAACAATACGAATACACGTATTGTACATCATTTTTGTTGTTGGGATTATATATGCTATTCAATAGAACGCCTCACCTTGTAGGAGATCTATCTCGTTGACGAGGAGTTTTGGATTCATGCCCGCGGCTTCTACTATGTGACTTGTGTGATCTTTCAGAAGAACCGGACTTGTGTGATCTATCTGAACTTGACCTAGACTTATGATGAGAGTGTCTGTGTCTATCGCCATCACCTGGTTTTCGTGACGATCGTTGTGCTTGTTGTTGTTGTTGTTGTTGTTGTTTTATCTTGGCCAATGGATCATCTGAATAACTGGTTGTCTTTTGTGGCTTAGACATACCCACCCCTATGATTTTGTTTATTCTATCACTATGATCACCTCGGTCTCTTTTCCTTGAAACCATATTATTATTCCCATTCAACATGTTCTCCACTTTGGATTTACCTTCGGTGAATTCAAGGCTCGATTCAATAAACCCACTTGAATTCTCTTCAACTTGTTCATTATTTTCAAACGGTACATCATCGTACATCCAGTTCAATTTAGATAATTTAAGTTTCTCCAGTTTCTTCAAATCTTTAGTATCGAAATTGTCTCCATATTGTAGTTTTAATAATTCAAGATATTCCTGTTCTTGTTTAAATTCATAATTCTTTTCTTTAATTTTTTTCAACTCATCGAGTTTCTGTTGTTCTTCTTGCCAGACTTTCTGTTGATTCTTGACCAACGCTGGATTCCAGGACTTTTTCAAATTAAGATCACCAGCCATGATGTGTAGTTATAGATGTGGAAAGAAATGAATGATTGTCGTAGTATAAGCTTTCCATCGGAGTCGATATTTTTCTTTTTCTTTTTTTGTTTGAAGCTTCAATGGGCTGCGCAACAAATTTCAAGGAGTGGCAACAGAGCCAGAGGCAACCAACTTCATGTTGCCAAACCGTAGGACAGCCGCTTCACCAGAGATGTGGAATCTAATCGATATTGAAAATATCAACAACTAGTTATATATATAAATATATATTGAAGAAAAAAAAAACCTATAAGAATAAACAAAATCATTATCTAATAGTTTTCTCGCAACTCCTCCCAGAAGTACAAGTTCTTCGTGAAGCCAAGTGAAATTGGAATTTCCAACGTCAACGATTAACTGTATCCTAGGAGTGCATTGAGAGCTAATAGAAACTTGATAAACCAAGAACTAGCAAAATTGAATGCCATTCTTTCTCTCTGACTTTCCAGTACCATTCTAAAAATAGTTTAGAAACCATGGATTTTGATATTTTTCTTTGGTAATTCTAATTGAGTAGTTAAGAATTCACTAACTTTGACTCTTTGGTCACCTTGTAATTGAATAACTTCACCTAAGTCTTCATCTTTAACAATGTTACCGTTACAAGCGAAATCTTTCTTTAAAACTTTTAAAATTTTCTTTAAATCGTATTCATTTGGAACACCTTGTACAGTAGTCAAAGTCTTTCTACCGTTACGTTGTTGGATACGAATATGGATGTAGTTAGTTGGTTGAGCTTCTGAATCACCAGTGTCGGCGAATGGATCAAATGCGTTTAAGTTTTGGATAGTTGACATAAAATAATAAAAAAAAAATGTGTTAAATCAAATGTAAAATAAATTTGATGACCTTTTCAATGAGCAAATAAAAAAAAACCGTGGAAGTTTTGTTTTTTGTAATGTGATAGGTTATAATTAAATAAGGAAACAAAAAGCTTATAATAGTAGAACTAGTAGCTTTTTGGTGTATTTGGATTTATTCAAAAATGGATTCGTTGATGGAAGAAGAAGAGAAAACTTTATCAAAAAAAAAAAAAAAGAAAAAGAAAATAAATAAAAAAAAAATTTTTGATTGTCTATGACTATGGTCGTGTACCGATGACTAGAAAATCCTTTGGAAAAGAAAAAAAACTGGTGTTACCAGAAAGTCGTGTACAATTGTTAGGAAATGAATCAGTCAGAATTGTTTTGATAATGATTCAATCATGCATTTCTATTGTTGCTGATTATGTAATATAACGTGATGATTTATTTAGTCATAACCAGATCGAGAAGATAACAACAAAGGACACTGTTGTATAGTGATTCCCTGGGAGTCATGAAGAGACTGTATACTGATTGGGATTATACACCATGAGTGGGGATATATTTGATAACATATTATACAGATCTAGTAATAAAAGAAAGATAGAAAGATTATCAATTTAAAGTAATAAACTAAACGCATTAAGGGTTATGAGATATGATCCAGATCATACAAATTACTATTGAAATGTTTAAAATGGTAAAATCACTTGACTATGAAATCGACATTGAATCTTTGGTATTAGTAATTAACCAAACAAAGTAATTATGATTACCTCACAAGACCTGAATAGTCTAATTGTACAGTCTATTGTTTATAAAGAACCATAGCAATTAATCGTAAATATGGAACAAAAAAAAAGTTCTTTGTTTAATATGATTTGGCAAAATAAATTTCTAACTCTGTTACAACGAATTATTATTCGTTAAATGGTTTACATTATTAATTCAGAGTAACCAGTTTAAAAAAAAAATTCGTTGGGAAAATACAAAACAGTGCTCGTGGTATCTTTATAATAATAATCCTTGTCATATTGATGATAAATCATGTATCTACAGTTTCGCCCTACGCTGGTACCACGCGTCATCACAAACTTGACGCAACTTAGGTCGATGAATCTGCCCCCTCCCCCTGTGTTGCTTGCACGTGAATAAGCAAACTATGTAAAAGAAAAGATTTCTACCCAACAATTTTGCGTGTGAATGAAATCAAAAAAAAAAAAACTTGGTTACTTTGTTTGTATTTTTATCTCAAGGTACACGTCTTTTTTTTTTTCTCTCTCTCTCTCTCTCTCTCTCTCTGTCTTTTACTTTCTCTGGCTGTTGAAAATTTGCCATTTCCTCCCAAAACAAAAAAAAAACTAAAAAAACAAAAGTCTCCGCAACAAACGAAGTTGATTATATATTTTTGATTTCAGGATATATTGTTTGATCATTGCCCTCATTTCTGCTTCTTGTTTTAAATTAAGCAATTGAATATCAGTCGTACATAATCATAATGTCTACAGCAGAGAAACTGACTTTACTACAAGAGGACAAGTACTCAGTCAAGAATTCAGCCTTGGGGAAGGAGCCAAACGACAAGGTCAAGTCCTCCTCCTCAACAAATTCTACTGCCACCACTCTAGCTAATGAAAAGGATAAATCATCAGCAAAACAAGAGCCAATTGTTAATGAAAAAGAAAAGAAGAAAGAAGCATTTATAACAAGAACAATTTGGACTTTTGTTATGATTGGCGGTTTCTTTGCTCTTTTGGCATCGGGTCATTTACCATTAATTGGCTTGGTTTTGATGATTCAAGTTTTGGTATTTAAAGAAGTTATTGCTTTGACTTCTGAACCAGCAAGAGATAAGAAAATCCCTTGGAATAGATCTTTACATTGGTATTTCTTGGTTACTACTTGGTATTATTTGGATTTCCCTGCATTGTTTGATTTCTTTCAAGAATCGGTGTACTCTAGTAAAGTTTTAACCTTACTTGTTCTCAATCATAAATTCATCAGTTACACCTTGTATATTTCTGGGTTTGTATTTTTTGTTTGGACTTTGAAGAAAGGTTACTATAGATTTCAATTTGCCCAATTGTGTGTCACACACATGGCATTGTTGTTGGTTGTTTTCCAAGCGCATTTGATTATCGGAAATATCTTGAATGGTATCATTTGGTTCTTTTTACCGGCTACTTTGGTCATTGTCAATGATATCTTTGCTTACTTGTGTGGTATCACTTTTGGTAGAACCCAATTGATTGAAATCAGTCCAAAGAAAACCGTTGAAGGTTTTGTTGGTGCTTGGATATGTACGGGTATTGCTGGGGTTATTGCTTCTCATATTTTATCTAAATCTGATTACTTGATTTGTCCTGCAATTAATTTATCCACTCACTTGTATAATTTCCCACATTGTGAACCAAACCCTGTTTTTATTCCACAAGTTTTTCAATTACCTGCAAATATTGTTGAGATGACTGGTGTTGAAATAATTACCTTTAAACCATTCTACTTCCACACAGCTGTTTTGGCAACTTTTGCATCTTTAATTGCTCCATTTGGTGGATTTTTTGCCAGTGGGTTGAAACGTGCCTTTGGTATTAAAGATTTCGGTGATACAATTCCAGGTCACGGTGGATTAACTGATAGATTTGATTGTCAATTTTTAATGGGTTCATTTACTTATTTGTATTATCAAACTTTTGTTACCAACCGTAGTATGAATTTAGGTAAAATTTTGCAAATGGCCATTATGAATTTATCATTGCCTCAATTATTGCAATTGTCCAAGAGTTTATTAAGATATTTGAATAGAGAAGATATAATCAGTGATGAGAAATTAGAAGCTATTTTCAACTTATTAGAAAATTGATTTGTTAAAAAAAAAGGGATAATGATAATAATTATGATATAAATAATATTGGTTTTTTTTTTATATATATATAATTTCTTTTTAGTTGATTTCTTCTTGTTTTGTAAATGTACATACATATATTAGTAATAATTTGATGCTAGTTTATTGGTTTTTAGTTAATTATCATTTTTTGGGTTTTAGTTCTGGTTCCCTTGATGAACTCCATTTAATTGACACGTACATGCTTAGTGGTATGTTTAAATGTTAACTTTTGTGGACATTTGTAGGTTGTATTCGTTACTGTAGCGAAGTAGACTAGCCATGCTGAAGTTCATCATGACGACAGGGGTGTTTGCCTTATAGCCTTACTTCGCTAATGAAACAGACTAACCAGAAGTAAAATAATAAAAAAAAAGCCCCATGAAAATCACAAGTAATGAGTTGAATTATTGATTCACAAAGAAAACAACCGAAATCATTCTAAGTATATATATATTCCTATTCTAAGTGTTTTGTGATTCTTTAACTCATTATACATGTTCCAATGATCATTATCCAGCAAAATGGGCTTTTTATTCACATTACTTGATTTCCAAAAGCAAGGTACCACAACTAACTCACTCACTCTCTACCGCATATGTCATAATTCTGTACGCGCGCCCCCATTCCCATTCGCTAAAGAAAACAATATACTTGTACTAAAATTCCCACCGCCAGTTGACACGACGAACAGCGAGGAGGAAGCAAAAAAAAAAAAATTATTTGCATAGCCAGCCATCAAAATCAAGAGAATATATATATGCTGGTTATGAATTTGACACCATTGAAATGCTCATCAATCAAGCATCTACAACTGATCATTAATGGAGATTTGTGCCTCTTTTTTGTTGTTGTTGTTGTTACTTTTGTAAAAAAAAAAAAAATCCATCATAATGAGCATTAACATTCCCTCATTGTGGAGTTGACATGATGACCATATGTAAGTATTTCTCAATCCTTCACTTACAGAAGAAAATGTTTGAAATGTAAATTTGTTAGAAATCAATAACGATATAATTAATGTTTATCGAATATAATACGAAGATGATTTTGATCTGTTACAATAAAAGAGAGAAAGTTGATTAGGTCAATTTCCTGATTCGTAAGAAAAGTTAACTTTGATTTGAATGATTTTATTACTTAACAAAGAGGAACTAAAATTAAAGTTACCTGGTTTTTTTATATATATTTTTCTTTAGATCAAGGAACAAGTATCACTAAGACAAATAATGATGATGATGAAGAGCATAGAAGAAAGTATAACAAAAAGTGTATTAGAAGTAGAAAGTTGGCTGGTTCAATGGCCGTGGTGATATTTCGCAGATCTTTTTTTTCTTCTTCATCATCACTCGTATTGTGTTGCACGGACTGTACTTCGCTCTAAATTGTAAGCCCATCGCCTTCCTAATTCGGCCGCTGCTGCATGCAAATCTTGCTATCGCTTCAACGTTGATGAACAATTTTACAAAAATTGCAAAAAATACCCACATGACATTTAATGTTACCACCGGAGTTGATTGATGGCTGAGATTGGGCTTTTGAACTTAATGCAAGTAAAGAATTATATTTTATTTTTATCTAAAGTAATATGGGTTACTAATATGTTTATGATTTAACCAGCATACTTTTTTTTAGTTAGTTAGTTAGTTAGTTAGTTAGTTACTCAACTATCTGTTTATATGTTGATTGAACCCATTGATTGAATTTGATATATCCATTTCCAAGATTATTTAAAGACCATGATTTCCAACCATATTTACCCCTGGATAATTTGATTTAATTTATCAACCAACTTACATTCGTTTTTAGACTATCATTACTGATAAGGATCTTTCCAATCAAACCAACTACTACTTTCTTTCGTTCTATATTCAATCAACATAGCTTAGATCTATTATCACCACTTTCGTTCAATTATCAAATTAACTACAAACACACATATACAAATTCGTTATGATTTCTCAACAGATAATAATATCATTCGTTTTATTTTTACAATTTATAAATGCAGCTCCAATTGTGATAACAAGAATGCATACAGCTGCTCCTACCACACAAGTAACTACTATTTATACAGGTACAACTACAGTTTGGTTACCTCCTGTTGGTATTTATATTAGTGATGGACAAACTTCTACTTCTACTATAACTGAAGCTCAATGGAATACTTATCCAGTTACTTTCACAAGTTTCGTTAATAAAGATCAAGTTGATTCTAAACCAACTACCACTGCCGAAGCTCAACAACCAGAAACTACTGAACAAGCTCAACCAGAAACTACTGAACAAGCTCAACCAGAAACTACTACTCAACAAGAACAACAACAACAGCAAACTACACTTACTACTAGAACTACTGAACAACAACAAGTTGAAACTACTGAAGTTCAACAACCAAGTACTACTGAAATTCAAGATGCTGAACCAACTGAACAAGCTGAAACCCAACCAGAAACTACTGCTGAAGCTCAACAACAACCAGAAACCACCGAAGCTCAACAACAACAAGAAACTACCGAAGCTCAACAACAACAAGAAACTACTGAAGCTCAACAACAACAAGAAACTACTGAAGCTCAACAGCAACAAGAAACCACTGAAGCACAACAAGAAACCACTGAAGCACAACAAGAAACCACTGAAGCACAACAAGAAACCACTGAAGCACAACAAGAAACCACCACTTCTACTTCAACTTCTTCTACTTCAACTTCTTCTAGCTCCAGTTCCAGTTCCAGTTCCAGTTCCAGTTCATCTACTTCATCATCAAGTGGTAGTATCCCAGCTCCTTCAGTAATTGTTTATTCACCATATGATGATGATGGAGGTTGTAAAACTCCAGATGAAATCAAGTCTGATATTACTATGATTCACGGTAAAGGTATTAATCAACTTAGATCATATGGTACTGATTGTTATGCATTAACTACTGTTCTTGAAACTGCTAAAAGCTTAGGTATGACAGTTAATCAAGGAGTTTGGTTATCTGAAGCAGGTGTTGATTCAATTGATGATCAAGTTGATCAAATTATTGAATATGCTTCTTCTAATGGTTGGGATGTTTTCAATTTACTTACTATTGCTAATGAAGCTATTAATTCTAATTTTTGTACTGTTGATGAATTAATTTCAAAATTGAATTCAGTTAAAACTAAATTAAAAAATGCTGGTTATAATGGTAAAATGACAACTGCTGAACCACCTGCTACATTTATTAAATATCCTAATTTATGTACTGAAGCTGATATTGATGTTGTTGGTATTAATCCTCATTCTTATTTCAATGCAAACATTTCTCCAGAAAATTCAGGTTCTTATATTGTTTCTCAAAAAAATCAAGTTGCTGGATTATGTAATGGTAAAGATGTTGTCATCACTGAAACTGGTTATCCTTCAAGGGGAGCCACATTGGGTTTAAATGTTCCAACTGATGAAAATCAAAAAATTGCTATTGCTTCAATTATTAGTGAAACTAATGGAGATTGTACCATTTTGACCACTTATAATGACTTCTGGAAAGATCCTGGTCCATATGGTATTGAACAATACTTTGGTGCTATCCAATTATTTGCATAAAACTAACAAACATAATTCATAATTCATTGTTAAATAGGTTAATACGTTTATATAGATTTATATTCTTCTTCTTCCTCTTTCTGTTTATTTGTATATTAGAAATCAATAATTTTATTTGGGAAAAATTCATCAATTAATTCAAGATAGTAAGGTTTTAATTCTTCAACATTATATTGTTGATCAGATTTGGAATATAAATCATAAGAATTAAATGCCTTCACCGCACGTAACATTTCTTTATCATGATCATCCATCAAGTAACTATATGCCAATTCTTGATGCCATGGATAAAATGAATGATACCTAATCATAGCTAATGCTTCAATTGGTAATGTAGAATTTTTCTTTGCCACATGATACATATATTCATCATGACCCCAACTTAACATTACTTTATCTAATCCACAATGTTTTGAATATATTCCATATTTTGTATTATATAAAGGATTTAAAAAATCAGGATTTTTCTTAAAACTATCAGGAAATATAATTCGTTTCAGAAATTTACAACCAACTGGGAAAGTATCACCAACAACATCCCATTGACCTTTTGAATCAAAAAAATATAATAATTTACCTAAATCATGAATTAATCCAACTAATTGAAACCATCTTGGTTTTCCATCTCTTCTAATTGCTTCAGCTGTTTGTAAAGCATGATCAATTTGTGATAATTCTGTATCGGGATCAGAATCATCAAGTAATTTATTTAATCTTTCTAATCCTTCCCAAACTGACATTTTAGCTCTTGTTTTAGTTTTAAAATTAATTCTTGCTTGAATATTATAAGCAACTGTTTGTTTTTCATGTTGTTCTTCATAAAATTGTTTAACTCGATCACATGCTAATTCATATTGTCGAAATGCTTTAGTATCTATATTTTTATAATATTCTGAAGCTATTTGCCAATTTTCATCCGCTGCTGATTCTGAACCTTGCTCTTCTAATTTAATTTCATCATCAATTGAATGTTTTGGAGATGTGGGTGAATTCTTTAAATTCCCTCGAAGTTTATTTACTTTTAAAATATCATCATCTAGTTTATCTAGTAGTTTACCTTCTTGAGACTTAGGTTTATCCTGACTTGGTTTCGTTATCTTGTGTGACATGTTTATAATCGGTTGTGGTGTATGATGGTGTGATGATTATAGTTATTCCATATTTTTGAATATTCAAATTTTTTTTTTGCTTATTCGATTGCCCTACGCTTTTCCAATTCCTCAAAAGATATCACCAGTATCGACTGCAAAAAAAAGGTAGACCCAACAAGAGACATTCATCCTACAAGATCAACTTCATTAAATTCTAAAACTTCTAGTTAAAAATATATTACCTAAATAAGATAAAGAAAAATCAAATTGAGAGAGAAAAGAAGAAATCATTAACTTTTTGTTATTCTAGTTTAAAATGCAAGCATTGACAATTATTCGTTAGAAAACTATCTAAAAAGCTAAAGCAACCAACAAAAGTGGTAAAGTGTACCAAGCATTGTTAATGGTGTTAACGACACCAGCACCTTCATAAGTGAAGACTGGAACAGTACCATTACCAGCTGGTTGAGTACCATTATTACTGCTGTAAGTAACAGTAGTTGGAACTGGGTATGGAACAATAGTGGAAGTGATTTCAATGGTGGAGTAAACAGTTTCACCGGATTCTTCACCAGCTGGAACAACAGTAGAGGAGACAACAACACCTGAAGAAGAAGAAACAATGACAGCTGGAGCAGAAGTAGTTTCTGGTTGTTCTTTTTGGTGTTCCTTTTCTGTTTCATTTTCAGCTGGAGCTGGAGCAGAAGTAGAAGTAGAACATTCAGTAGTGCCAGTAACAGTTTCAACGTGACCTTCTTTGGTAGTGGTAATAGTAGTGGTTTCACCAGCTAAAGTTTTTGGTTGTTCAGCGGTTTCGGTTTCTTCGCAAGAAGTAGTGGCAGATTTGGTGACGACATCTTTGTTACCTTCTTGAGTACCGGTACTAGTAGTACAAGGAACGGTGGAAATAGAAGTTGATCTGATGGTAGTAGATTCAACTGGAACAACAACTTCACTATTAGTCAATGGACAATAGGTAGTGTAAACAGTGTGGAGATCAGTAACAACAACATAGCCAGTGGTAACTGGAGTAGCGTGACATTTATCTTCTGAACAAGAAGTAACAGTGACAACAGTCTTGTGGATATCAGTGACAGTGATAAGACCAGTACCAGAACCTGGGGCTTTGGTAGCAGAAGATGAAACAACGGTGGATGAACTAGAGGAAACCTTAGTAGATGATTGAGTGGAAGAAACAGTGGAGTTACCGTAGTAGTGAGCAGTAGAAGAAGGTAAAGTAGTAGATTCAACAGTTGGTTCTTCAGTAGTGGATTCTTCAGTTGGTTCTTCGGTAGTGGATTCTTCTTCAGCAGTGGAAGTTGATTCTTCTTCAACGGAAGATGAAGATGGAGCTTCACAGACATTATCATTCAAAACTTTCTTAACTTGAGCAGCGAAATTTTCACCTTCATCATTAACATTTGACCAAGCACCAGAAGCATCCCAGAGAGAAACACCAGCAAAGTTGGCATCACATTTAATTTGATCAATAGCAGTGGATAATTTTTCGGCATCAACGTAACCGGCAATGTTACTGGTAGCTGGAACACCAACAAATAATTGAATATCAGAGTTTGGTGCAGTTTCAGCAAAAGTTTGCCAAGTATCATAGTTGAATTCTTGATCAATAGAACATTCGTTGTTGTAAAATTGAATGAAAGCAAAATCAAGTGGAACTTGATTCATTAAATCTTTAAGCAAAGCATCTGGGTATGGACATTGTGGAGCAGCAGATAAGTAGTATTGTTTAGAAGAATCTTCAGAAAATTTAGATCTCAAAGCAGTAGCTAATTCTGGGTAGCCAACAGATTTGCCATCTTCATTTGGAAGTTCGATATCAAAATCAAAACCATCAATAATGGCATCATCAAATGGTCTTTCATCATCTTCACCAGCACCAAATTTGTTCCATAAAGTAGTGGCGAATTCAGTAGCACTACCAGTGGTTTGGAAACCGTAGTTACCAGCGGCACCACCCATAGATAACAAGACTTTCTTACCTTTAGATTGACAAGTTTTAATATCTTCACCAATTCTTTGACAATGCAATAAACCAGAGCTGAAAGTATCACCACATTGGTTAGCAAAGTTGACGTTTAATGGGTCTGGGAAGAAGTTTAAGAATGATAACAAGATAATGTCAACATCAGTGTTATCACAGTAAGCGGCTAATCTTTCTTGACCACCATCGGTTTCAGCAAGACCAACACTGTTTTGGCCCCAATAAAGAGCAACTTGGTTGGTGGCACTGGCTAAAGCAGTGGAAGCAAGAATAGCTGTTGATAATAAAGCTTTAATTGGTAACATATTTCTTTCAAAGATCTAGATAATAGTGTTTGGGTATAAAACAAATAATAATAATAATAATTAATAACGAGTGACTAAGTTGGATTTATTTAAATCAACTAAAATTGAATGAACGAAAGACTAGTAAGTTGGAGTTTATACAACAAGATATTTGTTTATCTCTTAATTAAAGAATTAAAAACTTGATCTTGAAAGTAAAATGAAAACAGGAAAGTAAACACTGATATTAAAAAAAGTAAAAAAGGAAAAAAGTCAGAATAAGAGAACTGCAAAAAATAATTATAATAAAATTATGATGGGAATAAGGATATTTTTATAGTAGATTTTCTTATATTACAGATTGAATAAAATATTCCCAAATTAATTGACTTATTTTAGTAACAAGTAAAAAGAAATCACGATGACAAATAATAATAATAATAATATTTGCCATAAAAACATTTACAAAATTATTAGAATGTTACTATTATTTAGACAAAAAAAAAGAGAGTACTAAACTAAAAACTATCAAAACCATACAAATGCAACCGCACCAATAGACAATAAATTGGGTATAGTGTCGATAATTTGGATTATGCATTTGAGACATTTCCCTCCAATCAATGACATTCTACGAAGTTAAATTAACACACTGCATTGTTGTGGGGCGTTCAACCTCGAAAATTATTGCGTTGACTAAGAACCAAAACCTATGAGATCTAAAGTTGAAAAAAAAAAAAAAAAAAAAAATTGCTGCACGAGATTTCGTGTTTTTGTTTTGTTTTTGTTTGATGCGCAATATCTTAAGATTTCAATACTACAATGGAAGATATGTTTGATCTATACAGGATTGACTATTGTGTCGAGTAAAGTGTCATTAATTCATTCAGCTAGTGGGTCTGATTGTTAACTACGACGAGCAATTATTATATTCTACTAAGCATGTTTTGTAACTACCTTTCCGCCCCCTATTAATACCAAAGTGAGGGATTAACTTCTTGATGATGGAAATATGAACTTGTTTGATTTGCATACCAAATCTAGAATATCTACAATATTCTCTGTTGAGATCTATGTTACAAGAAATTATTCTATTTCTTTTCTTTTCTTTTATTTTATTTTACGATTTCTCTAAAGAATAAAAGCCTATAAATGTAATTCTTGAATTTAAGTTATCAGTGTGAAGAACAAAAAAATCATCTCGACGCAAGAAAAGCCTTGAATAACGTCAAAAAAAAAAAAAATCATTCTGCAGGTGATGATGGACAGTACCATTATAATGAAACAAATCGCCTCACAACGCGTATATTACCGACTACACGATATTTAGGTTATGTCATTAACTGCTATTGTAGAATATCAAACCAATTATTGGATCTATTGGAAAGACGCTTATGTAATCAGCTGTTATTTCGTGTGAAACAATGACAAGTTAGGAAATGTTGTTTCCATTTTTGTCACACCAATTTTATTTTAAAGTTCGGGAATATTTTCTTGGCAGAGTAGGTTTGTCATTTGATACACGACTTGTGAATATTAAAGAAAACAACCACGCAATTTGTTCATATTGGATATTACTCAATGGGTCTTTAACATAAAAGGATATAGAAGTATTGATTCATAAGGATAACTTGTCCATGGTTTTTATATTTGAGAAAGAGTATGTTAGTTCTTTACAATACAACTGTGTTATTAAGCAGCACATGTGTTAAAGAAACAAGTTTATTATACTAGGTTACGAGAGAAGAAAATATTATATTGCAGAAATTTTTTTGTTGGGTGTTTACATTTCGTCCAAAATTGGCGCGTCTTTTTTAGGGGCCGTAGGCGTGGACGAAGACGTACAAAAAAGTGGTCGCGTCATTTTGTGCTTGTACTTAATTCTCCACAATTTATTATTGGATTCGTCCAATAATTGTAAAATGACTTACATTTATACGACACGAGCTAACTGAAATCTGTCTTATATTATATTTTTGCAAGGAAGCATGTAAAACGTTAGAAAGAATATCAATGATCATCATGAATTTCTAGAAGTATTGATTCAATTGATAAAACAACTTCAATGAGTCAATAGCATATCATTGTCACCGTAAAGTTTAACTTTACTCTCAAGAAGAATTTCCTCAGACGGTGTCCCTTCCAGAAACCAAACATGTACAAAATGGAAGGCAAATGTGGTGATTTCCGACAATTGTGATATGTACAATGGATAAATATTCGAACCAATTTTCTGTCATTAAATTATTTACACGAACAATTACCAACAAATTCAATAATGGGTTGAGTAGAAACAATAAGAAACCTTCTGATTCTGGTTTTACCTTTCAGTACAACTTAATCTCTCTTGATGTCTATAGAACCAGAAATTTTCTTTGGTTTTGGTAGAAAATTGCGGCAAAAAATTTCCAAATTCCAAAGCGAGGAATCAAATTATTATAATGTATTACCAATAAACAAGTTTTACATTACTGAAGTGATAAAATATCACTTATTTAATAATATATATATATATAAATCACCGTAATAAGCTAAAAATTATAATAAATACTTATTCTGGCCATTGAATATCCGAAATATATCAATTTCTATATTTTGTAAGGGGAGAAGAGATTTACGTAAAAATTTGGGATATTTCGTGCGTCAATCAATTTGAAAATCACGGGAATAAACCACTTGGAATCCTGATGGAGCCCTTTGAAAGCACTACATGGTTTAAAAACTGTAAAAATAATATAATAATAGTATATACATGATTATATCTACATTAATATTCAAATTAATACAATTTGAGAGGGTTCAGTATCATAATTATTGAGTTATTTAGGAAAACCATAATTCCCGATAAAAAAAAAGATACTTTGATTTTTGAAGAGTAAGGTTTGATAGCTAACTCCACCAGTTTTCATTGTATTGGCTCAAAAGTTAGTGTGGCAGTATTAAACAAAGATATAAATAATATCATGCTGCCAAAATGACTAGAATCGAGCTATAATCGATAGATCTAGCAAAACATAGACAACTTCATGAAATTACTTTGGTTTTAAAAATAAGAAATTTAATTTTTTGTCGTCGCATTTTTAGAAATTTCCTTAAAATTACTGAGGTTTCTTATTTTCCACCTTTTGGCAACTTTTGGGTAACCTTATGATGTTACTATTTTTCTGCAACATAATGAGGTTTTCAACAAACTAAAAAGAATACCGCGATTTCTCAATTTTGGTTATTTCTAAAAGTTTTTCGCAACTTTATAAATACACCTATTTTTCCAAAATTTCGCAACAACATCAATTGACTGGTAACAGCTTTCATCATATTTTTGTTAGACAATAATATTGATAAACAATATAGTGAAATAGTATGAATGCTCTTATAGACTATCTTTATATATAAAATATCGACAAATATACATCAGCGGCAATTAACGAAACTATGCTGTATCGGTATAAAAATCCAGTCTATCCTTCATTTTCCAAAGGAGGTGAATTGTAAGTAGATTTGATCGAAGATTTTAGTGTACAACTTAAATGAGCTCGATGGTATAAAATCAGCCAGCATTAAAAATATTTGCCGAATAAAATTGGCTATTAGTTATGCTGAAAATCTTTTCAAATGCCTATTCTCGACGCACAAACTCTGCAAACTCTTGAATTTGGGTCCATGGTTCGTACGAATGAATCTGAAGAAGAAAAAAAGAAGAACTCTAATATCAGAAAGAATGAAATATATAATACATAAATCGGGTTCTGTTTCATTACTATCACTATTAGTACTTAGCAGGACGATCTATTATGTTATTCTTTTAATATATCATCAAGTTAAATGCATTAAACCCACAATGGATCATGCTTCCAACCATTACAACTGAAAACACATAATCAGTTGAATTTTGTATGGGGAAAAGAGATTCAAGTGATTTTGGAGATTTTTTCGTGTGTAAACCGATTTGAAAATTACGGAAATAAACCACTTGGGTTCCTGATGAATCCATTTGGAACATTATATACACCAATACTGTGACTTATCAATATTCAAGTACCTTAAAATAATGGTAAACATATGATTATTATAAAGATCTAATTTTCAGAGGGCTAGATAATACAATTATTGATAAATTTATACAAATTTTGTGAGACGTCTCATGAAATGCAAAATTAATACTTTTTATGTACATAATATTGATAGGTCATTGAATACTATCAATATTCTGATACAGATATATATAAACCAATGGAATATATCAAGTATTAAATAATGTAGTGAATTAGATTCCACCTTTTGTTCTGTTAGAATGTATACAATATCCATAGACACAAACTTGATTTTCTATAATATGTTTCAAGTAGTTTATTTATAGTTTGCCATAAAACTAAACAGAAAAAGTTGATTGATTCCAAATGTTTTATACTTCCGCAATGATTTTATTGTTATTTTTAATAATGCTTGTTCATTTGCGTACTTTCCCTTGCAGTACAGTTATCAAGTTATTCAACTAGTATTTTAATTTGGGCCTTTTCATACTCTTAATAGATGGCATGCAACTTAGTATTTGTCCATGATTATAATAATAATTTGTTTTACATTATGAAACACATTTTCATTGTCATCGACAAATAAGGAAATTTTAAGTTTGCATTAAAACTGTCGTATGGAACAAAATGCAACCCTGGGGACAAAAAATTTGCAGCTAATAGGCTTCTTCGGACAAGGACCATGGAATTAGATGCAAATCAGAAACGTATATAAAGGGGTAATCGTCCTGTATCAAGTTGTGGTATTTCTATTTTATCATTATCAATAAAACAAAAACAAATCAACAATGGCTGCTCAACAAACTAACAACAACGCTAACGCTAAAACTCAATCCGCTTCTGCTGCTTCTAAGGATAACGCTGTTATTCGTGTCTTGAATGGTAGAGGATACATGGCTTCCAACTGTACTGTTATGTAAAGTCCCAATGGACTTCATAATTGAAGATATTTGTTTTTGTATTTCCTTGAATTATATTATTTGAACAAATCGTTGCTTATTTATACTTATATCTTTTCAGTATTTTAGAATAGAAATTTATCTTTATTGCTTTCGAAATTTCATCACTTGTAAACTAAGTGAATCTAAAACAGAATATTGTAGTTAATTAATTTATAAATGATAGGTCATATATTAAGTAACCTCCACATGTGAATATTACAAGCAATATGAAAGTACTAGGAGATAATTATTGCAATTCAAGAAATTCAAGAAATATTTGCAGCCTTATGTGTAGAAACCAATTTTTTACTGCATAAATTGTGTCAAATTTATGCTAATAAATAACAAAATATATGATTAAGATATAATTATTTGAGATAGATACAAGCTAATAACACGAAAAAAATTTATTTCCAGTAATAGATTACGATTATTAAGTAATTCTAAGATCAATAGAAATAGTTTTGCTTTTTATTGTTGACGATTTACATATTTGCCGTCTCACGTGAGAAAAACTCAGGAGATGTTTCTTTAGAAATTTACTGTTCCACCTATGTAGTTACAGAGATTTTAAAACCAGGCAACCATGGCTATAGATTATTCTACAATGATAGTAGGAATATTAATATATATAAAAAAAATTGTTTACTTTGCAAAAAATTTAAAAATAAAGCTCTCTTGCGGGGAATCGAACCCCGATCACGCGCGTGACAAGCGCGTATTCTGACCGTTAAACTACAAGAGATGTTCTTGTGGAAGTGGAATGCACATGCTTTTCTATACAGCAAAACATACTGTTACTTCTACAGTTTTCTATTATTTAAAATCTACTAATTCTTTCATTCTAGTATAAGAATGTTGACAGTACTATAAAATTCTTAAGCAGCTGTCAGTACTATAAAACATCGAAACGATTTCAATGATTTGTCAACTGCCAGAAGCATGCACTAGATAGAAATAACTAATCATAACCAATTGGTCTGCAATCTCCCCTTGGTTTATTATTATCAATGAACAGAAGGAAACTTACCTTTTCGTTTTCGATTGATGACAAAGTTGGCAAGTTTATGCCCAATTTATTTCACGTGTTGGCCACCTTCTGCTAACGTCTTCTAGAATATTTCCATGTTTTCTTGGACGACCCGTTGTCTTTGATTTCAAGTGCTCGATAAAATTGATAAAGTGATTTTGTTGAGTAATTCAACCAGTAGCAGTTAAATTTTCAATGAGAATTGATTATCATTGCTAGCTAATTCCGATTGTTATTCCACATAAAGGAATAAACCTCCAAATTCCAGAGGCAGTCTGTCCACCCACCTGTGATAATTTGTACTTTTCCAATGTGTCGGATGTTACGGGAACTCCCCAATTCCAGTTTATATATGTTCTGAAATACCGCCTTGATCATTTACCTTGTTATTGCATCAATTGATGATGGTGAGCGATAATCTGGATCAAGGTAACAAAAAAGAAAAGCAATTCGAGACAACATTCAATTTTGTACGTAAGAGAATATTTGCTGCAAAAAGTATGATGCAAAATCGGATATGCAACATTGCCAACAGTACTTATTCAATTAATAGTGGGTTCCATAGCTCATTTTATTACTAACAAGGCCCTGTCTTTGCAATATAATAAAATGTGGAAATAGCAAACCAACAGTTTCCTCTAAATCATGGAATATTCCCGCATTCCAACAACAACACCAACAAAAAAAAAATGGAAAAAACGCGCGCACACGGAAATACTTCTTATTGTTGTAGTAGCAGAAAACGAACAGGAAAAAGAAACAATGCAAGAACGGAATATGTTCTATAAAACTCGTACATTGGAATATCATCATACAAGGGAGGAAGGCAGTAAAAAGGTCATATATATGTATTAACATCCTTGAAAACATTGAATACAAACAGAATGTGATATAGAGAAAACCCCTCATCATGTAGACTCATGTATGGAAATTTCTTTGGAACAATGCGGACGGAAATATTTAGACCTACTTATACTAAAATTGACATAATGGTGTAATTACATGTGAGGACAAGACAAGCCCCTCAAGTGACAAAGTGCGAAAGCCTAACAAAGGGAAAAGAAGAAATAAGTGAATTAAGGACAGTTTCTTTTACATTTTCATTGATCTTCTTCTTTCATGCTTGATTTTTTTTTTTCTTTTCTTTCTTTCTTTCTGTCATTTTTGCTACAACAATCAAGTTTAACCGAATCGATGATGTAGAATCGGTTAGGAATTCCTTTTCTGGAGATCTAACAACAAACTTCATTAGAAGACCATCTTAATTTTTTTTTCTTTTGAGACAGAACCCCCTTAAAAAAGAATGTCAAACCCCTAAGTAAAAAAAAAAAAATGATTGCAAAAAAAAAAAAAACAAAAAAAAAAAGAAAAAGAAAATTTTGGCGTGAATATACACGCGGATTTCGGATATACAATAAACAATATACACACATACGAAATTCAATATATTTCAGACAGTACCATAATAATATATCGGAAATGATTTATCTACTCACTGAATGAATGAATGAAATTGCCGTGCTTTACGGTTGCAAGAATTTCCCCTAAAAGAATAAGAATACAAAAATAAATTAAACAAAAGTAGCTGATATGCAGCAAAGGGAATAATTTATGGCGTTACTTCATTAACTCACGGACAGGAAACCAATTCCCATTCCGAGAGAAAAAAACCCGTGAACTAATAATCAGAAGATATATAAGCTATGGAGATGCAATAGCAATCTAACCAATTGTAGAGTGATAGAAATGAGATATTAAACTGTTGATATCTAAAGACTATAGACTCTCTGAACCATGTATTTGTAGAATTTCCTCTACATAGACAATATTTGTAATCTTTGTCATCGGTTGATATTGCTGCTTGTCAAAAATAGTTCATGGTAGCTTTCATTAGCCATAAATTTCGGTTTTTGTTGGTATTTGAAAAGTTTTCGACATCAGATACAAAAAAATCACAATAATGGAAAAAGCAATAAAAGACCATCATTAATCATTATGAGTAAACTATAATTACATATTAGTAAATCCTTCTTTATGCTTCTGCCCTGTTTTGTTCTAACATTAGTATTGTTTTCTTTTTTACATGCATTCTTCTATTTCCGAATTCATAGGGGGGTTGAGATTTGAAGTGGTTTGTAGTCTGAGAAAGAAATTTAAACATTATACATTCCTATATAATTAGCATTCGATGCCTTTTTTTTTCATAATCTTGGATGGTCAAAGATATTAAAGAAGAAAAATAAAAATACCATCAACAAATTGAAAGTAAAGAGGTGAAAACAAAATTGAAATATTAAAATTTCATTGAATTATTTATTTTATTTTATTTTATTTTATTCTTTTTTTATTCTCCTTTTGTTAGTATCAATTGTGCTAGATCCTGTTGCTTTTTGAAGAAGTAGTGTCATTTGATTCTGGTGAGTTAGTTAAACTAATCAATTCTACTTTGTATTGAATAATTGCACATTGGTGTAGAACCCAGAAACCTTGAATAGACCAAAAACATCAAACAATCAGAAATAGGAAAAGAGAAAAACAAAGCAAATCAAAGGGGAAAAGTCATTTTGGTACGGAAACGAAAAAAAAAAAAAAGAAACAAAGGAAAATTTACCCTCACCGGCTAAAACCTAAGCTAATTTTTACACTGTGGAAGACTTTTTTTTTTTTTTTCTTCATACATTGAACTAAAAAAAAATTCTCGTTAATAGATTCCGATTTTACACTTTTTCAAATTTATATGGAATATCATCCTCCCAATGATCTCGATATTCCAGCAGCTACTCAATCTAACTGCACGGTTGATGTCCTATTATGTCGACCTCATCAACTATCTATACCATGACCTCAAGAATATCTTGAAATACTCCATCCATCCCGATACTCCTCCACCACTTGAAACCATCAACAATTATATTGGTTTAATCAACAAATATAAATTACAAATTAACCTGTTGACGAATTGCAATCATGTCCAGCAAATATACGCAAAATTGTTGGACATCATCACCCCTGGCCTCACCCAAATCCATAATCATATAAACAATTTGTTTGCTTTGCCTCAACCGTTGTTGAAATCTTCTATTCTTGGTATTTTCATCAGAACTGGGGTGAAAGAAAAGGTGAAATTCTTAATTGATGAAAATAAGAAACCTTTGGACAGGTTTGATAATGACTCCAATCAAGCTCTGGAGTATCTTGAAAGGCTAAACAATGATATTAACAACATTCCTCCTTCATCGTATATTATTCAGTCGGTAACTAGATTTGTTGAGGAATTGATTCAAGAATATACCCTCGACATTCCTTTAATTGAAATTGCAATGGATAAATTACATATAAATTACAAAGAAGAGAAAAAATTCGACAAGTTGAAGAATTCAATCTTGCAACGAATAATTGAACAAGAAGTTGATACGTCAAGTTTATCATTTACTGAGGCTGAAGTTAAGGCCATTGATTTGATGGAATTTTTGACAGCTCATATCGATTTCATCAAACGTTTATTACCAATTTACATCCGCTTTGATCGATTATTCCGTCAAAAATTAAGAATTGACAAACTACCGTTGCCTCGAACCGTGGAAATGGAACCATTAATAGTGCAACTTGTCGATCCATTCATTGAAAAATTGGTTGCTGGTGGAACTGTTGGTTTGAGTACTGAAATCACATATACTGCTGTTTTCAGCTTCCTTCAAGACCTTGCTATTGAATTAATAACTATTAAAAGAACCTACGATGGATTCATACCTAGGAATAGACAAGGTAGATACAGTGATGATGAAGCGTTCTGGACAACAACACAATCTTATGTTGAGAATTTGCTTCGATTGACTTATTTTATACAAAACAAATCAAATGGCAATCATAACATTAGTCTAATCATGGGTGATCTAAAAGAGGAGTTTGAACGATTAGAGAATGAAGCTAGAGAGGATTTTTTCAATTTGTTGTCATTCCAAGATATATTTGCATGCGATGAAAGAATCGTTAAATACCAATTAAGAAAGAAAATAGATTTCTTGAAGTCAAAATAATAATAAAAAAGGACTAGTACCGTTAATCCATACCGGCTTACATGTTTATCACACTTTCACTTCTATTATGATTTAGAATACTTTTTTTTAGAGATGTTTCAGTTTTTCTTCTTTTGATTTTTCTTTTTTTTTTTTTGCAACTGTTGAGGTTTTAGGCTAAAGTTGACTGTTCTTATATTATTAATGTAATTATTAATTATGCTTTCTTTTTTTTTCGTTTTGTCATTAACGTTTATTTCCTTATAAAGAAACTATATCTATCCTGGTGTACTATTACCTAATTCGAAAGTGTACCCGATATCTATACAATACAAAACAAAGTAAAACAAAAAAAATGCTGAATAACTGTCTCAATCTCAGTTGGTGATAATGAATATATAACAAAAGAAAAAAAAAAGCTTTTACAGTAAAAAAATTATTGTCTTCTCTTTTATTACCCTTACAATACAACATTGAGGAGTTGTGAAACCTTTGTGATGTGGTTTATCTGCCTGTTTTTACTGGTTGTCTTATGCTATAATCAACACAACTAAAAGTACACATAGTACTACCACCAATATACCAATACACCAATTACTAGCTGTTTCTTTATTTCTTTCCAAAAAGATATTTATTCTTTTCATTCCTCTTTGTAGTTTATTATCGACATTATCTAATTCATAATCCAATTCATCCAACATAAATCCTTGTTCTTCCAATTCATTCCCCATTATAGCTGCTTGTTGGTTTAAATTCATCATTGTTTGATGAATATCATCCAACTGATTGTCTTGTTCTTGAATTAACTCTTGTTGTTGATACGATGTCATACCTGATTCATTAAATGGATTATCTCCATCATCACCAATACCATCTTGACTTATTCTATTCGACATTGTAGTAACATCTCTATATTGTTTTGTGTTCCAACTATTTTGCAATTGAATAATCTTATTATCTAAATCCAGTAATATCGATTTTCTATTGGAAATATCTAAATCTGACAAATTAAACTTAGCAGGTTGTGCTTCACTTATGGATAATGCTTGTTGTAAATCTTGATAAATCTCTTGTAATTCTTGATAATTATTTTCAAAATCATATTGTTGATCAGATGTTGGTGGTTGACCATTTGGTCGTGAGTTTATTATATTCTCTAACGTTCTTATGGAATTATATGCATCCTCTTTGACTTCATTGAATGGGTCCATCGTTGTATCGTTGTTATTATCCTACGTGTTCATTAAATGTTCACTCTTTAATATGAGGGTTTTTTTTTGTTGTTGTTGTTGTTGTCTCCATGCGGACTGATGTGAAGAACGAAAAACAGACAAAAAAAATTGTTGATTTTGACAACCTATAAAAGACTCAACCCCTTACCATTCACTACACAATGGACATAGACGAACAGCCAGTATCAAATAGTATAGAATCACCTTCCACAAACACGGAAATAGAAAATACAACCAATAATGGTGTTACCATAGAAGAAGACAACAAAAGATCATCAATTACACCACCTCCTGCACAACCACAACCAATCGTAGCTTCCAATTCGGCGACTCCAGTATCAACACCAGCAAAGAAGTCAAAACTGGAATCAACCACATCGACAAACCAACCTCCAATACATGAAATTGTTGGTGGATCTTCAGTAAGACGATACCTCAATGAGCACGTGACTTTGGCATTATTAGAAGGATTAAAAGAATTGGCCCAAGTTAAACCAGAAGATCCATTGAAATATTTAGGAGAATATCTAATTGCAAAGTCAGAGGAAGAAAGGTCATAGAAGGATGGATTCATCCTGTGATTGTATTAGTAATGACATTGTATATATAAGGATTATTTTTTCATAAGAAATGTAGAGCCAATGAACATGTATACCAACCACTTGATAATCATCATTTGCAAATGTTGTCCTTCGTAACCTTTGATGTCTGGTACAAAAGGAAAATCTCAAAGGCGAAAAAACAACAACTAAAAAAAATGGCAGAACCAAACAAAAATAATTAAGGAGAGCAAAAACGAGCCATTTTTTTTTTATTTCTCCTTCTGTTTCTTGCTGTAATCATTACTCTTGCTATTTACATTGATATGGACTACTAATCATGTCCTCTTCAACAAATACCCCATCACATTTAGATAGTCTGACATTGAGACCATACTATGATCATGATACATTTAATCCAGGATATTCAGTCATATTCAAAAGAGGCGTGGGTATAATTGATCCAAAATCAAATAAACCTATCACGTCAAATATATCGGAGAAATTAATTGATCAGAATGTGGGTAAAAATCAAGGTGTAATAGGAAACCTGCTTAATCGTGGTGGACCAATCGGAATTAAAGCCGGTAGTGACAAGAATTATGTTTATGATTTGGAATTTAATGAATATTTTGAATCTAATAATTTAGTTGAAGTTATGAAGAATTTAGTATGGAATTTTGTGAAAAGCTACGTTAAAGTTTTGTTAACTCAACCTTTGGAAATTGTCCGTTTGGTTTTACAAGTTGGTAAATTTAACTTCAATGCAGGACCATCTAGAAAAAGTGACTTGTCTAAATCAAGAAGATTGTTAACTGAAACTGACGGTAGTATTACCACTGATGAAACAGAAGCAACCAATACAGAATACGATGATGATTATGGTGCTGATGAAGATAATGACGAGGACGAGCCAATTAATTATTTCCAATCACAGAATGAACAAAAAGTCTGGTCTGGCCAGGATTATGAGAGTGATCAAAACTTGATGACTTCACCAACAGCAAGACCAACTAGAAAAGCCCGTAATGAACTTAGAAAAAGATCCAGACATAATAAAATCAAACCAAAATCAATACATACTATTGATATAATAACCGCAATTGTTAATAAGGATGGACCATTGGCATTGTTCAGAGGTATCAATGCTTCTTTTATCTACCAAACATTATCACATACCATTGAAGCTTGGATTACGGGATTCATTTCTCCATTTTTGGGTATTCCTGATCCATTTTTCCTCGATTTGACACATTCAAACGATCCATTCAAGTCATTATGGTTATCGGTAACTGCTTGTGTTGTAACAGGTATTATTTTGATGCCTTTGGATTTAATTAGAGTCAAGTTTATGATTACGCAATTTAACACCAAACCATTGTTAAATGACGACATTATTGAAGAATCAGCAGAAGAAATTATACAATCTACAAGATCAGTACGTGAGTCAATACGTAATTTCCCTGTTTATTATTTAACTCATCCACCAGCACCTATCGTTTTGTTAACTACATTCCATCAATTATCCACCAGTATTTTCCGTAAAATGGCCCCATATATTTTATTTATTAAATTTAATATTGATTCCTACTCGGCCCCTAATATTTACACTTTTGTCAATCTTATTTCGTTAATTTTGGAATTTTTTATCAAATTACCAGTAGAGAATTTATTACGTAAAGAACAAGTTAGATTTTTGTTAACGCCAAAGAAAGAAGATGTCAAGAAAGTTATTAGTATAGAAGATCCACAAAAGAATTTAATTGTTGAATTCAATGATCTGAATCAAACTGATGACGATTTGACTTTATGGGAGAAATTCAAGCAATTAGGACTATTCAATGGTTGGAGAATTGGAGTTATGAATGTGATTGGATTCTGGGGTTATAATATTATTAAGAGTAATGGATCTGAACTTAAAGAAGAAAGATTATAAGTTGTTTTTTAAACAATTACCCCAGATTTATGAAATTAAAGCCTGGAATGGGAGAAGCCAATAAAGGCGGTTAGTATAAAATTGTTGTTTTAGTATATTATTTTTTTTCCTTGAAGAAGATTAACTTTTAATTGGCTTTTTTGTTTTATTGTACATAGTGTATTGTTGTGTTAATATAATTTAATTCTTGACATTATCTTAGGTTTAACAATTATTATCGGGTCGGTAATATCAATGCCACAATTATTTATTTCATTGAACTGTCGTGCCATTTTGAAAAAAATAAAACTTGTCGCAAAATTTCTGACTTTTGTGTCCATGTACACGAACAACATCCAACTTATATCGATTATCAATTATACATACTACAAGAGAAGAGCCACAGTTTTCCAGAAATATGTGAATCCCATAATGATTATTCAATATTTCGTGATTTTCATGTATTGTTCATCAATCATGTCCATTTGGTACTTTAATTAACAACTACAAATAACCGACAGATTCCCCCCCCCACTCTCCTTGCCATTTTCTGATTTGTCTTTTTTTATACTAATCTACACTCCAACTACTACTGCTATTACTACTATTACTACTACTACTACTGCCAAGCATGCCAACAAATACCAAAGAAAACAAACCTATAATATTGAATGCTTTTTGTATGGGTACTCTGGGATTACAATGTCCAGGATTATGGAAAAATCCAAAGGATAAATCTATCAATTTTGATAAGATTGAACATTGGATAAATTTAGCTAAATTATTAGAAAAGGGTAAATTTAATGCAATTTTTTTAGCTGATGTATTAGGACCATATGATGTTTATAATGGACCACAAAATTTAAAACCAGTTGCTATTAGTGGAGCACAATTTCCAACTATTGAACCAAGTGCTGCTATTTCTGCAATGGCTTCAGTTACTAAAAATTTAAGTTTTGGAATTACATTTCTGACAATGAGTGAAGCACCATATCATTTAGCTAGAAGATTAGCAACTTTAGATCATTTAACTAATGGTAGAGTTGGATGGAATGTTGTTTCTAGTTATTTGGATTCAGCAGCAAGAAATTTATTAAATGGAGAAGATTTAACTCCACATGAAGAAAGATATATTAAAACTCAAGAATATATTGATGTTGTTTATAAATTATTTTTATCATCTTGGGCTGATGATGCATTAGAATTGAAAAATGGAATTTATACAAATCCTGAAAAAATTAGAGAAATTAATCATGATGGGAAATATTATAAAGTTCCTGGAGTTTTTGTAACTCATCCAACTCCTCAAAGAATGCCAGTTGTTATTCAAGCAGGTACTTCTAAACTGGGTAAAGAATTTGCTGCTCAAAATGCTGAAATTGTATTTATAACTCATTTCACTCCTCAAGAATTAGGTAAACAAATCTCTGATATTAAAAAAATTGCTAAAGAAAAATATGGACGTCCTGAAGGTTCTATTAAATTTTTACAATTGATTACTCCAATAGTTGGTAAAACACATGAAGAAGCAGAAGAGAAATATAAAGAGCTTCAACTGTATGGAGATCAAGAAGGTGCTCAAGCTTTATTTTCTGGTTGGACAGGTATTGATATTGGTAAATATGGACCTGATGAAAATATTAATGAGAATGGTACTAATGCAGTTAAATCATTTTTAAAATTATGGAATAAAAAATCACCAAATGAACCTGAAGGAGTTGCTAAAACTAGAAAAGAAATTGCTAAACAAATTACTGTTGGTGGATTGGGTCCGGTTTTTTATGGTACTGCTGAAGAAATAGCTGATGAAATTCAACATTGGGTTGAAGTATCAGGAGTTGATGGATTCAATGTTACTTATGCCGTTAATCCTGGAACTTTTGAAGAATTTATCGAATATGTAATACCAGAATTACAAAATAGAGGTTTGGCACAATTGGATTATCCTAAAGTTCAAGGTGATCATACTTTAACTTTTAGAGAACAATTATTTGGTACTGAAAGGAAAGATCCAACTTATTTCTTAGAAAGTCATCCTGCTTATAATTTAAGATGGAGAGCTGGTGAATCTAAAGATGAATTTGAAAGAAGAATTACTAAAAAGAGAAAATCTCAAACCCAAACTGTTGAGTAAAAGTTGTACGTAAATAGTATAATATATCCTCCATTTCTGACATTCGATCACGTGATACTGATAATACGCAAAACATTAAATCCCAAAAAAGAAAAAAATATCATCAATCAATCAATCAATCAAGCAAGAATCTCCCGCCTTCCCCCACACACACCATTAGAACCTATTCATCATCATCATCATACCCCATACTTTATCCATCATTATCAACAATACGATATAGAAAATGGATCAATTTTGGGTAAATGTTCCTCCAGTTACTAAATCATGGAGTGGTATGAAATCGATTACAGCAGCACTTATTTCCCTTCAACGAATTAAATTAGTATCATTAGTTTTCATACCTGAAAAAGCATTTGGTAAAGAATTTTGGAGATTTTTCACATCATTTTGTGTATCTAAAGGTATATCATTTGAATTAATGTTTGAATTATTTTTATTACGTACTTCAAGTGGTGAAGTTGAACGGAATTTTATAACTAATGAAACAATATTACCTGAATATATAATTGATGAATTTGATCAAAATCAACATGATTTATTAAACCAATTTATGGAAAGAAATAAAGCTATTGATTATTTATATTTTTTAATTCAAATATCTTTATCAATTATATTACTGGTTGCTTTATTATATTATAAATTGGGAATAATAATTTTTAATTTAGGTGATTTATTATGTCGAATATTGACATATTTTGATTCACAAAATAGACCAAATGTTGAAATTCATATGTTTGGATTATTTACTTTAAGAAGAGTTTATTTCCCTTGGATGATTGCTCTTTTAAATATTATTCAATCAAGAAATATTCAAGATGATTTTATTAAATTGATTATATATGGAGATTTGAGTTTTTTCAATAATTCCACAGTTTGGTTTTTTATCATTTCTACAATTTTGGGTCATTTTTGGTGGTATTGTCGAGAATTGTTATTAAGCAAAGTTCATTATGATCCAATTGATTCAAGAAGACATGCTAAAAGAATTGCCTTGCAAAGATTTGGTGTTTATAAGATAGATTTAGTTAGAATGTTTCTTATGTACTTATTTGTACCTCCATGGTATTGGATTATACTTTCAAGAATTAAAAATAGAAGATAAAAGTTAAAAGAAATCTATTATTATAGCATACTATATATATATATGTATATATTTATTTATGATAAACTCTAATAAAACACAGAAAGAATAGAATAAAATAAAATAAAAGAGAAATATAATAATGATGGAAAATCTAACCAAACCAGTCAGTAGTTTTAACAGGTTCATTATCAACTTCAGGTTCTTGTTCGTCTTGTTTGTCAGTGACTGAATTCCATTCAGCCAATTCCATTTGATGTTCTCTTTCAATAGCATATTTAACAGCTTCCAAGACGTTATCACACAAGTGTTTTGGTTTGTATTTTGGTTCGGTACCTTCTTGATAGACACCAGTTTTAACTAAAATTGAGTGCCATGAAGCATCATGAGAATTAGCAAATCTGATATCAGATTCTGGAGTGTCACCAACAAAGTACACAGTAGATGCTGGTGGTAATTCCAAGGTGATTTTATCAGGTTTTCCAACTTCGGCAATCTTGCCAACATTCAATTTAACTTCTTTATCTTCTTCATCATCTTCATCGTCATCTTCATCACTAGACCATCTATAATTTTCCAATTTAGCTTGATTGACAATTTCTTCACCATCTTCATTAATTAAAATATCAGCATCATCGGCATCTGGATCATTAATAGACAATTTCTTCAAATGTTCATCCAAAACACCTTGTCTCCAATGGGCCAAGACTTTATTGGCAAATTTAAAAGTACCCTTTTGTGGTTTACCAAATCTATTAACTTTCAATTCCTTACCAGTATGTTCTCTGTATAAAGCAGCAATAGAAACTTGCAAGGCACCCATACCATAACGAGATAATTTATAATTTGTAGCCCAAATGAAATCAGAATGAGCAAAATAAATTTGTGGACCTTCATCAAAAGTCTTGGATTCAGTACCCATCACACCATTCTTAGAAACCAACAATTCCAAAATGATTTGTTGATCTGCAGCCCAATTTCTAGAATCAGCAAACACTAAAATAGCGTCAATGGAAACTTTTGAAAAATCCACTTTTTTGGTACAAACTTCTTCTTCTTCAGTTAAATCATGATATGGAGAAACGGCCGGGTTCCATTTCATGATATCCAATGGAGTATATACATTCTTGAACCCATAAGATTCAGCAACATTACGACAAGTGTTACCAATACCACCAACAACCAAGACATTATTGTATACACCAACCAAATCCTTCATTGGAGTATGACCTTGAATAATTTGTTCTTTGGTAATTGTGCAACCCAATCTTTCGGATAAATCGTCAGCACGTTGTTGTTCTGGTTTACCACCACCATTAGTAACAAAAATAGAAGGAACTTTAATTTTGTACTTGTTTTCACCATTCAACATCTTTATGGCTTCCACAGCTTCAGGGATTGTATTTGGACCTCTTAAAATAACACCATCAATATCAAAACAAAAGGCATATGAGGCAACTCTTTCATGATCAATGACTTCTTTCTTCTTTCTTTTAATAATAGATGAATTTCTTGATAATTTAGCCAAAGAATCAACTTTCATTAAATTAGCAGATGATGAATTTTTATTTGAAAGTGAAGTTGACGAAGATAATTTTGTTAAACCATTTTGCCAATTACTTAAATCAGATAAGGATAAGGATGATACACGATGTTTTCTAACCTGGGGAATTAATTCGTCAATACCGTCGTTATTAAGATAGGATTGGAATTGAGCACCACCATCTTCTTCAATGATAGCTTCAGATGAAATATTTTGTTCTCTAGTCATTATTGATTTGATTTGATTTGATTCGTATAAAGGATTGTAGATTAATTAGTTGATAAGTAAAAGTTAAAGTAATAATTAATATAAGAAAAATATAAGATAGAAAAATGGAAAAATCAACATGAAACAAGGGAAATCCACTCTCCTTTATATGATGGATTTTTAATTTTTTTTTTTTGGAACAATAATGAATGGACGATTTGATTTAGCCACCATACACTTCAACACACATCTTGAATAGGTTTATTATACTTTTCTTAAAAAGAAAATTGATCCCGTAACCTGTAAACCCACTTGGGGTGATTTTACAGGTTAGGCTGTTTTAGGAATAATGTATTACGTAATAGATACGGAGTGTAGCGCAAGTCGTGTATTGCATACCGAAAAAATGTCTGACTGACGTCATTTTCATTATGTCGTTCATTGTTTTGTTTGCTACAACACACCAACACCCACACATTATAGAAAAAGGTCTCCGACAATTTTTTTTGTTAGATACGGAGTTTTAGCTCCGATGATACCGTGTCTTGCTACACTGGTAGCATGTACTGTATGTACCATACGATACTCCGAGAAACTGAGGCTATGATGTGATATTTCAGGGATGATGGTGAAACTTTTCACTTTTGCAAAAAAAAAGATAATAAGAAAGTTTCAGCATGTGTCAAATTTTAAACCCCCTCTTCTCCTCGCCCCCCTGGTAGTGATGGTTATCTTCTTAATATGTATGGGTGAGTTGACTTTTGTTTTCATTGTTACTGGAGAGAGTATGGTTACATCATAGTATAAGTTAATGGCGAGTATAAATCAAAGAAGAATAAGAAGAAGTAGTGTGCGCCCCCGATACGTATTACATAATTAGATTATCAAGGCTAATTTAGTGTCGTAGATGTATAACCTGTAAAAAAAAGATACTAATTAAGCTACTGCCGAATGTACGACATTTTTTTTAAAGTTTTTAATTTTAATTTTTTTTTTTTTTTTACAGGTTTTCCCCAAGAAAAAATAAATTAATTAGTTTCTAACCAAATGGGGGTTTTAGGAAAGAATTATTATAAAGGGTTGGTAAGATGTTGGGAACTTCCTATTGTTGATGTTGATTTAACAATGATGATGATAGTATCTGGTCGTAATTATTAGATGATGATTAGTACTAATGGTGGTGAGTACATAATAAGCAATCACACTGGTTAAATTCAGATGACCATGGGGAAAGTTTTTCATGGATAGCAATCAAACGAAAATAGCAACTATATATATTTACATCAAGAATAGTGCAGAGAACGTCTTGAAATTAGTTAGTCCAAATAGCAACAATTATAGACACATACCAAGAGAAGTCGAATGATTATTGATGAAGCACGTTCTTCTTCTTCTTCTTCTTCTTCTTTGCTTGATTTTAGCTTGACAATGTATATAAGAAACTAAATTACACTATTGTTTCTATCTCATTGTTACTCTATTTATTCTAGTTACAACTAACATCCTAATGATACTCTATCTGAGATATCTTGAAGTTTATTCTGGTAGTTATTTGAGGTATACGACTAGCTTTCACTCTACTTTTAATTTTTTTTGGTCGGATTTTATTACCAAAAAAACATTAAAATCCACAAAAACGGCTTATATTTTTTGTACCCTTTTTTTCATGCTATCATTTTCATCATACGACAAGCCTTCTTGATAGGTAAAAAGTTTTGTATTTTACAGCAATTATTCATAATCTCTAATGACGTATCAGTTAGTGCGTTAAGAAATGATATCATTGAAATTTGACATTTAATGACGTGTAGTTCAAAGGATCTGAGGGATATTGAAATATATATCAAAAATAAGATCATAAATAAGAAAAAAAGTATTCTTTCACTTACAGCATGGGTTCTATTGTCATTTATCCCATCAAATGAATTGGTAGCTATACGTAATTTGGGTGGCAAATTTGTTTTAATGAAATCTTGAATAACAAAAAGGCACATCTTATCATCTTTGCAATTATTTGTGCTTTTAACGGTTCATTTCTAACTTCTAAGCGATAGCTACGACAGAGATTGGGGGGGGGGGAGGGGGATTTACACATCCACCCATAGAATAATTCATATTTAAAGTACCTGTACTCTCGACCGAGAACATTGGACTGGTTTGTATAGGCGAAACAATGTGTATACGATTTCTTGTTGTCCAATTCAAGATTTCCTAGTTTGTCAATATCAACATCGTTGTCAACATGAAGTAGAACTAACGATTAACCAAAGTTTTTAATCCTTTATGCATTCCGAGAAAATGATTTAGATTAGGTCTAGATTCTCAAGAATCATACCAAACAATGTAAAACGAAAAAAAGTGGAGGATTAATACATGCGTTCTAAGGTACACTATGTGGGTATTCATTCCACTATGCTACAAGTAGATCCGTTGATCAAGTTGATTCTAAAAATAATAAATGGCAAGGTTTATTGATTTAATTTATTCATAAACGTTTGTTGCACACATTAGAATACAATCAAATGGCTCACACATCAAAAAGATATTAGTCTTTACTTGAAAAGTGCTATGTGTCTAGCGGTTATTCGGATATTTTATTTAGTGCATTGTGATATGGATAGTGAGTGTTGCTGGTTAAAGAAAATTTTTCTATCCGAAGCTTTGGTTCCTCACACACACACACAATTGTACTCAGGCGTGCACCAACGGTTAATTTATTTTTGGCGTTGTTTATATGCCGGAATTTGTATTGTTTTGCTTTTAAAATAGAAAGAAAGAAATATACCATTCATACAGTACATACATTCCCGTACAGATTTCGTTTAACTAAAAAAAGAATAGAATAGAATTGGTTTATTCAGTTACTTTTCTTTTTTAGTTAAATTAAAATTAATTCATTATAAATACCAATTGTTGGAATCATTCATTTATTTATTGCCTCCACCACCAGCCTCTCATTTTGTCTTTTTTTTTGATTTACTTGTCTTGAAGAGAAGATCATTCTAAACAAATACAGTGTATTATACTACAATTCATTAGACGGGCTTAATAATGTCAGTATCAATAGAGGGGCAGCACCAGCATATACTTTCTCCACCTCAATCTACAACCACTTCACCAAAACTAGGGGACCTTCCTTCTCCACATAGAACCAATTCAGATCATGATGTAATTGAAAATAATAGAGTTCTAATATCATCATTCTTGTATAAACGATCAACTCATAGAAAACATTGGAAAAAGAAATGGTTAGTATTAAGAAAATGTCAACTAAGTTATTATAAAGACTCTCGAGAGCATAAACCGTTAAAAGTATATAATGCTTCTAAATTATTATCATTTAATATTATTCCTGATCATCACAAAAATCATCTTGCCATTTACACTACAAATAAGGTCTTACATTTCAAAACAGATGATGAACGATTATTTAATCAATGGAGAGAAGCATTACATGAATTTTTCCATCTGAAGGATAATACGAATGATGCCGATGAAGAAGACGACGAAGATTTTGAAGATTCAGAAGATATATTTAGAAATACATCAACACAACAAGATTTAGAAGAAGATAACACTGAGAATTCTCCATATGAAGGATCACTAAGCTCATCAAATTTACAACCACCACCAACATTACCAATACATTCAATTCAAAATAAACAATCACAAGTTAAACGTACTGGATCGTATACTTCCGATGAAATATCTGATGAATTTTATAGTTCTGATGGATTTACTTCGGATTCTCCATTAACTCCAAATGTCCAATCAAGTGCCGTGTCATCTCCTTTATTCCACCCTTTGGATGTTCCTAAAGAAGAAGATGAAAGAGATAAATCACCAGTTAAATCTTCACCTAGTAGAACTGAATCTCGTGAAAGTCTGACTCACGAAATACCAGAATATACTATTGAAGAAGGTTCATTAGAAGTGCTTCGAAAGAAGTATAATCAACAATGGAAGAAATATCATGCTAGATTAACTAATAGAACATTAACATTAGAAATACCCCATAGTAGTAGCAGCAGCAGTATTAAGATTATTCCAATTTATGATATTGAAGATGTAATTGAATTGGATCCAATAAGTTCCAAAAGAAAATGGTGTCTAATGATAATTACTCCTTTGAAAAGATTACGATTTAGTTGTAATGATGAAAATGACATGACTAAATGGTTTTCTGCATTAAAAGCAGCTAGTCAAACCAATAAAAGGAAAGTAAGTAGATAATTACAATTTGTTATATATGTGTAACTGTGTAAATCCTTAATTGATAGAGTTTTTTTATTTTGTCTAATAATATAATAAAAATGAAAGAGTTTAATAGCTAACTCAAATTTGATTGAAATAGAATATATCACGTGATCCAATTAACGTGCACACCACATTTTATGAAGTAAAAATTTGTATTGTTTCATTTGGTTGTTTACAGCAAAAAAAGAAGAAAAAAATTGAAAGCTTTTTTTTTTATTAAGAGCGGAAAAGGGGATTGTACTTTGGACCAGACAAAACTATAAAGAAGAAAAAAAAAAAAAAAATTGAGGTTCAAGAATCAATTATCATTTTTAAACCAATTCGAATTGAACCAATTACTTACCTAAGAAGAAATCTCACTATCAGAATATAGAGTGTACTAATTTGAAATAATTATGTCATTGTATTTTGATAATATAATTGCCAATGCGGAGACTCTACCATTGCCTAAACCAATCACGGTTTCTCAACTGGCCAATCTACTGAAGAATCAAAAGAAGAAAAGAAGAAAGAAAGAAAAGTTATTATTTTGTTATCCACTTGATAAACTTACAGATTATTCATCAACTAGATCACCACATAATCAAAGAATTTTTAAAGAAAATGAAATTCCACAAATTTTGAAATTACGCGATACTGATCCTGAAATTTATCGTTGTTATTATTATCATCGAGATTTAAATCTTCTTGGTAATTATAAATTGAATGATTCTTTAATAATTGAAAATAGATTGATGGCAAGTCATATTTTGAAAGCATTACAAAGTTTAGATACCATGAAATTATTTACTATGGGTAAAAAAAAATTTAAAACTGACGAGTCATTGGTTTGTTATCTTAGTGGGATGTTGAATCAAAATTGTTCAGAAACTTTGAAGATGTTGGAAACTCGTACTCCTGCTGAATTATTACAATATGTACCCATTGATATTGATGCCCCCAGTGAAGAAGAAGCACAACGATTAGCACGTACAATGGATCTTGAAGAAACTAGACGATTGGCATTATTACTGATTACTAAAGCAGTTAGATATGATGATTGTTGGAAATCCATGTTTTGGGCTATTCTGTGTACTACTCCATTGACAGGAAATATTTCTAGAAATACAAGAGTTAAATATTTAAAAAATGAAGAAGAACCTAAAGTTGAAATTGAAGAAGATGAAGATGCGAAATTTAATAGAATTATGGCAGAGTTACATGAAGATATGGCAAAATTGAATATTAAAACATCAGAAAACCGACAGTATACAAACAAGACCAAACAAAACAAGTCAACAAATACTAAAAGTTTTTCTTTGTCGAGTAATGAACCACTAGATTCATCATCAAAGACAACAAGTTTTGAATTTTTCCAACCACAACAGTTTACGATGTATAAATTAAAGCATCCCCTATTTATGCCTATATCCGAAGAGTTCTTACTGGATTCTTCTGATGATGAGTTAATTTTTGGTGAGAATTACAACTCAGAATCCGACTCGAATTGTTCAGAATCTGAAGTTGAACAAGAACCAAGTGATTCATATTCTTATTCACAAAATCAATTTGAACTTTTGACCAATAGTTCGATAGAGAATAGTAGTAATAATAATTCAGCACAAGATGATCTAGTAGCATCGTCATCTTCATCAAATGGACAAGATATCGGAATTGTTGATGACATAGGTATGACAGAACAAGAATATTCTGAATTTGTTTATGATGAGTTAGATGAAGATCCAAATTTTATTGATTTGGTAGAGACACTTGCTGATTTATTCCCTACTTATGCTAAAACAGATTTAAAATTCCGATTGAAATTTGCTGATAGTGTTGAAGAATTGATTGAAGAGTTGTTTATTGAGACAGAATCTCGGGATTTACTTGAAGAAGAAGAAAAGTTAGCGGCGAATCAACAAAGACAAGTAGAACCGGTGTATGATGATAAAGTATATCAACTACGTGAAATGTTTCCAAATATTGATAATGCAACCATTGATAGGAAATTACGAGAGAATAATAATAGTTTGGAAGATACAACTATGGCATTATTATCATTACCAACTACAGAATTTCTGTCAGTTAGTTCACAAAATAAATTCACAGTCAGTGAATGGAATAAAGTTTCTGGATTGGTTATTAAAATCACCAAATTTCTTGGTATTAATGAAGATACATTTGTACTTGATAATAGTGATATTGCCCATTTTGTGAGGAAAAGCGGGTGTAATTATTATGATGCCCTTGTGGGGATTTTAATGAATTGCCGACCACTGGTTTTACAAACGGTCCGTAAACAACAAGTTGGTGGTCGTGTACAACGAGGAGGTAAAAAAGGAGGACGTTCATCAGTTAAAACAATTACAAAATTAGTCAAGAGTAATTATAGATATAATCCAATATCTAATGAAGCTAAAGAATTATGGGAATTAGTTCCAAGTAATGAACAACTAAAATCAATCAACAAGACATTATTGATTAATGCGTTAGAGTTTTTCCAAGGGAATGTATATAAAGTTATTGAATTGGTATCAGAATTATCAAGTAATCAAACTCCACAACATACAATCAATACGGCTACCCAAAGATTAGAACATCCGGTAATTAAATTTGTACCTAAAGTTGAAAATGATCCGTATGCTCTTATAAAGAAGAAATTTTCCAGTTATGCAGATACAAGATCATCAAGAGCAAGAGCAAAAGCAAGATCGGGTGTTCCAGATATTTCTGAACAAAATAGATTTTATCAATATATTGAATCGGGACATGTTGATTTGCATAGATTTAGATTAACAGAAGCTATGAAATTGACTAAATTAGTATTACAACATTGGTGGGAAGAAGAAGAGAAAAATCGTGAATTGGATGGGAAAATTGATAGATTTGGAGATAAAGCATCTATTGGACCGGTTAGAATTATCACAGGGCGTGGTATTCATTCAGCGAATGGTGTTTCTATATTGAAAAGATATGTGAAAGAATATTTGGTTAATAATAGGTATGTGTTTAATGAAGAAATCGGCAGTTTTGAAGTTATAGGGAAAAAAAGACGTTAAATATACAGAGACAGTGATATTTAAAAGAGATGCCGTATGTGTGCCTGTGTGTGTGTGTTAGTGATTGGGATGATCTTATCCAAGTCTAGAACAATTATATGCTTGTTAGTACTGTGGTCTATGTAAGTCCTTGTTTGATCAACACTTGAAATGTACTGATCAAAGTACACAAAAGAAGAGGATGTGTGTTGGAATTTGTAGTAAAACAGTATTGAATACCACACGATTGTTGATTCTTGATATGATGGTAGTATAACGACTTATAATCCAATAACTGATATATACTCAGCTAGTAATTTCTTGAAGAATATGTATATTTATCTGGAGATATTCGACGGTTAAGTAAATTGAAAGCTTGAACTTTAATAAAATGAAAAATAAAAAAAACCATACGTTGTTTGTTTCTGTTGTTAATGTTGCATAATTCCGATTTGGGAATAAAATTGAGAAAAAAGTTTGAACTTGAGACACGTACCTTTTTTTATTTGTTTTTTTGTTTTCCCTTAAAAAATGAATGAAATTAAAATTCATGTACCTGCCAAATGATTATCCAATTTATCTATAATAGGAAAAATAAAAGAACAATTTGAATTTCACTTTAGATTTTATATTCATTGTTATAAATAATAGTTTAATTGAGAAATAATAAATAATATTCTATGGTAATACATTTCCACACCTTTTCCATTATATATAGATATATATTTGTATTATTGGAGTGAAATTTTGAAAAGCAAGAGTTAATGATAAGAACATTAATTTAGTTAATTAAACCCGAATAACATGGAGAATGTTAGAAAAAGAAAAAGAAAATCACATAATCCATACATATACATTATACATGTACAGTAACAGTAACAGTAACAGTAAGAATCTTTTGTGTAAATTCTCTTAAGCAAAACTAGACCTTTAAATTTATAAGGAATCGAGTGAAAAATTCCTTGGGCAGCTAGACACGCATAGGATTATAAGTAGATTATTTTGCAATTATTTGATTTGTATTTCATAGATTTGGCGTATTTTTTTTTTAAAAAAAGAACTAAGTTAGAATAAACTACAAGAAAACAATCGGGGATTTGAATTGTTTTAAAATAAGGAGATAGGGGGTTAAGGTCTTTATTTTGAATTAGATAACAATAATAATACAGCAAGAATTGATTGGTTAGTAGAATGATTTGTATATATGTATAAATCGTCAATGTGAATTCAAAGTTGTGGATTCAACCAATTCAGAATGTATAGTATATAAGATATAGATGTTATTAATGAAGTTGACTTTATTTGTGTGTTTGTGTGTTGATTAGTTATTATAATTAGACGAGTGGCAGGATAAGTCAAATAGATACTAAAAAAAAGAACAGAAAATACCACATCATCGTCATCATCAGTATGATGGAGCCCTTTTTATATATTTTCGCTAACAATTCAACAGGGGAGGGAAATCGATGAATACGTAATTGAAGAGTAAGACTAAGATAATGTGGATTAAACTAAACTTTATAATCTAATTTAAGTGAACAATCAATTTAAATAATTAGTTTATAGTGTATAGAGAGGAGATGTGTGTGAGTGTGTACCTGGGGACAAAAAAAAATTAGATTGGTCCCAGGGACACTACTGGCATTAAAATTGTCCCAACAAAGAAATTAAAATTGACAAAAATAGTGCAAGAGTATTTTATCGCCATCTGCACGACTAAGTAGACACATTCACACACAGAGAGACAGATAGTGTACATACACACATAATGTGTGGTAAAATAATAATCAGACAGAAAACAACAAAAACAACAGACAGCAGGAGAAACAAAACAAAACAAAAAAAAAGTGAACCCGTTTTAAATTTTTCTCTGAATTGGACAAACAATCACATACACACACACACACACATCTTGAAAGATACTACAACAGCATCAACCACAACATAGTATTACTATAACTATAACGTTCATATTCCGATTAATAGATATACGTATCAATTTTCATTATTGTTTAGTATACAACAATAACAACAAAAAAAAAGGGGGTGGATAGTGAGACAGTTATTATTTTAGATCAATTTTCATTCATTCATTTATTTATTTATTAAAGAAAAGAAAAAAAACAACCAGAGAGAAAGAAAGAAAAAAAAAATTCTACAACAACAATTATATAATTATTAGCAACAACGATTATTTACTCATTAGATTTTACTTTTTCCTTTTTTATATCAATTATCACAACTGGTTATCGAATACATTGTCAAAGTTTGTTTTCTATCATTCATTCATTCATTACTGCGTTCACATAGAAACAAAAAAACAGACAAACAACAAGGGAGTATAAACTTAGACGAAACAGAAAGAGAGAAAAAAAAAATAGGAAGACTTTAACACTCGATATTGAATATTTAGTTATTTCATTATAATTATTGAATTATCATAATGAATGCTATCTCATCAAATACACAGTCTCAACTCGAGTCTGAAGCATCACCTCAGACTCAAAGCCAACAACAACAACAACAGTTAGGTAGAGCAACTACAAACACAAGTTCACGTGTATCTTCAGAGTCATCGGAAATACCACCTCCAAATATTATTTCAACCACTGAAGGCAATACGTCTCAATTAAGTTTGGGTTCACCAATGCATGAGAAAATCAAACAATTCAACCAAGATGTCGAAGATGTACCAGATATCGATGACAATGACGATGATGAAATATCTACAAAACATGGGTCCGGTGATGCTGACGTTTCATATGAGTCTCAAAAATCTTTAAAACACGACCACGACATCAAAGAGCAAGAAGTACAAGATGAAGTAGAGAAGGAGGAGACCGAGGAAAATGATAACGAAAAAGAGGGCGATGATGATGATGATGATGATGATAATAAAGATGAAAGCGACAAATCACATGGTATGCCTCAAAGAATGCCTGGTACTTTTAATGTTTCTGCGTTAAGTCAGGGCGATGATAACGATGAGGAAGTTCAATATAATGAATTGACAAAATCCATAAATAAGCGTAATAGCAAAGATTCGTATTCCCCAAGTGCATTTGAAAGCCCTGGAGCTAAAAGTTTAGCCGATACAAATAATACCTCCCCACAGATTATAATAGAAGAAGATCAAGAGCAACTGATAGAACGTGGATTACCAGGAAAAGAAGACACCAGTGAGACTCAAAGATTAGCACTGGCTCAAATTGCAGAACCAACTTCAAAATCATCATCTTATGATGACGAAAATCTGGAACGTTCATCAATATCTACAACCAATCACCATATTCCTTCTAATCCAACATCTGCTCGTGGTTCTCAATTGTCTAGTTATAAACCTACTTTGGATCCAGGCAAACCACTACAACCACCTGCACCTTCTGATATTGACAATATTTTGAGTAAAACAGAAGCAGAAGCTGATGCAGTTAGTACGTCTACTGGCTCACCAAATCTTTCGAGAAATACACAAGGCACTGAAGATGAGTTCTCCAGGCAAAGAGACACATCTCTGGCATCAACAGTTGTGAGAAGTACCCCGGGTGATTCAAATAAATACACTGCACACAATCAAACGGCAGCAATAACACCGGTATTACCAAATAACAATAAATTTCAACCAGGGAGTCAAAATGGTACTAGTTCATCATCGCTAGAAAACTTGGGTGTTGGCATAAATTCAACACATTCTCCCAAGAATGGCAAAAAGAGGAAAAGTGGTAGTAAAGTCCGTGAAGTATTTTCATCAATGTTTGGTAAAAGTAAAACAGTATCAAATGCCAATTCAAACAGTTCCCCTGAGATAAATATCAAAATTAGTACTCCGTTCAATGCTAAACACGTTGCTCATGTTGGGGTCGATGACAATGGTTCATATACTGGATTACCAATTGAATGGGAAAGACTTCTATCCGCAAGTGGTATTACCAAAAAGGAGCAACAACAGCACCCTCAAGCTGTTATGGATATAGTAGCCTTTTATCAAGATACCAACGAAAATCCCGATGAAGCAGCATTTAAGAAATTCCATTTCGATAACAACAAAAGTAGTTCCAGTGGTTGGTCCAATGAAAATACTCCTCCTCCGACTCCTGGAGGTGGTTCATCTGCAAGCCCACAACAACGTACTCCTACATCATCATATATTGATAAAGGTGGTGAAGACAAACTGATGTCAACATCACAATCCACCATTCAAAGTCAAACCCCAAAGACTCCTAATGGGAACCATGAACACCAATTCATACCTAGCAGACCAGCACCAAAACCACCTTCCACACCAGGCTCAGCCATTACTACTCATCCTCAAAGAACACCATCATCACAAACAATGCCAAGAGCTGATTCCTATACTGATAGACCACAACCTCCATCAACCCCAAGTTCCCAACTGGAAGCTTCTCCAAACAAGATGAAACTTCGTTCACTTTCGTCCAAGTCTTTGAAATCGATGAGATCTAGAAAAAGTGGCGATAAGTTTTCTCATATTCCACCAGCACCAGCTCCACCTTCTGTTCCAAGTATACCAAAATCTAAATCACATTCTGCATCTTTATCTAACCAATTGAAACCACAAATCAATGGATCTGGTTCTACAACGGCGCCAATCCCTCCAAGTGCAACATTCGGTGAAAGTTCCACATTACCTAAGCAAAGATTGAATGAATTTAAAACACACAGGGCTCCACCCCCACCGCCATCTGCTACCACTGACCAACCTCGTTCATCTCCACAACAAGCACTTGCAGATATTACTGCTCCACACAATGTCTACGAAGTTCAACAAACCAAATATCAAGAAGCACAACAGAGATTACGTGAACAAAAGGCTAAAGAAATTGAAGAATTACAAAGACAACGCGAAAAGAGTGAACAACAACAACAACAACAACCAGACACCGATTCTGCTAGTTCTAATGCTCCATCAAATGGTCCTCCGCCTATCCCTCTCCCAACTAAAAAACAATCCAGTGGCCGTGATGCTAAGCAAGCAGCTTTGATTGCACAAAAGAAACGTGAAGAGAAGAAGAGAAAGAATCAACAAATCATTGCTAAATTAAGAACCATTTGTAACCCAGGTGATCCTAATCAGTTGTATGTTGATTTAGTTAAAATTGGTCAAGGTGCCTCTGGTGGTGTTTTCCTTGCTCATGACAATCGTGATAAGACTGACATTGTTGCAATTAAACAAATGAATTTGGAACAACAACCAAAGAAAGAATTGATCATTAATGAAATCTTGGTGATGAAAGGAAGTCTGCATCCAAACATTGTCAATTTCATTGATTCATATCTCTTACTGGGAAATTTATGGGTTGTTATGGAGTATATGGAAGGTGGTTCCTTGACTGATATTGTTACTCATAGTGTTATGACAGAAGGCCAAATTGGTGCTGTTTGTAGGGAAACGTTGAAAGGTTTGAAATTTTTGCATTCAAAAGGTGTCATTCATCGTGACATCAAATCAGATAATATTTTGTTAAGTATGGATGGTAATATTAAAATCACTGATTTTGGTTTCTGTGCACAAATTAATGAAGTTAATCTGAAGAGAATAACCATGGTGGGTACTCCATATTGGATGGCTCCGGAAATTGTTTCAAGAAAAGAGTATGGTCCAAAAGTTGATGTTTGGTCTTTAGGTATTATGATCATTGAAATGTTGGAAGGGGAACCTCCATATTTGAATGAAACCCCATTAAGAGCGTTGTATTTGATTGCCACTAATGGTACTCCTAAATTGAAAGATCCAGAAGCTTTGAGTTATGATATTAGAAAATTTTTAGCATGGTGTTTACAAGTTGATTTCCATAAAAGGGCAAATGCCGATGAATTATTGGCAGATAAGTTTATTCAAGAGTGTGATGATATTTCTTCATTAAGTCCTTTGGTTAAAATCGCTCGTATGAAGAAGGCTAACGAAGTAGATTAAATGCCTTTCTATTCTTCTGCGTATTACTATTAGTTTTCATTATTCTTTCATTATTTTTATTATTAGTATCATTTTACTTTTACTTTTTATAGTTTGTATTTATACGTCGTTGAAAATTATTATTTTATTATTATTATTATTTTGATCATCAATGGTAATAGCAAGTCACACTCTAGTCTATTCAAGTTATTTCATTTTGTATTAATATATGACATTTCATTTCACAAGAGGTTTCATTATTAAAGGAAAAGATTATCATGAGCCGTGCGGTGTTTAACATGAAATTCTTAAACCCGTTTAAGGAAATTAACCTTGATTAAATCCGTATTTTCGAAAGTATACTTGCGAAGTTTTGCTGTTGTAAGAAAAGATTAAGAAGAATATATTTTCTTGCAACACCATCAAGACTGAGTTGTCTTTATTATTCTCACCAAATTCAACAATGATTTCATTGAAAACAATTGGCATTTTTTTAAGCCTCCCTGTTAAGTTATTATGGGTAGTCATTAAATATCCGTTTGTTGGAGGGATAAATAATAAATTTAAAAATGATTTAATTAATTCATTGAAATTAACAATATTTAGACTGGCATTAGGATTTCCAACTGAAGATAAAGGTAAATTATCCATCACAACAAATGAATATCTTATTAATTCAATAATAGCTAAACAATATCCAAATTTAACAGAATTATTAAATAATTATGGTAAAAATTATGATGATAATAGTATTTGGATAGTTGAAGCTGAAAATAGACTGAAGCAAGATCCAATTTTAATTTATCTTCATGGTGGTTGTTTTGTATTTGAATCTGCTCCTTCACAAATAGAAGGATTATTAACATTTTATAATTTAATTGATGAAGAATATCGTAAGAAATTATCGATTTTATTTTTGGATTATAAGCTTGCCAGTAAAGGCTATAACGTTCCTTATCAATTAAATCAATTAATTGAAACCTATACTAAATTAGTTAATGAAGGAAATAACAATTTTATAACATTAGGTGATTCAGCAGGTGGTACATTAATACTTACATTATTACAAAAATTAAAACATGATGAAACGTTAAAAAGTTTTCCATTTCCTAAGAGTTCAATTATGTTAAGTCCTTGGTGTAAACTTGTTCCTGATAATGAAGATTATTATTTACCAAATCATTCTATGCATGATAATTCAACTTTTGATATGATGCAAATCCATCATTATCAACAAATGTTTTCAGTTCAAGGAATAAAACAAATTTTTAGAAACAATGATATTAAATCATTGACTATATCACCAGGTAATTGTAATTATTCAATTTCGGATTGGGAAAAGATTCCTACTTTTAATGATCCTGGTTATTCTACTTTAGTCATTTTAGGTGAAGATGAAACAATGAGAGATGATATTTTACAATGGTGCAAATATGCTCTTGGTTCTACATTAACTCCACAACGAGAAAGTTCTAATGGAGTTTGGATATCTGATATTCATGAATATATTAGAGATGATAAACAATTATCCTATGTTGACGTTGTAGTTGAACCTTTTGGAATCCATGATGGATTTTTTATGTTTGAAAGTGGTTTACTTGGTGATATTAATAAAGGTAAACCTGTTAATGTGAATGAGTTGGATAAGATTAAATATTTTGGAACTGTGAAAATTGTTGAATTTTTAAATAAAGTTTTACTGAATTCAGAAACAAAAAAGACAGTTTGATCTGGTGGTACGTTCGTTTAGTTTTGGGATTAAATAGAGGTGTATTTATGTTTTTTATTAGAATGACTTCTATTGACATTACTTCTCTTAGTCATTTTGCAACTTCTTTGAAGATGTATTCCTGAATATACAATCCCATCAAGACGTGGCACTTTATTATCACAAAGCCAACACCAACGATTAAAATATTATACATTTTACTATTACATATATCTACATACCCAACCTTACTCCTTGATCTCATGACCCTCGGTGATCTTCAACATCTCAAGATCCCAGATATTCCAATCAAACCAAATGAAACTGGGGAAAATCGTCAACAAATGCCACAACGCATGTGCATCCACTAATCTATAGATCGGTGCAAAGTCATTCACCTCTAGCAATATACCCCCAATCAATACAACATTGTTGAGAATAGGTATCAATGGGATTATACTAGCATTGGAGAGCGACACATAATTCAATTTCTGCAACAACTTGGTCTCAAATGGCAACAACTGGATCGAGTTGTTGTATACAATATAATTCCTCTGATACAACTTGTACGTGTGCCACAGATGATAGCACCAGAGAATCATCGCCGAAAGTCCAACCACCATGTTGATCTGTGTGTTGTATCCATAATCCCATTGCATCTTCAACTTGGTCACATGAAACACATACAATATTATCAATCCCAATTGCCACGTATACAATACGACTCTGCGTCTGAATAGTTTGAACACCCTCACAACAATCACGTTCAAATTGCACAAGATGATGGCAAAGGCACCGAAATAATCTAATGTTTCAGTGACGGCCGTGTCCTTGAAATGGAACAACGAACTGAATATCCATCCAATGCAACTGATGATCAACAAGGCCAAATATTGCCCATACATGATTTGCAACTCCAAGTCCGAATTCCTCCTGAACTGTCGGAATATTGGTCTGATGTTTTTATAATTGACATACAAATTAGCTAATGAGAACACAGTCGAGAACAATTCCTGTACTCCTAGTACTCTAACAAATGGCCATTTCCCATAGAACTGAACCATCTCCAAGCCCTGTGACTCTATTTGGTCTGTGATGTATTGTTGACAGTAGTAATTGCAATTGGCAAGACAGGACCAGAGAAATGACTGTGGGATGGTCTGACAATCACACTGGTGAAGACATGTTTGGAATTCTGGAAGTGTGTCCCCGACTGATGCAGTGACAAGTGACGGTAGTAGTACTAATAAAAATGGCAATAGTCTGTTCATTGGTGATACAACTGGTGTGTTTACCTTGGTTGATGCTCTGTCATAATTTCAACTTTTTTCTTTTTTTTTCTTCTTCTACTGTTTCAGTTTCAAGATACGAGATATGGTAAGTGGCTACGCAAACGAGCCAAGTCGCCAAACCTTGGGCCTAAATTATTTTTTTTTTTTCTTGCGCCGGCGAGGGAATCGAGTCAGGGGTATGGGAGGAATAACGACTTGGCGTTTCTTGCTACAACGTTACATCTTAGCTTACGTGTGTGTATATTCTAATAATCTATTAACATTATTTCCTGGTGAATTTGTAGATATAGCCAATAATGGATCCACTGATTACACATGTGACGAGTAACAAGATCACATTGATTGGGATTGGATTCATCTTGAAGGTGGTATGGGTGAGTTGATCTAACAATGCTTGACCTCCGTTGAAAATCCCTGATAAACACATAATAGCACCATAGACGGTACCAAAGTTTTCAAAACCAAAGACCTTGGCACAGAAATCGGAAATTGTAGTGTAGAACAATGGTCTATATGCCACAAACATACAAACTCCAATAACTGCCAAGCCATAGTTAGGAAGTAATCCAAGAACACCAATTGTAAGGGAAATTCCCAGTAACCAAGATAAAACAGTTAAACTTGAATAATTATCTAAAAACAAACCAATAAATGGAACACTAACAATACCACCTAAAGGTAAAGCAATATCGAAAAATTTGTTTAATGAATCTGAAATTTCAATAGATCCAAAAATATATTGATATTGAGTACCAATAGTAGCAACAAAATAATTGATTCTTAACATCATGATAATACTAAACAAAGTAGTTAAAACAAACCACCAAGTTCTCATTTGTTGTTGGGCAGTACGTCCATGTAAAACACCAAATACACCTCCTGAATGTTCTACCAAGAATTGTTCACCTTCAAGTTCATAAGGTTGTTTAATTGCATCACCAATAGAATCTCTACGTGAAGTAGTAGTGGTAAGTCTAGGGGAGGTTGCTTCTGTCAATGGTGTGGTTTCAGTAGCTGTGCCAACAATTGTATCATTTGCTGAAGCAGAAGTTACAGGGGAAATAACATGACCATGACTTTCATCATCATTGGCACAAAGGGCACTTGAATTAATTTGAGTCTGATATGATTCATTTGGCATAGCCACAATTTGTGCTACTGTGATAAAAGTAGGAACCAATAAATACAACATGAAGAATTTTTCTAAAGTGAAATTTCCCATTGAATTCTTGTAAACAATACGATATAATAAAAATACTGCACTTGAAGCATCAAATGCACCTGTGATCAATGCCAAAATAGTTCCACTTCTCTTTGGGAATGAGTTTGATAATTGAAATGATGAAATAAATGCAAAAGGTCCACCCAATGCTAATGATGCATATCCAAATAAATATGGATCAATTATAGATCCTGCCAAGTTTTTAGAATAAATGAATACAAAACATGCCAAATATAAGAAAAATGCTCCAATTAAACCACAAACTTTAGGTCCATATACATCCAATACACGTCCAATTGCAAATGCTGAAACATTAGTTAACATAGCAGCAACTGTAAACATCATGTTTAATTTCAAATCTTGATTAGTACATTTGGCAATAATATTATCGCCATCTCCATTACCACTACCAAGAGTGTGTATATCACATAAATATTCATAAACGTGTTCTTTGATTAAAACTGGCTTTAAAGCAGCAAATCCAAAAATTGGTCCTCCAGATAGTAAACACCAAAAAATGGCACATGTACATTGGATGAATCTTTTTGTAGGTGAAACGTCTGTCGATATCATTCTATGTGGTAAAGACGTTGTGTATGAATGAAATAATTAAGCTTATAAAAAGTGAAATTAGGTGAATAATAGTTAATGAAATAATGGACGAAATTTTGCAATGAGAAAGCATTATCATGGCCAATTTTTTTCTCTCTCTCTCCCTCTCTTCCTCTTCCTATTTCTCCGACCAGCCAACCCGTGGTGGTGGTAGGAATGGAATGTTTTGCCCTTTTCTCGCACGACAAACTGGGCGATAAAACAAGAAAAAAAAAAGAAACGAAGCATTAATCAAATTTTACGTAACTGATAAGAGATTATATGCAGCAGGATCAGACGAATTACGAAAGGAAAATGATTGGTCATTGAGTGCCAGCTCAGAATTCAATCGGTTTGTTTGTTAATAACCAAATGGAAAGTACTCAAAATACAGTTATAACATTACAATTCAAGAAGTGTAAAGTGCAAATTTTGCATCTAAATTTTTCAAGATTTCAATTTGCGTCACGTGAAACATGATAACTCTTAATCAAAGCGGTATCATCCACTTATCTAACCTTATTAAGTTCTGCAAAAAAAAATTCATGAAATTGATAATTGATTTAACTAAGTGGTACAAGGGTATGTCTTTTTTTACCCAGAAAAAGGCGAGTTATATGTAATTTGAACTCATTAACTGCTCAATATCCTCAAAGTTTTAATCTCAATCTATATATTCTAATGACCATATAACATAGTGTGTATAGTATCAAAACCAATGTCTCTATATAACTCCCTTGATATTGCTGAATCTACAAAATAAGGATCATCGGTATAAGCATGACAATTTTGACCAATATAGCAGGCTTTATAACCTTTTTCTAATTCTTTACAATTCTGAACCTGTAAACAAGTTAATTCCAGAATTTTATCATCATTGACTTTGTTTGCTAGCCATATTCCCATCATTAGGAGTAGCATTAGACCCAAGATATACACATGTTACATGTTTACAACTCTTGTGGTCACGTCACATTAGCGTGTTCACCATTGGCACTCCTAGCTACGTGACGCTATAACGGTCCAAAAACTTAGCAACAGAACTGTAATTAACAAAAGAATCTCTATATTCGTCATTTTGCCATCTCCCGTTAGTTTCACTTTACCCATGTTATTGTCAACTATTGCAACATTAAGAGCGGCCCCAAAGAAAAGAAACGCAATAGTTCTTGAGGTTGCTTCAATAATAGCATCAGCACAATCATTCCATGAGATTTCATGATTATTATATCGTTCCATACATTTCTCAATTGCTGGAAGAATAGCATTATACGGCCATACGGAACAACATCCAAAAGTTGCCCATAATGTTAATCTTCCCCATTTAGTTGTGACCATTTTGAGAGCGAAATTAGTGGAATTATACTCCAGTGTGCTCTTATTTGTTAATCCGTGTTCCAAATCCTTTGCATAGTCAACAGATTCACTCATTTTATTAGTCTGTTCCCAATTATTCCTCTAAAGAAAGTAGTGAAACAAAACTTAGTTTTCTTGTTATCCGTGATATCTGAATATATTTTGATACCTTGAATATGTAGTATATTTTGAAGGTAGATAGTAGTGAATAAAGAAATACGAAATGTAAAACTAAATTTAAATATACAGTGGGGGGACATAGATTTGAAAGCGGAATTGAAAAAATAAACAAAGAAAAATTCGTCAAATTGACAAAATTATTTGTCCATCGTAGTGAGTGCGAAAATCTATTAGTAAAAATTAAAAGGAAGTAGTGTCTTTTACAAATATACTCCGTGATCAAACAATCAAAAAATTCCAATAGAAAAAAAATGAATTTGTATGAGAAACAAGCAATGAACCATGCCTTTTTGAAGCTGTTGATTACAGCACCAAAAATTTCTAAAGAGAACTTATGGTCAGACAATATTAGATCTCTAAGTAGTAGGTGTTGGACACCAATGCGCTTTATAGAGTATTATTTAATGTTGTTTGAAATAATTAACAAACTATTAAACTCGGAACGAGACTATTAAAACTACTCTATATTTATCCTCCGAAGCCGTTGTTTATATCAAATTTTGTTTGTTTACATTTTGAGGGATTGTTGTTTTCTTTTCTTCTGATTTCTTAGAATTTTGGCTGAGAGCGGAATTTTTGTTTGTTTATTTTTTCAATTCCGCTTTCAAATCTATGTCCCCCCACTGTAATAAAACTCTTGATTAACTAAATAAACTATATGAAAACTATAAAATATAAACTAGGGATAATCATCAATATATATAGAAAATTGTTACCACTAATTATAGAACGATAGTTTATCCCCTTGTTTCAGCTACAAATCTGCATAAGAGAGGTACTTCAAAACCATGTCGAAACTTTAAAATTAAAAAATTACAGGGGGATATGACTCATGTACACGACTTTTGGAGTTTGTAATAGTTAAGTTGGTGGAATTTCTATATTCGAGTATTGTTGCTATTCATGTAAAAAACAATAGATAGGCTTGTAATTTCAATTGAAAATAAGTCTCTTAATAATATATTTAAAGTTAGAACTATTTTCTACAGTACTACAATTACTGGGCATTAAATGCAAACAATTCACGTGACTTGTACCAAACGATCACAATTTCCGAAATTGAGCACCTTGTTCACATTCAAGTAGACGGCGAAAAAAAAAAATTTCTTTGTCACTTTTCTTCTTCTTATTCTTCTTCAAATCACCATACGTTTTCTATTGGATTGATGTCAGGCCGGTATAGGTGGCCAACTTCGATTATATATTCATGAAAGTATAAAAATTTGGATCTTTTAAAATTACTAACCTATAATCATTTGTTTGATTATTTTTTGAAAGTATTTCTAGCATTTTCATTTTTATAATCATCTAATATACATTAATTTTGTTTTGATTTTATACTATTTTAAATATGTAGTGAAGATTTATTGTTAGAGGTGCTATCAGTAGTCGTTTATCTCTTTCTCTTGATTACGCCTATGTATATTCACTTGACGTGAAATAATTCAATCCAAAATTCTACAATTAATTGTCGAAAATATAGGTGGAGCATAAAACGAAACCATTCTAATAACTACTAGACCGAAAATTTTGCCTCATCAGTGGACATAACAAGGACCTTCAACGGAGGTCAAGCATTGTTAGATCAACTCACCCATACCACCTTCAAGATGAATCCAATCCCAATCAATGTGATCTTGTTACTCGTCACATGTGTAATCAGTGGATCCATTATTGGCTATATCTACAAATTCACCAGGAAATAATGTTAATAGATTATTAGAATATACACACACGTAAGCTAAGATGTAACGTTGTAGCAAGAAACGCCAAGTCGTTATTCCTCCCATACCCCTGACTCGATTCCCTCGCCGGCGCAAGAAAAAAAAAAAATAATTTAGGCCCAAGGTTTGGCGACTTGGCTCGTTTGCGTAGCCACTTACCATATCTCGTATCTTGAAACTGAAACAGTAGAAGAAGAAAAAAAAAGAAAAAAGTTGAAATTATGACAGAGCATCAACCAAGGTAAACACACCAGTTGTATCACCAATGAACAGACTATTGCCATTTTTATTAGTACTACTACCGTCACTTGTCACTGCATCAGTCGGGGACACACTTCCAGAATTCCAAACATGTCTTCACCAGTGTGATTGTCAGACCATCCCACAGTCATTTCTCTGGTCCTGTCTTGCCAATTGCAATTACTACTGTCAACAATACATCACAGACCAAATAGAGTCACAGGGCTTGGAGATGGTTCAGTTCTATGGGAAATGGCCATTTGTTAGAGTACTAGGAGTACAGGAATTGTTCTCGACTGTGTTCTCATTAGCTAATTTGTATGTCAATTATAAAAACATCAGACCAATATTCCGACAGTTCAGGAGGAATTCGGACCTGGAGTTGCAAATCATGTATGGGCAATATTTGGCCTTGTTGATCATCAGTTGCATTGGATGGATATTCAGTTCGTTGTTCCATTTCAAGGACACGGCCGTCACTGAAACATTAGATTATTTCGGTGCCTTTGCCATCATCTTGTGCAATTTGAACGTGATTGTTGTGAGGGTGTTCAAACTATTCAGACGCAGAGTCGTATTGTATACGTGGCAATTGGGATTGATAATATTGTATGTGTTTCATGTGACCAAGTTGAAGACGCAATGGGATTATGGATACAACACACAGATCAACATGGTGGTTGGACTTTCGGCGATGATTCTCTGGTGCTATCATCTGTGGCACACGTACAAGTTGTATCAGAGGAATTATATTGTATACAACAACTCGATCCAGTTGTTGCCATTTGAGACCAAGTTGTTGCAGAAATTGAATTATGTGTCGCTCTCCAATGCTAGTATAATCCCATTGATACCTATTCTCAACAATGTTGTATTGATTGGGGGTATATTGCTAGAGGTGAATGACTTTGCACCGATCTATAGATTAGTGGATGCACATGCGTTATGGCATTTGTTAACGATTTTCCCCAGTTTCATTTGGTTTGATTGGAATATCTGGGATCTTGAGATGTTGAAGATCACCGAGGGTCATGAGATCAAGGAGTAAGGTTGGGTATGTAGATATATGTAATAAGTAAAATGTATAATATTTTAATCGTTGGTGTTTGTTTTGTAAAGTAACGTGCTTATCAGTTTTCACCGAAGAGAAAAGGTTGCATGTTAGAGTTGTGTAATCAAGGTTGCAATTTCTTTTTTTTTTTAATTGTCCATGTTTAGTTTGTACAACCTCTTGTGTAGTGGAGATATCGATAGTATAAAATAGGATAACGTTACTAATATCGGGTTACTACCTTTGGAGTAGTTATGAGCATAAGTTACCCGTGATGCAGTAGCTTAGTTCAGAAAACTCTTATAGGTTGACATTTCGCGACCAAATGTTTCTAATGAAATAAAATGAAATGACCAATTCAACTATTTAACTTCGATGATCATGGTGAAGTTCATACTTTTAAAGCAATCTCATTAAAAGTACATCCAAGTTATGTGTTATCTTGAATTTCTTTTTCTTTTCTTGATGTGAAATCAGATTCATTTAGACCACTGATACAGGAGTTGGTAAAAATTAGCCACATAAGTTGATGCATAATTTTGTTCCAACCTATGGTCTCATCTCATTAAAACAATACAGCTCATCTCAAATAAATGACGAATTGAGTCGGCAACGAGTATACAAAAACTGTTAAAAGAAATCATTACTACCACATATGTATCGCCTAATGCATGTAGATAATTGATCATCTCAAAACTCGTACGGCTCTCTGTTGTAGATTGTATACTATTGTGAATTGAAAACAGCAGGTCGTGTACTCTATACCAGATCGTATAAGAGCATAAAGAGAAATAGGCTTTTAACATTTTTCTATGAGAATTTTTGTTTTAATGAAAAAAAAAAAAAAATTTATTTGCTTGTTTCCATTTTAGGAAACACGAGCCGCACACCGACCCCTAAGTGCATTTTTTTTCTTTTCTTTTCTTTTACTGTATTATCACAACCTAAAAAACCATATGAGAAAAGAAGAACGACCTTCAAGTGCATTGGTAATTGAGTGGTTCAACTGTAACCGGCAGGATCAATTTTAATTTCTTCTTTGTTTTTATTACTAAAACTTTATGCATTCAATAAACTAATCCTCCCCCCCATGACTCGTTTCAGTCCACACACAGTTTCTTTGCAAATAATCAAAACCTCAATCAAATGGTAAAGATTAAAGGTTGATTGTTGTAGATGAGATCTGATGATTGATAATGACACACACTCCAAGACAAACTCCACAAAATCTCTAATTTCCCGAGAAAGAACAAGGAGTCAAACAAGAGTACTCCTTAAAATTTTTTTTTCTTAAAGGGAAGACAATTAAATCTCGGAAAATAGTCCTTCACTCTCTTTGTAAAGCAATTCCACAAATACGTATCTGCATTGGATTTGAAGCAATCTGCAATAATTTTTTTTAGTTGGAAAAAGAAATTATTCTTCAAATTGCCTTGCTTTTGACATATCGAGAATTAATTTAATATATAAATGAAACGAAGGGCTACAACATTTTTCTAATTTTCCTCTTGTTTGTTTTCTTCTTTCTTCTTGTTGTTAGATATCATCAATTAATACCACCGCTATTACTACAATGTTGTCATCACAGGGGAATAATGCCATTATTTATTTGAGTTATGCATTTATGTTATTCACAGGGTTATTCCTTGCTTGGAAATTTGCTTCTAATAAAGATTTCTTAGCCGCTAATGGTACTCAAAAAGGTCTTCCATTAGCTTTGAATTTCATTGCCTCAGCTATGGGGGTTGGTATCCTTACAACTTATGCCCAAATTGCCAATATTTCAGGTTTACATGGTTTGTTAGTTTATACCATTTGTGGTGCCGTTCCAATTCTTGGATTTGCTGCCGTAGGTCCACTTATTCGTAAAAAATGTCCTGATGGTTTCATTTTGACTGAATGGGTTAGACATAGATTTGGTGTTGTTACTGCTTTATATTTATCTGCTTTCACCTGTTTAACTATGTTTTTATTCATGATTGGGGAATTATCTGCCATTAGAGGAGCCATTGAAACTTTAACTGGTTTAAATGCTTTGGGTGCAGTTATTGTTGAAGTAGGTGTTACTACTATTTATACATTCTTTGGTGGATTCCGTGTCAGTTTTATTACTGATAATTTCCAAGGGGTTTGTGTTTTGATCTTGTTAATTATTTGTGCTTGTGGTATGGGTTCTTATATTCATATCGATAAAGATCTTATTGGTCCAAGTGGATTATTGAAAGGTAACAAATTGGGATGGCAATTAGTTTATATCTTGTTTGTTGCTATTCTTACCAATGATTGTTTTATGTCTGGTTTCTGGTTGAGAACCTTTGCTAGTAGATCAGATAAAGATTTATGGATTGGTACTTCCATTGCTGCCGTTGCAGTTTTTGTTATTTGTACTTTAGTTGGTGTTCCAGGTTTCCTTGCTGTTTGGTCTGGTGACTTAACCGTTGGTGATGATAATGGTTACAATGCTTTCTTTATTTTATTAGCTAAAATGCCAAATTGGTTGCTTGCTTTCGTTTTGATTTTCTGTATTGTTTTATCCACTTGTACCTTTGATTCTTTACAATCAGCCATGGTTTCTACCATTTCCAATGATGTTTTCAGAAACAAATTAAACACCAACTGGGTTAGAGGTATGCTTGTTCTTCTTATGGTTCCAATTGTTGTTTTGGCCGTTAAAGTTGCTGATAACATTTTACAAATTTACTTGATTGCCGATCTTGTTTCTGCTGCCATTATCCCATCTATCTTCTTAGGTTTAGCTGATAGTTGGTTCTGGTACTTGAGAGGTTTTGATATCATGGTTGGTGGATTCGGTGCATTGTTAGGTGTCTTTGTTTTCGGTACTGTTTATTATGATAGTGCAAAAGAAGGTGGTAAATTATTATTGATTTGGAATGGTATTTATGACCCAGAAGATTGGGGTGCATTTGGTGCTTTTGTTATTGCTCCAGTTGGTGGTGTTGTTTTTGCGTTACTTGCTGCTGCTGCTAGAATTGGTTCCTTATATGTTTACAGTAAAATCACTGGCAATCAATTCACTGCATTGGATAGAATTCCAACAACTTTTGCAAGTCATGCTGATGAAGGTGAAGACAGTTCAGTTAAAGATAATGTACCAGTGGAATTTATTCCAGTAGAAAGTGATAGCGACAAAAAACTTACAGTTTAGATCATGGGTATATCCATTCATTAGCATTTTTGTTTAACACAATTTCATTCATTTGTTTTAATAGATTATTTAAGTTTAATATTCATTACGTTACTCGTTTTATTTAATATAGACATTCATTTTTTAAAAAAGAAACCATATATTTCAGTGGGGGCGGGGGGTTATAAGAAAATTTGAATAAATAAAAACATAACGAATAATGACCAATTGCAAATTTGTTGTAATGCAGCACTGGTCAGAACAATATAATGACCAACATAATTACATGAAGGCCATTGATCTTGAACTTCACCTGTATCCCAATAGTAACTCAATTTAATTGTATCATTCGTTGTTGGACACATAAATCCAAAATCTGCAGGACAATCTCTCACAATTGCTTGACAAACATTAACACATGGTAGAACTTCATAATAATTTTCAATAGGACTAATTGTATCAGCAATAAAACTATTTCTTTGATTACTTGAATTTCTAAGAATATACCCAGTCTTATTTTTTGTTGAACATCGTGGAATTGTAACAGAACATAGCCAATTCTTATAGCTCTCAGCACAATCTTCACATGTACGTAAATTAGAAAACTCTGCATCAGATGTGGTATTACAAGCAATTTGTTGCAAACCTTTGGAAAAATTTACATATAATGATTTAGCATAGTCATCATATAATTTCTTTGTATAATTCTTATTATCATCAAGATCATCTACTCGATTACCTAAAGCAGGAACACTGTAAGCCACTTGATCACAGAATTCTAAATCATAAATTAATTCACAAGCATTACCATCCATGGTTTCAAATTCAAAAGGATGATATACTGCCCCACCAAACTCAATCCCATTAACATCCATAATTATATAAGCAATATATTTAGTACTTGCATTTAATCCCTTGACAAGAAATTGTTGTTGAAAAAAACCATGTCTATCAGTGAAACTAGTTTCAATATCTGTAGGATTAACAAGAACGGGTCCATTTCTAACAGCACACCAACTATTATTCATTCCTGCAAAATAATCTTTATAATCTTCAGTATATAAATATAATGAAAATTGAGAATCGGTTATATTTAATTCCAGATAATTTCCAGCAACTAAAGAAGATATATTACCAGTTGTAATTAAGGCACTATTATCATCTACATCAACTAATGAACCCCAAGATCTATCATCCCATTGGAAAACTAAATCATTTTGTGAAACACCAATTTGATAAGTCCATTGAGAAGTTCTATTAGTATTTTCAGGTGCTCTAACAGCAATATATAATACATCAGGTGTATTTTTTTGACTATCATCTTCTGGAATAGATAATTGAGTCAAAGCTTGGAAAAACCCATTTTCAAATAATTTCATTTGTCCAATTTGATTATTTTGAAACATTGTTGAATTAAATGAATAATAAACTGCTAATGATGTTTCATTAGGTTGTAAATTATCTGGTTGATTACATATATTTCCACTTAAAAAGATTAATAATTCATAGAAATCACCAAGACCAGATTGTGTATTTACACTGAATGAATAATATTTTGTTTCAGATTGAATTATTGTATCTCTAATAGGAGTGAATTCTTGTAATCCTTCTGATGATTGACCTCTTGGTGTGAAATGTTCAATAATTATACTTGAATCATTGGTGAGATTTGTGGATAAAGTGTTTTGATTTATATCATCAAACTGAAAATAATCTTGACATGATATTAGTTTAACTATGAATAGTAGAAATAGTATGATGCGTGTCATTTATTGTATGTTTAGTTGTGATTTGAAGGGTTAAAAATTAGTATGCCACGGGAATCCTTGAAGATCAATTTTGAGAGTATTTTTTTTTTTCTTTGTTGGGCGGAATTGGTTTTGTCATGATAAACAACGAGGCTAGAAAAGGAGGTTATTAAAGATGTTTCTGAAGAGGTTGTTGAATAATAACATCTACAATATGGATATGTACTATAATCATTATTGTATATATTACAGAAGTATAAATAAACAGTTTTCTGCTAGAATAATAACTGAGGTGAAAGTTAGTAAAATTTAGAATGCGTCTATGAAAATATTGAATTGGTAAAAAAAGTTACTTTCATACTAAATGACACTGTAACGTACGTATTACTTCTACGTAAACAGTGGGGCTTTCCATAAAAGTAATGAAACAACTGCATGGTTCTTGACTGAGTTAGAAAAAGCTTGATTGAAGATGAAAAAAAAAACGAGAAATCAAACCGAAGTAAAAATAATTTATAGTTCTACAAGATTGGTACAATTACATGACTTTCATACCAGTTTAATTAAATAGGACAAAACATTTCTTAGATAGGGAACTTTTATACAACTATCGACGTTATAAGACAAATTGTCCCCATTAATTTCAAAGGATTCATTTAACTTAAGCTATTACGTATCACGACCGTCCGCAGTGTTGTTATTGAGAGTCAAGTAAATTGTATTCAAATCCATCTCTTCTTATTGCCTTTCCCAACCGCTTACTCTGTTTTAGGTAAGTCTGGTTCCATTGTTATACATCTGTAACGTAAAATAACTAGATGATATAGGAAGAAGCTGAATTCTTCTAAATCACTCATCCAAATTTGGCTTGATAGTTTGTTGCATACACAAATACAAGTATACACTCCAAAAATTGTTTGATTTCCCCACATATGGTAGCACTAAGCATATAAAGTACAACAATAATATCTACACAAATATATAAAAAAAAATCAACTATAAAAGGACAAAAAAACAACTTGCAAAAAAATAACTTTTTTATAACACTTTCTTTTTCTTTTTCCTTTTCGTTTTATCAACAATTAATATCAATCACTTTATATATTATATCATTTATATCAAGTAAGTATCAATTGATGTGTTTTAATCATAGCTGCAAATTCTAACTTCTGTATAAGGAACTACAATCCATTATATACATAACAAGTTTACCAAGAATCAAAGGTTATGTGTTCTCCATCAGTTGTTGTTACATGTTCCTTCACTAGTTGTTGCTTGTATCACTTGGTTAAGTCGTTGCAAAAAAAGTCACCAACTGATAGCTCCTTTAGTATGATGCACAAACATAAGAAGAACCTTCCAAATAAGATAGTAACTTGGGAACACATGTTATCTTGAACCTTGTAAAGGGATCAACATATACACAAAGGGGCGATGTTGATTAGTGAAGGTTCTTCAAAAGATAGTGACTGGTCATCACTATTTTTAAAAGCTACTCATCGGGATAGGCTAGTTGAATATCCCGATGAGTAGTAGTGGTGGTTTATTACAAACCACACACTTGTAGAGGACCAGGTAGAGGACAGTCGACCAGTCCCCTTCCCTCCTGGTTCATCCTCTATCTATTCCCCCTTGGGCCAGTAGGGGGACGCGATATGGCAACTCAAGAAGAGGGCCATAGACGGGCTGGGTCGACCCCACTTACACCAGTGGGCCCAGTTCGTCCCTCTCCTTTAATTAGGAGAGGTGGTAAGGTGAGCGGAAGAGCCAACCCTTCATCATTTGGTTCTTCCCACCACTTCCACATTTGAAATGCCATAGTACAATGTATAGTAAAGAGCTGAATGGATCTTAATAACTTTAAGTATGACATTAAGGTCGCCGGAAAACAGAAACAAAGGTTCAAATTGAACGAATACATCTGCAATCAGCAAAATATCCATGTTTAAAAATGAATATTTTAATTATTATTTTATTGTTGAAGGAAATTGTGAAGAACCAAGCAGCAATATCCTAGAGCTAGGATTAAAAACACAAGAAATACAGTGATGAAGTAGATTAGCAGCTTTAAATTGTCTTAGATATTATTAAAATATAATCAAATCAACTTAAAACAAGCAAAAACAATGTAATAAAGTTAGTAAATGGCTCTAAACTAATGGAAAACAACACATTAAACATACAAGAAATTATTTAAACCACTACACGGTGTTGAAAAAGTTATTAAACCATTGAAATGACAAAGAAACAACTGACTAGAAACCAATCAAGCGCGTTCGGCTTCAATAATTCATTTTCATAGATTACTCGGATACCTTGGTTAGTACGGGTATTAACCTTTCACCACGAAAAGAGAAAAGAATATTGTTTACAGTGAAGAATTATATTCATCTTACATGGTCGGCAGTATTTCACTTATAAATAATTATTTATTCCTGATAAACTTATACAAATAAATAAGTAACTAACTGTTTCAAAGCATCTAGAATATCCAAAATTTCTTCTTTTTTGATTTCTTCTTTTTGGAGTCATCCCTAGTATGTTCTAACATACCAGGATGAGACTTTCTTGGTTCTAATTTAGGAGTATTAACAGCTTCATCACTATGACTCAAACATTTTCTCAATGGACTAATTCGTTGAGTCAGTTTTTTCCTATCGGCTGAAGGTTTTTCCAAATTGACAAATTTCAACAGTGACGGTTCTCTACTTGGTGTAGGTGATGGAGATGGAGAAGGTGATGGTGTTGGTGTTGGACTTAAAACATCAATTGACGGAGGGGCTGGCATTGATGAAGAATTGGTTTCCAGTTCAGTTTTTATTCTATTTAATCTCAATTGTTCTTTGACATCCTTAAATGACATTTTATTTTGTTGTGATTCGTTTTGTGAAGTATCAAGCATGGATTTGTAACTTGCTTTACCAAAAGAATTGGATCCCGTGATGGCTCTGGCTAAATTGGCACCATGACCAGTGAAGCTAGGTTGAATATCAATGATATCCGAACAGAACTGTAATGATTCGTCTGAAATGAATTGAGCCATGTTGGCATAATAATCTTGATTCATTGGTGCTGCCTTCAATTTGTCTAACCCTTTTTCAATAGTTTCTTTATATTCAACAAATTGATTTCCAACTTCATAATAAGAGTCATAAGATGCCTGTGAAATACCTGAATTGATGGATCTAACCTCGTCTTCATCTTCTTCACTTTCACTTTCACTTCCATCGTCATCGCTTTTATTTTCTTCCTTATCGGAGACTTTTATGGCCTCTTTCATTTCAGAAAACTTGTGCTTTGGCAATTCTTTACCATGATTGATAATGCTTTCCAAGTTTTCTTCAAATTCATACATATTCATTGCTGGAACTGCAATCACTGGTAATGGGAAATTCTTTACCAATCTATCAGTTAATTTAGAAGATTGCCAAGATCTCAATGGCGCAGCAACTTTTGAGTTAGGTTTTGAACCAGTACACACCAAATTAGGTTCATATAATCTGTACATATCTTTCAAGACTTCCTTGGTTCCACCTTCAACAATTTCAACTGTTAGCTTGGCAATAATTTCTGGGTTAATAACTTCCATGGCATAGTTCATTATATTATCAGCAATCTTGACAACATTGCTTGGTTTGCTTCTCTCCACTAGCCTTCCAAATGGAGTTTCCTCAACTCGACTTCTCAGTGGTGAAAGAGTGGCACCAACACGTCCTCTTGCTGGCGAGAGTGCCCCTATTCTTTGTGGTGAAAGCGATGGTGATACAGCTGAACTTCTTCCTCTTTTGCTCGTTGATAAATACTGAACTAATTTTGGATCAACAGCAGCCACAATAATGACATGATCACCATTCACAATGAATTTACTTAAAATCCAATCCAATGCAACCCAAGTATGAATTCTGGCACTTATGTACACCAAAATGGTTCTAAACATAGGTCTTAAAGTCAATCTATTCTGAGATAATGTATCAAAAAGTTTGTGTCGTTTTCTCAATGTACATCCCTTTTTATTTGTTATTGGGGTTGTTGGATATTGAACCAAATTATTTTCCATATGCATCATATCTAATCTTGAGTCTAAATCTAATGTATTTCTAACAGGAGAAGGAGAAAGTCGAGAAGCCATAGGTGAATGAGAACGAAAGAATTCTTCTCTCCCGTAGCCTGGAATAGCCCCTTCTCTTCCTCTATTTTTCATTCTGTAAAGTTCCCAACCTACATCATCATCTGGATCAGGCAATCCATCATCTTCATATTGAATGTCTATATCATCAAAAGAAACCACTTTTTTATAATCGGATGTGTTCTTTATAGTTTTGGGAGTAAATTTAATGTATTTATATTGATCCGACAGTTTGTTTTTCAAAGCAGCAAATAAATCATCAATTTGTCGTTGTTTATGCTTCTCGGATTCTTCATTTGATGATCCTGTTGTGGTAGTATAACTATCAGAAGGCACACTGCTGTCTTGTTCTCCAGCTTTATCCGGGATATTTGACTCTGAAACGCTTGGAGATAATGCCGGAGTAGATTTCATGTGGTGAGCTGTGGGAAAAGTAGACAGTACGTTCTGATTGTTGTTATCAGTTGAGCTTGACATTTAAGAAACAGGATAAGAATAAAAATAAGAATAAGAATAAATTTAGTAAATAATGTAACAACGAAAAATGAATAATAAAAATGAAAGAAAAAGAAGATTGTATATGTATCAAGCAATGCAATTTTTTTTCTCTCTTAGTCTCTCTTTGTCTTTGTTGAACTGTATGTGTTGATTGTGTGTTCTCTCTTTCCCCTTCCTTTGATTACCACAATACTCTCTCTCTCTCTCTCTGTTAGCAATAAAGAAAAAATTATTGGGCGAAATTTTTCAACTTCCCAAGGCGAGTCAATGAATAAATAGACAGTTCACAACATAACTCTTTCCTTTATCCATGGAAACTACGCAACACTTTAAGGTTATTATAGTATATATAAGTCGAGCTCTACTTGTTGCGCTCTACTAGTGACACTTGTCAAATTTATTTTCCTTTAATGCTTATTTCATCTGTAGAAATCAAATTCTACCATACAGTATTGTATAAACTTTCTTTCACATTAAGACAGTTATTTTTAGTATTTACATATAGTTCTAGACGGTGGAATTAACTGTAAGTTCATGCTGACTTCTTAACATCGATCGTAATGCTACACTTTTTCTCCGTTTTGTTCCATAAAATTTTTCTTTTTCTTCAAGTTTGTGTGTTGAATTACTATCGATAAGAGCTGTCGAGAACGATAGAGTTTAATTGTTTCTAGCCCCACATCAGTCTCTGATATCCAATAACATTCCCTGGTATACCTTACATGTTTGGACAAGAGATGAAGCGATAGTTTCATGGTCGAGATACTTGATACTACATCGAAAGAGCACATCATATTCAAAAAAGCAAATGCAAAAGCAAAAATTTTTTTTTTTTTCTGTATTTACGGATTCATGCATTATTATCATATTACTAAATATGCACATTACACATTATTGTGTTCAATTCATATCCATGTGCCAAGATTATCAAGCTTATGATGAGAGAGTTTCTCTTCTTAATTTCATTACATTTATTGAAAAAATTAAATTGGAAAGCAATGTACGATGGCGCACACCAGTAGTATCGTGTGATCAGAAAATTATTCTCGTACTCACAGCTGATAACTATAATAACTGGATAGGTTAGTGGATACAACTGTAGATTGAGAGCATCTTCTTGCACAACTGCTTGTTCCACGGAAATGTGTTGTGAGCACAATTTTCAAGCGTTTCACCTCAGTTCTCATTCCTTCGTGTACCTACCAAATACTGACTATTTAAATCAGCCGAGAGATGGAAATCAAAAAAAAAAAAATCTCCCTAACCCTCTTTTTTTTTTCTTTTCCTCTTCACCGTTTGTATTTAGTAAGTCGAAATATGAGTGACTTGACAAATAATACTAGCTTTCAAATCTCTAGTTCTAAACCACTGAGACAATCAGCGTGGCAAGACAAAAGAGTTAGATTCAATACTTGCTATAGTAACGAATCTATGGGTGATGCTCTTGTTCAAGAGAACTATTGGAGCTCACCCAAGGAGAACCTGAGTGGTTCGTCCATGGGTCAAGGTTACCCACTAGCGATAAACGGGTCCAACTCAAGAGTAACAAATTTGGTGAAATTGAGTTCAGCAGCTCAAGTGAGTGAGGCTGAAGTAGATATCATCCAAGGTAATAATAGAACCAAGGTTGTTAATCCATCAGACCGTGTTGACGGTTCTGAAAAGGGATATTCTTCTCGTTATATGGCATACATAAATAGTATCAACCCTGATTGGAATGAATCTAATTATGGGGCCATTAGAGAAAAAATGTGTAGAATTCCCGCTGAACGTTTGTTATATTTGACAAGAAGGGCAAGCTCCAATTTCGAGATTTGCGTTGATAGTATTACTATTAAAAACCCTTCACCAGACTATTTCCTCTCTAAACATAGAATGATGAATCCATATGTTCCGGATGACTTGTTGATTGAACCAATAAGAAGCGCTCGTTCTTTAAGGAAATTCCTCGAAAAGAATCCAGATATTTTGGACATGTATGAAGCATCATTTTATATTACAACTATCTCCTATCGTGTTCAAGAAGTATTGAGAAAATTATCGAATGATGATAGAATCAAGTCATCAAATAATATTGGTCAGATTTTTAGTCTTTTGAAACATCCACATCATGCAGACTTGGAATTATTCATCCATACTACACTTGAAGGCTATATTAAAAACACATCGAAAGCAGGTACTGGTATGGAAATATATGAAAGAATAGCATCTGGATTTAGTTTTTATGCCGACAAAGGTCGTTATTTGGATGCAGTGAATAGAAATGGAAAGTTTTTACAATGGTATTCTCAAGTTAGAGGACGTAAACTGAGAGAGAAATTAATTGCAAAAGTTTTGGCTAAGTATTATGAACCATTCCTTAAAACAAACTCAGTTGACATTAATTTAATCATGTCAGAATTATTCAAACTTCCAGAATTTCAAATTACCTTTTATGAAAGATCAATTATTTTTAAGCCATCAAAGAACGTACCATCAAATAAAAAGAGACAAATTGAAGAATCTCCTGACCAAGTCAATAAGAAACCAAAAGTCAACAAAAAGAAAAAGAAGAAGTTTAACAAAGTCAACAAAGATTTAAATAGTCAATGATTTTAATGAGTTGATATTACCATAGTAATCTATATATACACCCATGTGTGTCGGTATATCGTAGGGGACTTTAATAACTCTATGTAAAGATAAAAATACAGCACATTTTTGGATGAACGAAAGTAATTCAAGTTTCATATATTTACCTCTTATAAGCTTATAAAACATTATTTAAAAAATTGACAATTTCAATCATTCCAAAATATCTATCATCATCTAATGATTCAACAGTAGTGTTTGGATTCTCATCTAACAATTGAATAAGATCAGTTTCAACAACCATAGCACCATCATGTATTCCATCTGGTTCAATGACAACTTTCGTCTTTGCAGAAGTTGGATCATTCTTGATAAACACTTTCTCTTCTGGTCCACAACTTTCTATTTTTAATGGAATCGGTGATTTCAAACTGAATTGACACCATCGTAAAATATCATCTCTTAATGCTTCATTTTCTCCAAGTATAACAAATGTGGAATATCCTGGTTCATTAAGTGTTGGAATATCCTCCCAGTCTGAATAATTATAAGTACAATTCCCTGGGGAGATGGTTAATGACCTAGGATCGGTACTACCCATTAAAGGAGTTGGATCAATAAGGAACCCTTTTGAATTCTCCCAACAAAGTATATCAAAAGCATCGTTATCAAAGAATGTATGACCTGGTGTATGATCAGAAGCATCAGGGACAATTTTACACCATGGACTAATCAAAACAAGATTTCTTGGGTATGGCAATTTTTCATTTGAAATACGTAAATGTTGAAGGAATGTGATTGCCAAATTACCACCTGCAGAATCACCAATCAATTGGATATTATCATTACCTTCGTCGACTAACTTCTTATATAAAGTTACTAGATCACCTAATTGTGCTGGCATAGGATGTCCTTTACTGGCCAATTTATAATCCAAAACCAAAATCGATAACTTTTTCCTTTTATTGGACTCCAACAAGTGATAAATTCCCAAAATACCTTCAATCTGGGGAGGCGAAACACCAAAATAATAAACCCCACCATGTAAATAAATCAATATTGGATCATGTTTCAGTCTATTTGGAGCTTCAACTATCCAATAACTTTGATTATCATATTTCTTACCAAAATTATTCAACTTGGTCAATTCTGGATGCATGAACTTCATGATTGTATTAAGAATATAATCCACCGAAAGAAAACTCAACATCCCTTTATCTTGCGGTGGTAATTTCAAAGCAGCTCGACATATCACTAATACAAGGGACCTTTTGAAATCATCCACATATTTACCAGGAACCCCACCCTGGAATGGGTATAGTATGGCAAATATTAAAACTTTGACTGGAATCAATAAAACTTGTAAAAAACCCAATGGAGTGAACATCGATCCGTGATGAAAAAGAATAAGTGATGAATTTGTTCTGTTTATTTGAAAGCAAGGAAATTGGTATGGGTTATAAATAACCCCACCCCTTCGTCTTTGTCGATATTTCACTTTAGTAATATATTAGCAGCAACTCCGAAGAACCGTGCGAACCGGAAATATTTGCTGCCCCCTTTTTTTTCTTTCTGCACGATAACACAAAGGAATCCATTTCTGAAATACCTCTAACATAAAGAGTGGTAGTGGTAATGGATGGTGGACTTTGTGACACGTAGACGTGTCTTGGTTCATAGCAATGATAGGATCAACTCGAAGGAGCAACTTGGTGGCACGTGATTCGATTTTGGTTTGATGATCAATCACACTAATCTCTTTTTTAGTATCATTTCCTTACTTCTTTCTTAATATCATTTCCTTACTTCTTTTTATTCTTATCTAATCCAGTTCCATGATATTGATGAGAAAACTCTTTCCATGCCTTCTTTCTATCTAAAACATTACCCATCCTATCTTTGTAAGTTATTTGAACCTTAGGATTGTAAACTTTCAAGTCATCATCTTTTATTACTATGCCTTTCTCTTTCAATCTTGAATCCAATAACTTTTCAAAATAAGAAGCCTTTTCAGATTTTGGCATAAGAATATACTCTTTATTTTTGGTCAACTCTTCTCGAAGTATACGTTCTTCAATGGAGATTTTCATTTTGAGTAATTCTGATTTCTTGGCTACCTCTTGTCTCTCTAATTCCTGTGATTTGACTTGCGAATTGTTTGATGGAGATTCGATAATATTCTTTGATTTCAAAAACTTCAATGTATCAGCAAGACCACCACTGAACTTCGGAGTTGTACTTTTTTCAACAAAAGTGTCTGTGTCGCCAGATTTTGAAACTCCGTTAGAATGTGGGTCGTCTTGTATATCTTCTCTTGGTTTTTCGTCATCACTAAGAATGTTATTCTCTAGATTATTCAAGAATCCAACAGTATCGTCATATATATTCTTAGTCAATGATTCCTTCTCGAGTTTTCTTTCAAACTCCCATCTTCTATTAGCTGCAATCTCTTCTGCTAGTTTCTCTGGGGTGAAATTTGCCTGTAAATTAAGTTTCTTTGTTCTGAAATTCGCAAGACTTTGAGATATATCACTGTCCTCATCACCAGATTCATCTTCCATTGAGATCAATTGCACGGATACTTCATCGTCTAGTTTTCTTTGTTTTGAAACTTTGGCTGGTTTCCTTTTCTTTATTTTCTTCATTTTAATAACCGGTTTGGGTTCTTTATCCTCGATATCATCAATTTCATCAAACAAATTGTTGAATTTTGCTATATTGCTTTTATCACTTTCAGCTTTAGACGGCTGAACCTGCGGTAAATTAACGGTGTTTTTATTTATAATAACTCTATCATTACCAATTAGGGCACTGTTATCTAGATCATTATCTTCCCCATCACCTTCGTCATCATTATTTCTATAATGTCTCCCATTAAATTTTATACTTTCTGCCTCTTTTCTTTCTGCCAAGTCTCTCTTCAACTTGGCTTGTCTTGATAGTGTTTCACTAGTTAAAATATCTTCGCTATCTTCGTCAAATAAACCAGTATCTTTTAATGTCAAAATTTCATTATCTCCAATAGACCTCAATTCTTTTGCCGAATGACCAATAACTGCCAGTACTTCGTCATCCTTCCTCTTCTTGTTGGTTTTCTGTTTCTTTTTTGCCTTTGATTCGTCATCTTCATTGTTGGTAAGTTTCAGTAGCCAGTCATCAGTGTCCAATTCCTTTGAACGGTCTATTAATGTTTCATTACTAACTAATTTCCGTTTATTTGCCTTAAACTTGGCGTCATTGATTCGTTGTTGAAGTTCATCGTTCTTTTGTTTGTTTGATATCTCTTGTTGATGTTTCTCAAAGTTCTTTACATCTGAATCAAGAATGGTACTTTCTGTAGGTATTAGTGGCAATCCAATCCTAGCTCGAAGTTTGTTGGTTTCTTCAATTGACAAGGAAATGACTCCGTCCTCATCTTTCTTCTTCTCCTGTTGATCATTCACTGGTACGGGTATTGGTTTTAAACCTGCTTTAACACGTAGAATATTAGTCTCCTCTATTGATAATGATATTTCTTGTGACATTGTGACTGCAGTCGTTTTGGTAGATGCTCCGTTGATATCCATCGTGTATAATCTTTTTATATTATTTTATTTTTATTTTTTTTTTTTTTCGTCTTCAACCTTCTCCGTCGAGTTTAATGCATCTCCGCGTCAATAGACGACCGATCCTTCTCTCGGGAAATTTTTTGTTTTGTTTTGTTTTGTTTACCATAAACTCAAAATCAAAACAATAACCAAAAAAAAAAAAAACGTTGAAAGAAATAAACTACAAACATTCCTATACAGACATAGAGAAAAAGAACTTTTCATATTTGAAAATAGTTTACTACATTCATTAACATTACTGGTTGATTTGTATTTGGTCCTTTGGTTCCTTTCTTTTCCTTTCTTTTTTGGTCTTCACCCCCATCCTACAGATAAACACATTTTGCTTGTCTAAATCAAGTTCTACATATCCAAAAATGACTGAAAGTGAAATCAACAATTTGAATACTCATAACTTCTTCAACCTAAATATCAAAAAAATTATCGGTACATCTGCCAAGAATTCACAACAATTCACCATTCAAGATGATTTAATAGCTTATACTGCAAGTGGAGGTGTGGTTGTTTCTACAATAAATACTCAAAATAATGAAGTGTTAAATCAAAGATTTTTCTGTGCCAATATAAGTTCAAACTGTGATCATAATCATGATACTTGCAATAGTATAAATAATAATTCGATATCTTCTGCTAATGCGTATCTTAATATGTTACGAACTGAAAATATGGAGGAAATAAAAAGAGATTTATATGGATATCCTATCAATTCAGAGCCAATTGCAATTTATGGCACACCTTCAGATTCAATAGATGATAGTTATTGCAATGGAAACTCAACATCACCTTCAAAAATGAAAGATAAAGTTAGGTCTATTAATTGTATGGCAATTTCACCTAATAAGAAATTATTAGCCATTGGAGAAATTGGGTATCAGCCTAGAATATTGATATTTTCATTAGCTGATAATTCAAGTGATAATCCAATTTGGGCAATATATGAACATTCTTTTGGAATACATTCATTGGCTTTTTCCCCTGATCTGAGACATTTATGTTCCTTGGGGTTGATAAATGATGGGTTTATTAATATCTGGAGAATGAGTACCGGGCTTCCTAATGGAGTATCATCAACGACAACAATTCCTACTACTACAAATTTCAATTCTGGCAATTCTGTAAGTTTGGCCGCTAGTAATAGGTGTTCAAGTATGGTTCATAAACTAGTATGGCATGAGAATTTAATAATAACCTTGGGGTTGAGATTTATCAAGCTTTGGAAATTTGAAGACGATGTGACGAACTCTAAAAAACCTCAGGTGCTCAAAGGAAAGAATGCCATTTTGGGAAATTTAATATCAGGAAATTTCATAGATGCTAGTATTTTGAATGATGATGAGTTGTTGGTAATTACAAATTCAAACCAACTTTTGTTATTGAAATTAAGTTTCGATACTCCAAAACTTGTTACGTTGAAGACCCCAGAATTTGAATTCTCGTCAATTGTTGTTGATTATTATAGTGAGAAAGTTTGGTTTGGCTCTGACAATTATAGAATTGAATCATGGCCGTTTGCGGAGTTGGTTCCAGGGAGTGTTACTTCACCTGTGCTTGTACCATCTTCGTCATCTGCAAAATTAATAAATGGGTTCACCAGTGCATCTTCTTTAGATGGATTAGTATCGAGACCAATTTTGAGGATATTCAATTTTTCAGAAACTCAACTTATTTTCTTGAACGATTGTGAAGAGATTAAGTTCATGAATAAAGAATCCCAAGATTGTAAAGTCATAGCTACTTCGTTGTTGAAAAATCTTTCTGGACTCAAGTATACACATCTGGACGAATTCCTTGCTTTTTCCAAAAACGGGTGTATTAAAAAACTTGTGGATACAAGTGAATTGAAGGATTTAGTTGAGTTTCCTGTCATTAGTAACGATTCTTTTACCAATGCCACTACAGCAGTAGAGAAAAATGGTGATACATTAATTCTTGGGGACAAATATGGTACTTTATCAATTTTAAAATTAACATCTAACCCGGGAGAGTATGAAGTATTGTATCAAACAAAAGCTCATTCATCCACTATTAATGAGATTATTTATTTTGAATATGAGAAATTTCAAGTTATATGTAGTATTTCTCGTGATAGAATGATTCAGGTGTTTACAATGGTTGAAAATACTTGGGATTTATTACAAACATTACCTATTCATAATGGCAATTTACTACAAATTGCGCAATTCCAAAACCAAATTTATGTGTGTTCCCTGGACAGAACAATTTCAATTCATAAATTGACTATTGAAGATGAAGATAAAAAACTAAGGATTTATCAGGAAAAGATAATCACATTGAAAAGCACACCGCTGTGCATGAAAATATTTGATAAAGATCTTGTTGTTTCAACCAATGATAAATCCGTCTTGATCTATGATGTCTCAAATAATTTTGAATTGAAAAGGACATTAAGATTAGTTAATGAAAAAATTAATGAAAGTTTACTAGTTGAATCATTTATAAAATATAGAAATTTAATTATTGTTTGGTCAAGTGATAAATCATTGCGTGCTTTCCAGTATCTGAATGGTAAAGAAATTGGAGTTGCTTGGGGACATCTGGAATCCATACTACAATTGTATTTGTATCAAAATCATGAATTGATATCTATTGGTAATGATGCTTGCTTGTTCTCATGGGAAATTGTCGAAAATTTGAAAGCATCAGCTGGGTCAGTTATGAGTCAGGCTGAAGATACCACCACCATTGGGAACGAGGTTGCGAACTTGCAGCAGCAGCAACAACAACAACAACAACAACAACCAATGGCAGCACCATTGTATACAAAAGTTACAAGAAAGATATTACCAACTTTGCCAGTTAAACTGTCAGCAGATCTGAAATCGAATGAAAAGGAAAAATCTTCCACAAACACCACTGTTCCTACTCCTAGTGTAACTCCAAAACTTACAGCAGCAACATTGAAAAGAATAGAGGCGAAGAATAATGCTGGACAAGGGACGAATAGTGGTTCACGTCCAACAAGTCCACTTAGATCTACCCCATCCATTAACAATCTTTCATCTTCTGGATCCGTCAAGATGGCATCTCGAGCTGGAGTAAGCACTCAGAAGAATCATAACCTTGCCAAATTACAATCCCCAATGAAAACACCAACGGTAAGTACATCACCAAACAGACCAAGCTCTCCAACTAGACCAATTACAGACACAATCTCTACTACTACAGCAAACAAAGTAAGACCACGAGTATTGATGAGTTCATCTCCAACCCCACCATCGAGACTAATCAGCAGGAGGGAAGAGAAAAACATGGTTGATACTGCCGTTAGTAAGTTGGAAGATGTTATGAATATCCTTTCCAAATGTCAACCTCATGAAAAGCTTGTAATAAGGTCAAAATTAGAACAAGCATTGGCTTTGGTCATAGATAATAGAGCAGAGGAAGAGCAGAAATTGTTGGAAAAATATAGTGATCAATTAGTTGAACTTGTACATAAGAAACTCAAAATTGGAGATGAACAAACCAATACTATTATTAATGACAGCTAAAGAATAATTATATTTTTCTTCAAAGAACCTATGTACATAATAAATAAATAATTTAACTAATTTCATGCTGTTGTGTTTCACAGTCTTGGTTTTATACTTGCTGATTCAATCGGATTTTTATCTTTTGTTTCATCGGCAACTTTCCATGGATCTTCTTTTGTTTCATCAGCAAGTTTCTGGGAATCTTCGTTTACTTCTTTAGAAGCAAGAATCTTCTTTTGATTTTCAAATTGTTGATTTTCTTGTTTAACTCTATCCAATTCAGTTTGTAATTTCAATTTTTGTTCATTTTCTAATCTGACTTTTTCAAGATGCCATTTTTCATCAGCTTGTTTAGCTAAAATTTTTAATCTTTGTTGTCTTAATTGATCATGAATTAACTCATCTAAAGTTGGAATTTCATTTCTTGTTCTTCTTAACCATTGTAACCATTGAGGAGGGATAGTACTAAAATAATCAACTTCGAATATTTCTCTTTGAAATGGTTCCAATTTACGTCTTAATCTTTGCATATTCCCATCAATGGTAAATTCCCAATATGTATTTCCATAAAGATCATATCCAACAAAAAATTTACGTCTAAATGGAATATCTCGTCTTGCTTGCCATTTATGTAGTAATCTCTTCCAAAATGGATACTTGTTTTTTATTATGTCCATGATATTGTCCCAGGTGTTGTCTTGAAGGAAATGAAAAAGAAGAAGAGGCAGCAAAAAAAAAAATTGGTGATTTGATTAAGGGGAGGAAAGACAAAATAAAAAAAAAACTCAACCGCATGGCAATCAATCAATCTTGTACCCAAAAAAAAAAAAAATGCACTACAACAAAATAATCCATAAATCGTTTGTGACTTGCGACAGATTCAATAATTATTACTTCTCCCACTTTAATCCTTGATAGTCTATTAATATTCTATGTCTCGAGATAAATCGAATTCTATATCTCAATTAAATAAAGTACTTCCTGTTCCTATTGAACTTAATAACGGGGAATCATTAGAAGAACATCAAATTAATCATCTTAATCATATTACTAATGTAATTGTTGGAGAATATCATTTAATATCAGGAGAATATGGTAAAAGTTATATATCATGGCAAATTAAAATTACAATTAATGATTTAGATTATTCTTCAATTATTTTATATAAACGTTATAATGAAATTTATCAACTACGACAAGATTTATTACATATTTTTCATGATTCAAGAGAAGTAAATATCCCAGAATTACCTCCAAAGGATAATTTAAGTATAGATAGATTTTTAATGAGTAAAAATTGGTTAGAAGATAGACGTAAAGGTTTGCAATGGTTTTTAAGTAATGTTTTATTAGATCCGGTATTCCAAAATTGCAATGTGGTTAAATCGTTCGTTCTTGGTCGATAGGAGAAAGAGAAGATGTGTGTTTTTAATGTGAAACAGTATATAGTTACTTATTTTAATATTATTAACGATGTAATTAATTTGAATATATATAATAATACATATTGTTTTTAAAAAGAATGATCTATTATACAAACTCCCAGTCGAAAGCTCTTCTGAAAAACAGCAAGATTCTATCATAAACAACTTTTTGTCCATTATGATAATTCATAGCATGATTGCTATCTGGGAAAATCATAAATTCGTAGTTTTCAACTTCTGCAAGATTAAACTCATCTAATAATTGTAAAGTATGTTGCACATGAACATTATCATCCCCACTTCCATGACCAATAAAAAACTTCTTGACATGTTTGAAATTTGTTACATTCTGAATACTACCAGTTTCATACCCGTATGGATTTTCAGCTGGAGTGTTCAAATATCGTTCAGTATAGATGGAATCATAAAGTCTCCATCTTGTCACTGGGGCGATGGCAACACCATAGTTAAAAATTGGGTTCTTGACATCGGTTTCCAAAGTTTTCAAGGTCAAGAATCCACCATAGGACCAACCCCAAACGGCAATTCTTTCAGGATCAACATATGATTTTTCGGCCCATTTGTTGGCTGCAGCAATAACATCAAGCGGTTCATATTTACCCAATTTGTCTCTCACAATAAATTTAAACTTGGATCCTAATTTATAGTTCAAGTTATTAAAACCAGTACCTCTACCGTCAACAGTAACAACAATGGCATCTAATTCGGCAGCAATTAATGAACTGAAAGAAACAGCCCACTTCTTGGTAACAGTTTGGGATCCAGGTCCACCATAGATAAAAAACAATACAGGATACTTTCTCTTCTTGTCAAAATTCAAAGGTAATGTCTCCATGGCAGTGGCCAAAAACTTACCACCTTCTTCATCTGTCAATTCAACCTGTGAATATTTAACTTCTGGGATGATATAGTCTCTCAATTTGGCAACCAACTCGGCGTTGTCTTCAATAGTCTTGACATTCTTGTTCATTTTCAAATCGTTTACCCTTTGGGTTGGAACACCTGGCCCCAAATCAGACAAAAACAAAAATCTAGCACCTGATGAAAATGATGCAGAATACCAACCTTCTTTAGTGGTTATGTCTTTAATATATGGCAATCCATTGTTGGTTCTGTCTAACAATTCAATAGCATGAACATGTCTTTCGATTGGGGATTTTGCTGTACTGGTGAAATAAACAGTGTTGGAAGCATCATCAAATACAACTCCATCAGTTACTTCCCAGTTACCCTTTGTCAACAATTCATAGTCTGGACTATCAGGTGGAGAAAAATAAGCCAAATGATTGTAACCGCCTTCAACGACGATATCTAAATAACCATCATACTTTCTGCCAAGAGTTTCATTGGCTGGAATATGAACAGTGGAAGCTGAGGCTTCAAACCACGAGTCTTCAGCATGTAAAGTTCTAATCAAAGAAACTTTCTCGTTACGGCTGATCAAGAAAATCTCCAACAAGTCACTATGACGGTTAGATGTTTTCACTTTCAAGGATTCGCCGATCCAGACAACTTCAGTAATTAATCTGTTGTGAATATCAATAGTTTTGGATTTCAAATCATGTTCGTGTACCTTGTCCTTTTCCAAATCATATGTTAAAACATCTACAATTGGATTAGGATATCCTGCTTTTGGATACTTAATCTTGACAATCTCTGGATAATCAAGATGTTCCTCTTGTGCATAGAATGGAAGGGTAAACTCTGGAACTTCAGTGTTGTTTGATCTTAAAAAGGCAATCTTGTCACTATTGTGAGACCACCAGAAAACTTTATCTGATCCGTAAACTTCTTCTTCATACACCCAATCTGGTTTCCCATTAAAAATGGATGGAGAGCCATCTGAAGTTATTTGTACAATTTCATTCAGCTGAAGTGATTTATAGTATAAGTTGTTATCAAAAATAAAAGCAATCTTGTTTGAATCTGGTGACCAAGATACTGTTGAAATTTTATCAATCTCGTTATAAATAGGTTCAATTGTCTTGCTCTCAATATCCAATACCCAGTAAAGTGAAACTGATGAATATCTCCAGAGACTAGTCACATCAGTCTTCAAAATAACTTTGGATAAATCTGGAGATGCTATGTAATCTGTAATTTCATGTTCTCTGCCCTTGTATTTGAATTTACTACTTTCAATTAAAACTTTTTCATAGGATTCATCAGCTAAAGATTTGACAACAACCCTAAAACCAGAATCTTTATCCTTTTCTTCTTCTTTAATGACATAAGTACCTTGATCATCGTAAATGGATTCTGGGGTTTTGATCCATTGAATGGAGTGTAATTTTGGAGCCAAGACATGATCATCATAAATCTTCTTGCTCAAAGGAATTTTCCCTTTAAAATCTGTCGATCGTGTAGACGGGCTGGCAAACTCTGGTAGTTCATCATTATTGTTGCTGAATGCTGAGATGGATTGTAATTCAAATGTAGTGGAGAATCTTTCTATAGTTATAAGTAAAAATGAAGTTCCATAAAGAAGTACAGCCAATAAGGTTCCATAATATATGTATCTTTTATATGAAGACATTGATCTTCGAGGTGTAGTTCCCCCTGTTTCTTTAAGATATTCCAGACTTATTCCGTACATGATACTTGGATGTAAGTCTGATAATGTGTTTGTTGTAAATACAAAGTAAGAAAGAGTAATAAAGTTAATCCGTTAATTTCTTTCGTAATTTTTTTTTTTATTATTTTCTCTATGGTGCCGTGTGGGATGTTGGCTGGATATAGTGGATAAAATGAAATTAAAAGGGCGGAATGCACTGTGGTCACTTCTTCTTAATTAGGAAACTTGTGGCTTTTTTTGTCAATGTGCACGCATGCAATTAATTTATTAATTTCTTTTTTTTTCTTCCTCTCTTGGTGATGACCTCATATCTTTTATGGCACCAGTGCCGACCAATTGGGCCACAAAATTGGTCCCAGTTTACCACCATAATATTCTCAATGTTACCATGTCAAATTCAAAACAATCTATATTTAGAAATTACATTCCATTCTGGTTACATCAATAATGGACCAATAGAAAGCAACCAACATGACGGATATACTGTGTGTTGTGGTCTAGCCTTATTCACAACAGGCAGCTCGTGCTTTCTGTGTGTTAATCCTCGTAAAAATGAATATTGTTAGTGTTTAACGGAATTCAAAGTGTCTTACTTAAATTTGGTAGTACATCAGAGAAAAAAAGATGCGCAAACAAAAACGACAATTGCTAATCAGTGTTAATATCATTTACGTCATATAACTTGAATACTAGAAGTGTATAAATTTGCATTCACAGTATGATCCAATTAGTAAATAATTGCCCTTATAATTAACAATAATCTGTTGATTTAATGATTTGCGGATTTAGGGTCCCAATTGCGAAAATCTCAAGGAAATGATCATTGAAAATCAATAGCTTGACTTTAAAATGTTTTGATGATTCTAATTCTAGTCAAGATTTAAAACAAAAAAATTATAAAACTTAAAAAAAAAAGATTCATCATAAATTATAGTAAAATTCTGTTTACATTTTCAAGTCATTGGCGATCTTGGACAAAACTAATTAATTATTATCACCTTATAGCTATGTTAATCCATAGATATTTGTGATTTGAGTCAAAATTTTGGTATTTTTCGTGCGTGAACCGAAATGAAATTACGGGAATGAAACGATTGTAATCTTGGTGACCCCCTTTGGAAACACTATATACATCAATAAAATGAGTTACGAATATTTATGTACATCAGACTTATGGTTAACATATGAATATTTTAATGACACAATTTTTAGTGAAATCTGTAGCACAATTACTGATAAATTTACACAAATCATAATATTGCTTTGGTTTCTTCAAAGTAAATTTTGTCTACAATGTGGACTATATTATCAGCAAATGCATTGAAATCAATTTAGAATGTTGTTAATTTGCTGCATATATTAGGTGATGGTAATTTCAGAGATGTAATCCCATGTCAACACGTTGAAACCACAATAACACATGAATTCGGTCAACGAAATTCGAAACATTAATCCAATGATTCAACCAGATATTTTGGCTAATCAATATTTTACCGAACCGAATCTAAATAGATTACTATTGATTTTGTCAAAGAATGCAATTTGCCCAATAACAGGATTCGTGTGCTGGATATAACATAAAAATTGGTAACACGTCTAACGAATTTAACAGAAGCAGAGAGTGAATTTAGACGTAGTTATATATAATTCTCAGTTTTTAGTCAATATCTGCCGTATAAGCTCAGAGAAATGATGCTAGTATTCATGTCTAGTTACAGGTCATGGCTCTTTACCTAGGAGTTTGGTTTGAATCATTATAGTATGCAGCAAATATCCGCCAAAGCAAAAGAAAATGATGATTGTTCTGTTGATTTGTAATTTCCATGAAATATCATGTCTTTATTCTAAGTGGTGTAAATCATGAACATTCATAACGTAAAACCAGTGTACAAGATGCATGTGAATAAATTTTGTTCCGACAACTTTAGAAGATTGGTCAACTAATTCATAAACAAGTACAAGTAAATTGCTTGGAGAAGAGGTTGATCGCAAATATAATTAAATGATCCTATTATTATATTGCCAAATTTCACCGAAGATTATAATTTATAAGGTAATTAATAGATCGGATGAGTAAATTGCTGCAAAATTGTGAGTATTCACAATTGGGTGCAAGCACTTGAAAGTCGATTCCTTAATTTATATAGAACCAAAATTCTTTGATAGAAATCTAGATTTTCAACTCAAATGTAGAAGATAAGAAAGGGACATTTAAATACAATTTGATTGTAATGTGAGTACTTTCATGAATTTTTGACACACGTTTTGCATCACGTGATACGTTTATTATTGGATCTCGCTTAAAGATGTTCAACAAGGCTAATTATCCTTTGTATTTTTTATTGAGGCAATGTTAGGATGACACTTGTATACTACACGTTTCGACTGTAAGTGCTCTAAAACTACATTCATTGCGATTCAGACCAAAGCCAAGCTTAATTTGAATTTGTTTTTAGTAATTTATTATTGTATTTTTATTACTATCATCATTCCTTTGAAAATGACTTCTTAGTGCCGGAACAATATCGTACCAATTGTACGAGAAGGTATTTGCTCTTGAGCTTCATTTTCTAGTTTAAACTTTTATAATCAACAACAACTTAACAAAATGAATACATTACCAGAATATTTTGAATGGAGTAAGACTGTATCAAAACCACAAGAAATAGAATGGTTATTTATTGACCAATTAAATGCCCTTATTGTGAATTGACTCCGAAACTAAATTTGTTTCTTTTTTTTTCTCTCTCTCTCTCTAAATTCTTATTTAGTACCGATTGCAGAAGATTAACCACATGTGAAAAGAGAGGAGGGAATAAACAAAAAAATATTGAACAATAGAAAGATTCGATTAGATTGAAATAGGGGTAATAAAGTTGATACAGAGGGGTTTTATTGAAACAACTTCTCCTTAAACTAAAAAAAAAAAAACCTGTAACCATTAAATCAACTGATGTGCTTGGTGAAAATCGAACTACTTTTGTTGAGACAAGTCGGGTGTAATTACACTGATTGTTGGGTAACACACACTCACACTCACACACCACTACCGATTGTGACACTTCGGTAGCTTCAATGTCTTTAATTTTGTACGACGCTTATTGATACTCTGCTGCTGGCGGTAGCAACGGGCGATAAAATTATACTTTCCCGGCCCCCAAGTCGGTCTACAATGGCGAACTAATTGCAAAAAAGAAATGTTAATTGTATGCGATCAATCGAGTGTGCGTGCGTGCAGGTCGTGCAGTTTACAATAGTGGGATTAGACAATGCAATGCAATAACAGTGGAGAGAATTTTTTTTTTAAAAAAAGTATACTTTAAATCGATTCTCTTTTGTATTCAGAAATAACTTCAACTAAAAATCTTTTATTCTTTATATATTTTTCTGTGAATTAGGAGAAAGGGTAGAGATAAGGCCTCATTTTCTATCTATTCATACTTTGGATATCTACTATGGCATCTGCCACCACTACTGCTCTTGAAGTACCTGCACAAGATTCCCTCAAAAATAGATCGAACCGATCTCGCAGTCCATCAAATGTTATCGAAACAGCCGAAGAAGTACTTGTTGAGAAACTCGATTACTTCATATCATCTATTGAATCAAGATTAGTTCGATTCGAACAATTTTTCAAGTTCAATAATGAAGAAAGGGAATTTATAGAACAACGTTTGAAGAGTTCCCAACCTGCCGGTCGAGAAGTTGGCAATGGACATAGAAGAACTTCTTCGTCTTCTAGTATTCAACAATTTAGGCAGTTTTCTGCAAATAAACTTGACTTGATCTGTGAAAGGTTAGAGTTGATTAAAAAGTCAATGTTACGTAACTCGTTTTCAAATTTGGATACATTGTATAAATTATTGGATGATCAATATAATTACTTATTTTCAAATTCCGCGGTTATAGATGAGGAAGAAGATCTTGATGATCTAAACAATGTGGATAGCACAAACATAGGACCATATGATGATGACGGATGTACTGATGAGGATTCCAAATCAATGAAGAAACGTGAGATCTTGTCCAAGAAAATCATAACCACTATTCAATATTTTGATGAAAAATTACTTGCCATTGATGATTTTATAAAAGAAAGCAGACCAGCAGCAACAGATGATTATTCCCATGATGCAGTATTTAGTCAACTTCGGTTTTTTAATTTCAATCGTGCTTTACGAAATGCCAGAAAGAGATATTTGCACTACTATGAATTGCCTTTAGTTTGGAGAGAAAACAAGTACATTATAAGTGGTTACAGATTTTCGCTAAGCCATAAAGAAATGTTGAAATCAATGTTCCATTTCAATCATAATGAATCCATGAATATATGGTCTCACATAATTGGCTTGGTTGTTGTCTTATACATTTGCATTTACCATTTCCCATTAACTGATGTATTTGAACAGAATTCCCGTAATGATAATATACTTGTGTATGTGTTCTTAGTTGCAGCTGCTAAATGTTTAGTGAATTCTTCGTTATGGCACACATATTCTTGTTTTGCCCATTATCCTACAAGAAGTGCTTTTGCATGTGTTGATTATACGGGGATAACTGTGTTGATTACTTCTTCAATCCTAACAGTCGAATATTGTGCCTTGTACAAATATCCTAAGTTGTTAATTACTTATGTCGTATGTGCTATTATTTGTGGTGTAGCTGGACTCGCTTTCAATTGGTCTCCATATTTTGATAAACCCGAATGTCGTTCAATTCGAATTGGTTTTTTTGTTGGATTATCTGCATCGGGTGCCTCGTCATTAGTTTGCAAGGCTTTTTATGATGGGGTGCTTTCTTCTTTGTCACTTGTAGCTCCATTGATATACAAAAGTTTTGTATGGTATTGTCTTGGAGTGGTATTTTATGGTGGATTGATACCGGAAAGATGGAGATACGATGTGATTATTGAAGAGAACTTATCAAAATCAAACCGTCATTACCAAGCAACTGATGTTATTTTGGAGAAAACAGGACATGATGGTGAAGAAGAAATGGAAGTATTACATGAGGAATTTGAAGATATTATTGAAGATGAATCGAAACAAAATGGTAATGATTCTATGAACGAGGATGAAAAATTTCAAGATTTAATCAATAAGCATTTTAAATCAAAATTAACTAAATCTCCTTATTGTAATAATTTCATGTCACTTTGGTGGGTTGATTATTTCATGGCAAGTCATAATATATGGCATATATGTGTGGTGTTGGGTATTTTGGGTCATTATTTTTGTGTGTTGGATATGTTCAGAGGTTTGGAAAGAGATATTTGAATAAAAAAAATACAAAATAGTAATAAAGATGTAAGTTTATTTATATAATATATTTATACATATGGATTGATTTTTTTTTTGTTTTTTATGATAGATATTATTTCGGATTTTTGTATGCGTTTTTATTTAATCCTCTCCAAATAAAATGTAATTCAATATATCACTTAATGTAATAACACTAATCAATTTACCTTCATCGTCAACAATAAATAATCGATGCAATCTACTTTTTCTTATTGTATCCATTATCGTACTCAATCTATCATTCAAAGTACAAGTGTGAACCCCTTCAAATTCTTCCAGTCTTCTTAATAATGCGTCACCGATTGATAAATCCAAATCGGTATACATACCACCTTTAACCAACGACAACACATCAAAGGCTTCATAAACATTAATTAATTTTCCTTGGTCATCTACGACTGGAATAGAAGAAACGGACTTTTCTGTTAATAAATGAATAACTTCAATAACCGGGGTATTCATAGTACAAGTAGATATTTCTTTCCTATCACCCAATCCTGTTAAATTCTTGATTGGTTTTAACAACATTTTGGTTTCTTTACAATTCAAAGCAACAAATTTCAAAATTCTATATTGAGTTAATACACTCACAACAATTTCTCTCTTGGTTTTTTCATCTTCATCAATCAAAGGAATTCTTCTTGCTTTAGATTCCAACATCTTGACACATGCTTCATATAATGATTTAAATGGATGAATAGAAACAGTTTCAATTTGATCTACACCGATTGCTTTTTCAACATCTCTTAATCCGTCTAAAGTTAATTGATCAACTAATTCAAATTTCTCCGGAAATTGGAAATAATATTGTATGACATTAATGAAATCACTTGAAGTTAATAACCCAGCAAATTTAGAAGTTTGATTATTCCATAAAGGAGCACTAACAATATTGTTCTGTAATAAGATAGTTAAAGATTTTTTAACCAATAAAGATGTATCTAATACTATTAATCTGTAACTGACTGGTAATACATCATATGAAGTTTTACTTTGCAAAAATAATCGAATGGCTTTAATACCGATCTTTTGATCGTGTTCAATTTGTTCTGGTGATAAGTTTAAAATATAGTCATTAGGAGTTGCTGCTACGTCCGTCATCGTGTGGATTCGTTGAATATATGTGTTTATAAGGTAAGGAAATAGATCTAAAACACCCAGATATTAGTGTCTAAAATGATGTATCGATGATTTTGGTGTCAATTCCAAGTCAACACACAATAATTCCGTTGGTGATTTTTTTTTTTTCTGTCTCCCAATTTGGGTTGTCCGTTTGGGTTTGGTGAGATTACGTAAAAATATTAGAACTCCTCTCACCTCCAAAAAAAAAAAAACTACCAATCTACACGCACTCTATTCATCTATCCATCTCTTTAGCTTATCAACAGAAATGGGTAATAACTTTCCTGAACGACCACCACATCCATCTAGATTAGATCAAATCGATATAAAATCATTAGATCCACGATTGGTTTTAGATAAGTCCACTCAACGATGGTTATTCGAACATAATGATAAAGAATATGAATTTGATTATGCAAAAAATGAATGGATATCAATTTTAAAAAGATCCCATGATGATATTGAAAAAGAAGAAGAAGATAAAGATGAAGATAAGAATAGAGAAGATATAAAACGACAAAGAAAAGAAGAAATGTCAAAGATAAAATCAGAAATAAATCAATTGAAACAACAACAATATCAGAAAAAACGTAAAAATCATTCAATTTATATAACTAATCTTCCTTCAACTTTAACAATACAAGATATAGAAAAATCTTTTGGTACATTTGGTAAAATTCAATTTGATAAAGAAGGTAAACCAAAAATTAAAATGTATCGTGATGAAAAGGGGAATTTTAAAGGTGATGCATTAGTCATTTATACCCTTCTGGATAGTGCTTATTTAGCTATTGAAATGATGGATAATTCTTTGTTTAATGGCCAAACTATAAGAGTTGAGCATGCTAGATTTGATGACAAACCATTGGATAAAAAGAAATCAGAACAGAGTCATTTTCCTGTTGTTATTATTGAGAATATGTTTAGAAATGAAGAATTGACAAGTGATAAATATCTCAAAACTGATATAATTGAAGATATCAATGAAGAATGTGTGAAAATTGGAATCCCCAAAGTATTGGATATTCAATTCGAAAGTGAAAAAGGAAATGTAACGGTAAAGTTTGACACCCTCGAACATGCCAAAATATGTATTCAAAAATTTAATAATCGATATTATGACGGTCTACAACTAAATGTCAAACTAAAAACAAACTAATTTTATTGCTCATCAACGAGTTTCAATGATGCTGTTAACTTATCCTTCAATGCCTGTATAGCTTTATCTTCACGAATCAACCAATGCTTTAACTTACTCAACTTTCTTTCAAGTTCTAATTGTTCCACAGGGGTGACTTCTGATGTCTTGCTATCCTTAGCTTTAGAACTTTCAAGTACTGATTTAACCTGGGATGACAATCGTTCAATCTTCTCTGTCAAACTGACCTCATCCTTAACCCCAGTATTGACTGATTGATCAATACTATCAATTTCTTTAAACCATGAACTTTCGGCATCTGATATTGGCAATGACCTCTCCTTGTTGTATTTATTCAATGCATCGTAAATCTTCTTTTGCAAGTCAACAAATCTTTTATCTAATTTCTCTTGTCTATCGGCCAATTTGGTCAATTTGTCTTCTTCTCCTTTTTTAATTTCACTGTCATTTGGTTCACATTGTGATTTGATTTTGTTGAGTATACTCTTTTGTTCTTTCAAAGAGTCCAAGTTTGACAAAATTCTTGTTTGTAATTTGATTCCAAAAATAGAATACTCCTTGGCTAATTGTATAGTATTAATCGATAATTTGTTCAAATTCTCAAGATCATCGACATTTCCTTTATCCAACCCTGTGTTTCCTTGTATTCCTCCTGTAGCAATCTTAATTTTGGACAAATTTTGCAACTCTGCCAACAATTCATCAAATGGTGAAGGAGCCTTGTATGTCAAACCTGCATTGCTCTGAACCTTATCTGTTAAACGCAAAATTTCTTTCGGCTCGGTTGTTAAATCCTCTGGAGCAGTATTCACAATTTGAATCACTTCCAAATCGTCCTTTGTCTTGCTTCTAAATACTAAAAGATATTCTCCAGTAGACGTGATTTTGTCCTTGATATATGTAAATGCAAGAATAGGCTCTGGTTCTTCAGATGCAACTCCGTAATGTGGTGCAACTGCGACATCATCAACTTTATTTCCAACCAAATCATTCACAAAATCTTTCACCCAAGTACAATCAACAATCACTATTTTTTTCGATGCCATGAAGATTGTAAATCTAAATTCATCAAGACTTCCAAAATATGTTGGGAGTTTTTTATTACTGTTGTTGTTGTTGTTGGTAGTATTAGTGTCGTCTGCAGGAAGTTTGTCGGTGTGTAAGAGGTCCAATACGGATAATTCTTCTTTCCAAAATGAAGCCTGAGATTGAGTTTGTTTCACTAATGCACGTTCTTCTATTTCAGTATTATCAACAAAACCAAATCCTTTTCTTGGTTTGATATATCTTGGGGTTAGGACAACAGGAGTCGATTCTTTAGATTCATCGCTAACATCTCCTGAGGCTCTATATTTCATCAACATTGGAGCAAGCTGGGCATAATAGTTGACAACAGCATTATCACCAACACTGGCCATGAAACTGATAAATGGATTATCGCCAAATGAGGTAATATCTTGAATATCTGAACCGACACTAACAATTGGTCCCTGTAATACAGGTCCTTCAAAATCATTCAAATTTTGTTGGACAACAAATAATTCATAAGGATTATTTGTATAGACATCCCTAACTTCTTTCACAATAGGTACAGTACCACTTAATTGATTTTTGATATTCAAATAGTAATCAAATTGCTTTAACGCAGCCTTATTCATTGGGCTAGTTGCAATTTCTGTTAAATTTGTCGGGTATTTCTCCTGAATTAATTCCATGGCTGCTTTAGTATCCTGAAGAGCCACATCTATGGCTTCTTCTGTGGTGACTAATTTGGTGGAGGAGGTGGTAAATGGATAGACAGCAAATATACTCGATTTTGTTGATACATACAATGTCAATCCACCTGCTAAATTCTGGTCCGATCCAAAAGCAATTGAAGTGGCCTCTTGATTCTTGAAGTTATCAAGTGTCTTCAAGTCGATATTTATAATCGGAACTTCCAAGGATTTTGTCAAGTCAAATGCTTTAATTTCTGAATTATCGTTCAAGACTACCAACATAGAATCATTGGCAGCTGTTGTTTGCCATACACATTTTCTAATTTTCCCTGTTAAATTTTGAATCTTGAACGAACTTCCGTCCACATAAACACCATCTCCTTTCACAACATTTGCAGGTAATGTAACCACATCTATTTCTTGTTCGCCAATAAGGGCCAATAATGTGCCTGATTTATTCATGAGCAATGAAATGATTTCATAGAATGGATTGACAACCTTTAATAACTTATAATTAGTAGTGTCTGGGTTGATTGTACAGCAACGGACCAAATTGTTGCTTACAAAGAATACATCACTATTCCCACGGCACACCAATCGATTATAAGGAAGAGGAGATGACAACTCTTCTTTGGATGTGTTACTATCCAAAAAATGCTTGAAGATGGATTGATTTGTTATTTGGGAAACAAATTGATCTTTTGATCCAATTGATGACATGATACAGTGATGAAAGAGAATTTGTGAAGGGAAAGGATCTTGATATTGTAGTTGGATTGTTTTTCTCCTTTTTTTTTCCTGTTTTTTTTTTCGATTGGTTTCTAAAAAATCATTTTGTTCAGAATTCATCTGGCAAAAAGACAACGTTTAGAATAACAATCACAAGTAATTACTCCCAATTCGTACGAAAGCAATGGGTAAACAATATATTTCTACCGTTAGTGCTTCACAAGCACATAAACTGGATATCCTTGGAGTGGCCATCACCAACAAGTTTACAGTCTCAATTTCAAGTGATGGGTATGCGAAATTTTGGGACAACAAGCAAGATGAAGTTCATCAACCAAAAGAATTCGTTCAATCAGTATTCATCGATAAAAGTGGTGTTCATGCCATAGCAGTATATGAAAATACTTTACCAAATTCAACATTGAAAGTTACTCTTTTTTCATTTGCATGCTTTAATGGTTCTATTGTCTTCAAATACTATATTAATGACGACTTTTCTACTTTGAAAGACCTTACAGACGTTGATGAGTGTTCGGCTGGAAAATCATGGAATCCGGGATTTTATAAAGATCCAGAAGCTAAACAGGACTATTTCATTGTCACCAGAGCAAATGGCACAACTAGTGTGTTTTTGCTAAATATTACCGACAACGAAGGAGTTGCAGAGATAACATTTGAAAAAGCTGGAGAATTGAAACCAAATTCATCAACATTCCCAAATTCTTTAGCAATTTGTCCTACAGAAAATAAGAAATGTGCTGTTGGTTATATTAATGGTGATGTCTTGTTATATGACTTTGCAAGTTTGAAATTAGTCTATACTTTCCATTCCAGTGATTTGGTAACGAGCAGAAATTCTCAAACCACATCTATACCTAGAGTATTGGCATTCTCACCAGATGGTACTTTATTAGCAGTGGCAAGAGATAACCAAGCAGCTGGATCAATTACATTATATGATGTACAACATGGAGAAAATGTTGGTTTCTTAGCTGCACCATCACATTCATCAAAATCAGTAGTTGGTGGATTTGCTCATCAAGGTTGGATATTGGGTTTGAGTTTTGACGAAGAAGGCAAGCATTTAGCTAGTTGTGGATTTGATAAATGTTTAAGAGTATGGAACTTGGAAACCAGTGAGCGTGAAGCTACTATAAATATTTCCATTTCCGATCTAGACGATACAGCTCATGATGAACAAGACCAGAGTGTTGCTAGTGGTGTTACATTTATCAAAAAAGGTATTCGAGGTGGTGCTGGTGGTGATAGTAATGAAGGTTTATGTGTGGTCAGTTTTGATCGAGGTATCAGATGGTATAGAGAAGCTGGTGGTATTTAGATGTATTCAATATATATAGATAGATATGTACTCTATTAATTTATCTTCCCATCCAACCACCGTCAACTAACAATGTTTCACCAGTGATGTATTTAGATGCATCTGAGGTAAGGAAAACAATTGGACCCATGAAATCATCTGGATTACCCCATCTTTGCATAGGAATTCTTTTATCTACAAGGTTCTTGGCATCATCATTCATACTTCCTGTCATGTTAGTTTCAATATAACCTGGTGCAATTGCATTAACTCTAATACCTCTAGATGACCATTCATTTGAAAGGCCTTGAGTAAATTGTTTAATTGCTCCTTTACTAATAGCATAAGGAGTACATGATACACCACCTTGGAATGACATCAATGATGCAGTGAATACAATCTTCCCTTTAGTATTTGATTCCAACATTCTCTTACCAACTTCTTTAGTTAATTTAACAGGAATGTTCAAATCAACTTTTATAATATCATTGAATTTTTCCTGTGGAAACTCTTCAAATGGGTATCTTTCAGTAATACCAGCATTATTAACCAAGATATCAACTTTACCAGTTTTTGAAACTTTAAATGATTCTTCAACAATTTTGGAAACTATGTCATCTTCTTCCTCCTTCAAAAAATCAATCTTTACTCCATCAATTTGAATATTTGGGTTTACTTCTTTAATTGCATTTTTAGCTTTTTCAAATGTCGAGTCTGATCTGTATGTTAAAATTAATTGATCTAAATCAGCACTAGCTAAACCTCTAGCATAGCCTAAACCAATACCATTAGTACCTCCAGTTAAAATAGCAACTTGACCTTTAAGGGAAAATAATTGAGACATTATAATTCTTATCGTGATTGATAATTTTTCAGTTGTTTTTTTTTTCATTTGATTTGAAGAAATTTTTGCGGTTATTTATACTACTTTTGTTCCCCCACATTTTTGGGGGTAAGACCCCCACGTTAAATTAATGTACATGTAATTAATATGATCGGTTAGCAACCCAAATCCAACCCGGATGGTGGTATGCCGTGAACTATAAGGAATGTTGGTTAATTTATGGGGTTGTTGAGGTATTTATTATAATCAAAGCAATATTTGCCCAGATATTTTAACAATTTTTTGGGGAAAATTGTTGATATCCAGCAATTAAATTCCAAATCTGAAAAAAAAGGAAAGAGTTCTCGAGGAAACCTAAACGATAATACGTTAGTCATCGTTTTTAAGTTGAACAATAAATCGCGTATATGTAATGAGTTTGACTCGCTTTTATTGCAGATGTTCAATATAGCAATTATTAGATGAACCTTTTTTAATGACATGAAGGATATATTCAAAATTCAGAAAACCGGGCGTGTGGCGTAGTTGGTAGCGCGTTTGCCTTGCAAGCAAAAGGTCATGAGTTCGACTCTTATCTCGTCCAGTTTAATTTTTTTCTCTTTCTCCTGAATATTTTTTTATATCTTGGCTTTAAAGACTGAAACATTAAGTTGCAATGATTTACAATAGTAGGGAGTACATTTTATATTTTTTTTAAATGTTGTTATGTTTCAACCTGTTATTTGTATGATCAGCAATTTTTAAGATGGCGTTAAACGACCTAATTTCAGTTCTCCTTTCTTTTGAAATTAATTACTGGCATTAATACATTTCACAAAAGTTTTATCCAGGTACATAAATGAAGATGTCAAACTGATGATAATATCTCATCTAAGTTAAGTACAACCACTAGACTGTATCTACGTAGGAAGATAGAGACTATACAAAAATGGAGATCTGATATTTTCCCTTTTTTTTTCATTTTCCATTTTTCAAAACATTCTATCACAGGGTTGCGAAACATGAGAAAATGTTCAGTCGATTGTGTAGCGAAAGAGAATTTGCAATAAATTGTAAATCTTCTGCCCCAAGAAAAGAAAATCCACTGGAAATTGTAAACAACACAACAGAATAGAATAATCATATAAAGAAAGGAATTTTTCTTGGGAGAACTATTGCTTCATCCAAAATTGAACCCTTCACATCTTCATTAGCTTCATCATGAGAAAAGCCATTTTGTTAGCTATCTTGCCTGTTGCTTTGGCAGCAAAAAGAGAACAAACAAGTTGTAACGAATCATGTACCAAAGTTTTACAAAAACAACAAGAGTCATGTCCATCTGGTTCAGATTCAAGTTGTCTCTGTGAATTATCTGATTCAGATTATTGGGAACCACTTACTGATTGTGATTGTATTAATCCAGATAAGAAATTATCTCTTAAAGAAATCAAGAGTCAAATCTGTGGTGCTCCGGAAGAACCACCATCAAGTGAAAAACAATCCACTAGTTCTTCCTCCAAATCTTCCAAATCATCCTCCTCCTCCTCTTCTTCTTCTTCCTCCACTTCCACTGAAGCTAGTTCATCTGATGATATTACTCCAATTACAGAATCCGCAGTTGCTGCTGCTGCTTTACAAGAGACGACCACTGAAATTGCTGCTCCTGTTGCTGAAACTACTACAGTTCCAGGAGAGGCTGTCACTGAAACAGTTGCTGGTCAAGTTGAAACTGCTACCGAAGTTGCTCCTGTTGAAGATGTTCCTGCTGAAGATGCCAACACTGATACTGTTGCCCCATCATTCACCGAACTCCAACCAGTTCCAGCCCAATCAGCCCCACCAGTAATCTTAGCTCAACCAGCTGCTGGAAATCAAACTGATTTGAGTCAAGTAACAGTTCAAGCCTTCGAAAATGGTGCTGCTGCTAGAGTTGGTATTGCTGCTGGTTCGTTATTTGCTTTAGCTTTGAATTTCCTTTAGGTGTATAAGTTTTGTTTAATAATTAGTAAGTAAAACTCAAAATAAGAAATAATATATGTATACCCCATCCTAAACAACAAGAAATATATTTAAATTGACTATATTTAGAAACACGTTCTCAGTTACACATCGATATATAATCAACATTTGCGCATAACCAGTCATTACATTGTAGATCGATGTTCAGCATTGACCGCCCTGAATATAATTTGCCCATATCTTAATACACACACAGCCACTGTGCCTATGTTAACCAGTATTGAAGAGAGGGATTGTATCCCTTGGTTGAAACAAAAATTAATGAAAGATTTGCTGCAAAACAAAACAAAAAAAAGAAACAAGGTTCAACAAATAGATTCTTGAGTTTCAAAAAAATATGTTAATAGCGAAAAGGTCGCAATTACTAATTGCCATCTCCAATAGTTGCAAGTCAATAAAGAGCTGGAAAAAAGTATATAAATAACCACCAATGATTCACCAAAAACCTGTTGAATAGTTTAAAATTTGTTCTGGTTCTTGCTAACTTACACAAAAATCTATTGAATATCCACCAAAAAAAAAAAATGAGAGTTGAAGTTTTATTAGCTATTTTGCCAGCAGTTTTAGCTGCTGAAACCGCTTCAAGTGATGCTGCTCAACCAAGTGAAAGTTGTAACCTGCACTGTAGTTTGGTTGTTGAAGCTCAAAGCAAGTTTTGTCCAAATGATACCACTGGTTCTTGTCTTTGTTCCTTGTCAGTTGATGATTTTTGGAAACACTATGCTGAATGTAATTGCACCAACCCTGAAGGTTTAGAAGCTGAAGCTGCTAAAAGCAAAGAATGTGCCACTGTTCAAGCTGGATCACAAGCTGAAGCTGCTGCTACCAGTGCACCTGAAGCTAGTTCTGAAGCTGCTGCTCCTGTTGCTATAGAAAGTGTTGCTACTGATGCTGCTAGTGAAGTTGCTGCTGAAGCATCAAGTGCCCAAGCTGAAGGTGTTGCATCTTCTGTTGCTGCCACTGTTCCATCTGAAGCTGTTGCTGAAGCTGCTGCTAGTTCTCCAGCTGGTGAAGGCGAATGTAATATGCATTGTAAAGAAGTTGATGCTATTGAAAAGCAAATGTGTGCTGATGGTGATCTCATCTGTCTTTGTCAATTGTCCACTGAACAATACTGGGAACATGTTCACGATTGTAACTGTATCAATGACAAAAACTTGTCCATTGAAGAAATCAAAGCTCAAGTCTGTAACTCTACTGATGCTACCGATGCTACTGATGCTGCTGCTGCTGCTTCTTCTTCTTCTTCTCCAGCTGCTGATGAAGGTACTCCAGCTGTTGCCGGTGGTGATATCCCTACTTTAGCTACAATTCCAGAAGATTCTTCTTATGGAGGAGATTCAAACAGTACAGGATTTGTTCCACAAGTCGCCCTTCAAAATGAAAACCTGGGTTCTAAAAACGCCATCCTTTCCATTGGTGCTGTTGCTGTTATCATGGCAAACTTTTTATAGATTAATTGAGTATTACAGTGTAGTATAAATACTACCAACAAAAAAGGAAAAAAAAAGTTCCCAAACAATAGAAACAATAAATACATCTCCATTATGACAGATACTATATTAATCTGATTGGCTATTCATAAATGGGTATGGACCACGATCGTACCGATTTAATTTATATTTATATTTCGGTTTGGAATGTTGTGAACTACAAAAAGAAAAAGAGGAATTTAAATAGACGTAGACGTATATGTGTGCCCTAAAATTAATTTCTCAGGTCGCGACTTTTCTTTTTCTCTCGCTAGCCATTGTTATGAGAAACTAAGTAGAATAATGTGAAAATTAAACTCGTGGTTGTGAACCAATGAAATCAAGGACCGCCTCACAAACGCAGGTATTGCCATTATTGGGAACAGGTTCTCTTCTCTCCAATAATAAATGCCAGCTACCTTTAATTTTAGTTTCATTCTCTTTTCTTTTCTTTTTTTTTTTTGACTGATTTGCTGAGTCTACAAGTCAACCAATTTCATTTGTAAGGGGTAATCATGAAGAGCAAGACAAGTTTTTGATGTCTTTTCCTGTCATTGTGTATTCATTATTTTTTATTGGTAAGTTTCGTGAAAGTATATTCCTCGAGTCGAGTTTCCTGTCTTATTCAGAAATCTAACTGAATACCGTCAAGACGCATACGATCTAGCAGTAACAGTAATTAGTTTGTAGAATACTTTTTTTTTTAAAAAAACCACAAAACGTATGAGACACGAGCAAATCAACATTAATTTAACTAAAATAACCCTTGGTGATTGTGGTAGTAGTAGTCAATCATAGTTTCATATACGAGAAGAGGGAAAGGTACGCTAACAACCAAAAAAGAAAAGAAAAAGAAAATTTTTGGGTATGAACTAAAATTTGAACAAAGTAACCCCCGGGTTTGCAATTCTTTCTTGAATTATTCTATACAATTAGATGATATTCTCAATTGATTTATCATTTATTGGACAAACAACATGATAACGGTCACTGAATTTACACACACCAAGAGGTACAGTATCGTCACGGCTGAAGAGATAGACCATTAGAACTGTCACGATACTGGTTATTTTTTTGAATTTTGGGGTTTTGCGCGTGTCACGAGGCAGAAGGAAAATCAAAATGGTACAAAATTGACTTCGCAGCAACGAAACAAACAAAGCAAAAATGGAAATTGGAAAATGTTCCAGATCTCCTTATTATTTTTTTTTGCAAAGTTTCCATGTTTCCGTTTTAGAACATCTCCAACACCACGATTTTCACAATAGAACCTGAAATTCGTTGCTTATTGAACTTGTTCTTGTTTTCTTTTTTTTAAATTCGTTCTTGCATTCATCTGAAATTTTAGAATTAGACGCAACTGGCCGTGTATTTTACTAGTCTCACACGAAAATGTTCTGAAATTTGAGTGATCTTGAATCCTAAACAAGAAAGTAACACACGTTGTACCGCCATTATTTTGTTAAATTTATTCTAATTATTGCTGTGGAGACTAATAGAGAGTGACAGAATAATTGTCGGTATGTAATTATCCCTGAAATCATATAAATACATGTCAATAACCCGAGGATTGGAAATTCTTCTTGAAGGTGTGTTGTGTTTTCGTTTTATTTTCGTTTTCGATTACTATAATAATTTATTAATAATTAAGAGAAAAATAAAATGAGAAGAACTCCATTATTCTTTGCCCTTTTGCAAATTGCTCTTGCTGCTAAAAGAGCTGATGACAATTGTAACGAACACTGTAACAATGCTTTACAAAAACAAAATGAATGTGGTGGTTCTGGTGAAGCTGGTACTCAATCTCAAACTTTGCAATGTTTGTGTAATGATGAAAATTACTGGTCTGAATTAGCCCAATGTAACTGTTCCAATTATGATTCAAGTATCAGTGCTCAAGATCTTAGAAGCTACTACTGTGGTATTGGTGGTATCAGTGGAAATTCAGGAAACTCAGGTTCTTCTTCTTCCTCTGGTTCTGGTTCTGGTTCTGGAAGTGGTACTACCACTCAATCTGGTGATAACTCTTCTAATACTTCTAGTGGCAATTCTAACAACAATAACTCGGATGATTCTAACAATGACTCCAATGATGACTCTAACACCACTAACGGTAACTCCAACGGTGATTCCAACACCACTGCAGGTGACTCCAACGGTGATTCCAACACCACTGCAGGTGACTCAAATGATGATTCTAACTCCACTAAAGGTGGATCTAACAATGATTCAAACACTACCAAAGGAGACTCCAATGATGATTCTAAAACTACCAACGGTGATTCTGGTTCTAAAACAACTAATGGTTCAGATTCTAACAACACCGACGATTCAGATTCTAACAACCCCGATGGTTCTGATAACACTGATGTTTCAAATACTTCTGATACCGATTCTGGTTCCAACACTGCTGGTGCTGTAGCTGGAGGTGCTGCTGTTGCAGGAGGTGCCGCCGCCGCTGCTGCTGCTAATGGTGGTTCTAATTCTGGTTCTGGAAGTGATGCTGCTACCGGGTCTGCTACTGCTACTGCTGATGGCTCAGAATCTGGATCTGGTTCCAATGCTTCTGCCACTGACAGTGATGATGACAATGAATCTGGTACTGCTGGATCTGGATCTGGTTCCGGTGCTAGTAAAACTGGAGACGACGACTCCACTGAAACTGATGATTCTGATGAAACAGGTACTGATGATGCTGATGCTTCTAAGACCGGTGATGATGAAGACTCCACTGCAACTGATGATGCTGATTCAACAGAGACCGGAGATGAAGATTCAACAGAGACTGGAGACGATGAAGATTCTACAGAAACCGGTGATGATGATGCCACTGAAACTGGCGATGATGATGCTACCGAGACTGGTGATGATGCTACTGAAACTGGCGATGATGATGCTACCGAGACTGGAGATGAAGATTCTACAGAAACCGGTGATGATGAAGATTCCACCGAAACTGGAGATGATGCTGATGCTACTGAAACTGGTTCAGGTTCAGGCTCTGGCTCCAATACTAGATCAGGTTCAGGTTCAGGTTCTAGTTCAGGTTCTGCCACTAGATCTGGATCCGGTTCTGGTTCTGGTTCTTCTACTAAATCCGGATCTGGCTCTGGTTCTAATTCTTCTGAAACTGGTTCCGGATCTGGTTCAGGTTCTGGATCCGGTTCCAGTTCTTCTGAATCTGGTTCAGGTTCTGGTAATGGTGGCTCTGGTTCTACCACTACTGCTGATGCTGGTGCCGCTGCTCCTGCTTTAGCTTTTGGTTCTTTGATTGCTTTAGCTTTGAACTTGTTGTAATACTTTCATTTGCTATCTATATGATTAATAATTTTATTTTCTTTTTCTTCGTTTCTTATGTTTAGTTTTATTAGTTTATTTTGTTCTAAAAATATTTTCGTTCTATAGTTTTGTTTCTAATTTCTTATCAAAGTACAATGTTTTTGATTAAATATGTATGTAATTACAAACATTACATGTTTGCAACAGCGGTGATAGTCCGATTTCTCTACAATTATAATAATTAACAAAATTGACCCTTTTTTTTTGTATTTTGGTGACAATGAAAATTACACAACTATTTAACAAATAAAAATAAAAATAAAAATGAAAATGAAAAAGAAGAAGGAAAAGGAAATGTAATAAATTAAATTATAATTTCAAAAGGATTGACTATTATTCTTTTAGACAGCCAATGGGAAAGAACCGGCCCATTGAGAAATTTCGTTTCTAACTTCCAGGAGTTTTTCAGAACCGTTGGCAATAGCACTCTTGAAATCTTTCAATTTGTTAGCATCTTTTGGCAAAGAAGCTTGGATTTCCTTGGCGTAGTTGACGGCAAAGTCAATGTATCCAACAATCTTCTTGAAATCTTCTTCACCCAAACCTCTAGTGGTCATGGCTGGAGCACCAATTCTAACACCACCTGGGACCAAAGCAGACTTGTCCCCTGGGATAGAGTTCTTGTTCAAAGCAATGTTGATGTTTTCACAAACAGTTTCAACTCTAGCACCATCGATTTGTTTGTCTTTCAATGAAACCAAAACCATATGAGAGTCAGTACCATCAGAAACCAATTTGTAACCTTTGTTTTTGAATTCGGTTTCCAAAGCCTTGGCGTTCTTCAAAACTTGTTGTTGGTATTCTTTGAATTCTGGAGTGTTGGCTTGTTTCAAAGCAGTGGCCAAAGCAGAAATGGTGTGGTTGTGTGGACCACCTTGGTGACCTGGGAAAACAGAGAAGTTGATTGGGTTTTCCAAATCGTACATGATTTCTTGACCAGTCTTTGGGTTAACAGATCTGACACCTCTTCTGAAGAAGATCATAGCACCTCTTGGACCTCTCAAAGATTTGTGGGTAGTGGTGGTGACAATGTCAGCATATTCAAATGGAGATGGAATAACACCAGCGGCAATCAAACCAGAAATATGAGCCATATCAACAACAAGGTAAGCACCAACTTTGTCGGCAATTTCTCTCATTCTTTTGTAGTCAATCAATCTACAGTAAGCAGAAGTACCAGCAACCAAAACCTTTGGTCTGAACAAAACAGCGGTTTTTTCCAACATATCGTAGTCAATCAAACCAGTTTCCAAGTCAACTCTGTATGGCATAGTTTCGAAATAGGTAGAAACAGCAGAAATTTTTCTGGAATCAGTTTGGTAACCGTGAGACAAGTGACCACCATGTGGCAAGTCCAAACCCATCAATCTTTCATGTGGTTTCATAATGGCTTGGTAAACTTGCAAGTTAGCTGGAGAACCACTCAAAGTTTGGACATTGACACCCCACTTATCTGGAGTCAAACCAAAAGCTTTCAAAGCTCTTTCTTGACACAAGATTTCCATTCTGTCAATGTGTTCGTTACCACCGTAGTATCTAGCACCTGGGTAACCTTCGGAATATTTGTTACACATTGGAGTTCCCAAAGCATCAAAAACAGCAGTGGTGGTGAAATTTTCAGAAGCAATCAAAACAATGGAGTGTTTTTGTCTTTCAATTTCATCCTTGATGATTTGGTCAACTTCTGGATCGGTATCTTTCAAGTGACCTTCAGTCAATTGTCTGTGGGATTCAGATAAAGCGTAGTGGGACATAACGTTCTAACAAATATAAAAGGGGGGGGGTTGGGAGTAGATTATTGTTTGATGAAACAAGAATTGATGTAACAAGAAAAAAGAAAAAGGAGAATTAAAAAAAAAAAGGATAAGAAGAATCGTTGAACTTTTTATAGTTCCTTTTTTGTTTGAGGAGAAATTATGAAGTGATGAGAAAATTTCAATGCATCTCATTATAACAATAAGAAACGTGAGTACCGAAGTCAAAAATCTACGATAGTTATAGTGCGTGTAATTAACGATGAACAAAAAAAAAAAAAAAAAAAAATCAACCAATTGTTTGCTCCCCGCGAATAGCTGTCACGGACTGTTATCAACACGTGACATGTCGCACATGGAAGGCAAATCAGAGTCAAATTCAAAGTTAGCAGGTCCGAATAACCACTGAAGTATCTAAACCTTAACAAGATCTGAAGCTATCGGAGTCAGAAACAAGCGACTAATCACATGGAAGGAAAGTAATCCAGCAGAACTTTACTGTATCATTCTGTATCTTTTCCACTTTATTAAGATCTATTGTTTTCCCGATCACGCGAGCACAATTGCGTCCCTAAAAAACTTATGCAATTGAATGGATTCTACAATGAACACATTATCACTGTAATGTTAAATACGTATATAATTAATAATAATAATAATAATTTAATCAAAAAACTAAATCAAAAACAAAAACAAAAAAAAGTATTTACTATTGAAAGAGGAATAATAATGATAATTAAAGAAGATAAAATAGGCAAATGAAAAAAAAAAAAATCTGCCAAAAAGAAGAAAAAAAAAAGATGTTTTCACCATACACGACTTACTCGTATAAAGCAACGAGCCAAACAATAACTCCGACACTATGAGTTAAACATCATTGCTTTTCATTCTTAATTTTCGTTTTGTCTTTTTTTTTTTTTGAATTTTACTTTATTTCCCTTCCTGATTTATGAGTCTCTTGTTTCTTTAGTTTATGGTTAGTCATTTTCCTAGGTATTAAAAGTTTTTATTTTGCTTTTCGTATTTTTCTTTCATCCAAGCATCAACACTAATATAAAGTAACTCTTAATCTATGGGAAATTGCCAACTTTGGAACCACCACACAGAGACAACTGATCCCATTCACAATAAATAAATTCAAATTGTAGCTTGAATAATGTGTACTGATTAAAAACAATCCAATTGGTACTAACATCAAGAATTTCTTCGACGGAGTATATTGATCTCCATTATCAATTTGTTCCCACATAGTTAAATTATCGTATGCACCACTATTAAACTCAAACGGAGTACCTTTAACTTGATGGAACATGATGTAAGATCCAATATTATAAGTTAAATTAGTCAATGTCCATCTCCAGTCGTTGTTCAAAATACCAATAAAATTAAAAACCATTTTAAGTAACATGATAATAACCACATGGATCACCCATGCACCCTTTTGATGGACCCAATTTGCGTTGACATTGGGGTTTAAAGCTTGATCAATCTTGGTATCTAATGTATCTGGTTCTAAATGTTGAATCAAAGAAGAAGATCTTCTTTGTCTAGTTAAAGCATGGGCAGGTTGATGATGAGAAGGTGTTGGTGTCAATACATTCGCACTGCTACTGTTGCTTCTATTACGAGAAGGTGAACCCGTGGAGCTGTTTATGCTGCTTCCTCTTCTGTGATGACTATTGCCATTGATGGTATAATGTTGTAGTTCAGGTGAGGGAGGGGTTGAGTTTTTTGGAGAAACGGTGTTACTAGCCGGGGTAACTGTAATATTTGTAGACAAATTGGCAGTGTTTGGAGATAATTCAGACATTTGGTATTAATAATAAACGATTTTTGGGTAGATCACTAATTGGATGGTAGTAGGTTTTCTGACTGAACAATAGATAAATAATAATAAAAAAAATGGATATGTCTATATGATAATAATAATAACAATAATAATATAAATGTGGAAGTACTTGTGATACTAGACACTCAATAAACTTGTAAGATAGGTGATTCTCTTAAAGCAAATAAAAGGAAAAGAATATGAACAGTAAAAATTTTATTCAAATGAATTAATGAATGAAGAGAAAGAGAAGTGAGGAATAAAAAGTAAAAAAAAGTGTGAGCAAGAAAGAAAACAAACAAAAACTTTCAAGGGCGAAATTGAGAGAGTCAGACGGACGGAGAAAAAACAACAACAACACACTGGCACACTCACACACTCACACTCACACACTGGCACACTCACACACTGGCACACTCACACACAATTACACGGAAAACAAACAATCAAAATTTCTTGCCACTCGTACACTTCCCCCACCCAAATATAAACTTTCTTAACAGATTAGATAGGCAATTGATTAACATTCTCCCCGATATATAACTGAATGTTGATTCACACTGTGTATATCACATTCTCTATTAGAAGTTACTGTATTTGCAACGTATATACAATGACTCGAAAATTAATACCTTACTCTTGTCAGTTTTCGGAAGAAATTGTTTTACTTTTGTGTTTTAACTATTATCCATCGTATAAACACCACTACAAAAAGATAAAAATATCCCCATCAAGCATCATCTTCTAACGGTACATAGATACCACAGGACTGCCAACCACCAGCAGCAATTGATACCCATTTACCTTTGATCGGTGGTTTTGTCAATTTAAGTGGTCGTAACACAATCAAATCAGTACGTTCAAACTTGATGTCGTCTGGATGTTCATCACGTACCGTCAATTTATAACCTAACCCAAAACATCCACAGCCTCTAGGTTCTAATCCCCAAGATAAAAGTGACCCATCAGCAGTGAGTGCCAAATAATGATAATCACCAATCTCAATGGTTTTGATGTTTTGTCCTTGTAATTCAGGCATGATTATCGGATGTGCACCTTCTTCATTCCCATCCTCAGGATACAAGGAATGTTTCAAATTTCCAAGTAATACTTGATCATGGTTGGTGAACACGACAAAATTGTTAAAACATCCTTTAACTTTGGTGAATTTGACAACGACATCTTGTTCTGCCCTCCAGTTGTTGAAATTGTCCATTGAGCTGATTCTTTGTCGCAATTCATCAGGTTCAATAGGTGTATCCCTGGTGGCAAAATCATGAGCATTGAATCTAATCTGATATAATTTCTCGTCAGACTTTCTGATAAACATAACATAATCTGATCCTGCAGAAAAATCAGCTATATCCCCTTTGCTGAAAGGAACAATGAAATATTTGGCTTCTGAGCGGAAATCCTTGGCTTGAAATTGTTCTCTTGTGATACCAACTCTAGTATACCACACAACCAACCCGACTCCTTCAATCAATGCAGTAGACAAGTTCCAACCAGCAACAATCTTAATCACTGGGGCTTCGGGTGGTATCCCTGGAAAATCAAGCAATATACCAACATTCGAGCGAGTTCCAGCATCCCAAGTGTAAATATGGTTATTGTTATCTAATGCAATAATATGCTCTCTTCCAGCACTTATGGATAAAATTATTGAATCCAGTGGTTCATTTTCTAATGGAGGCAAGAATAATCGAGAAATCATGGCGGTTTCCTTGATTTTGGAAGGACGATGTGACATGGGGTTGTTGCTCTCTTCTGTCTGAGTCACTGGTTCAATTCTACGTCTTGCCTGTGGGATTTCAGTGCTAGTAGGTGCTGCTGGTGGGGTAGTTATAGCTGGAACAGCAGCAATACCATTCTCTTGTTCATTATCATTATCATCGTCATCATCATCTTCGTATCTACCAGCCATTAATGGAATCGGCAATACTCCAGTTCTGAGATTTCTTCTAGATCCAACTGTCTGATTGGTATTGCGTTCCATGGTATAAAGTGCCATTGTACCAGGGTTTGGTCTAAAATCTTTTGTTGTAATGGGACCCGGGGTTGCTACTCCTTGACTTTTTTTCCAATCCAATCCAGTGAACCATAATTCGCCTTCATTGGTTAATACAAAAAATGAAAACCCACCAGCAGCAATATCCACTATAATGTGATCATTGAAAGACGAAACATTAGTCGGATAATGAACTGTCCATCCAAAGGTGTTTGACTTATTCTCCCTAGGAACTTCTGTTGATTTGTGTCCTAATCGACCATTATCTGGAGCACCCCAAGTGTAAAATTTTTGATCTCGATTACAACGTAAATAAAATAATTGTTTCCAATTGAGTTTCTCCTGGAGTGTTAATGTGTAATTGTTTTCATTATTGGTGAATTTCTTGTTGTACAAAATTTGAAAAATAATGGACGAGTTCAGGAATATATCATACAATGATTTTGAAAGACTAAAAAATTTGAAAATATCCTCTGGTGATAAATAAGTGGAGATATGATTTACTAAAATATCATGGCCCAAATCAAGTACTGACACATTCATTATATATGTCAAGTTGTGGTTAAACCAATTCAATAGTAAAAGAAGAAGGAAAAAAAAAATAAAATGATCAAAGGATTTGATAATCGGTGTTATCTCCCGCGTTGGTAAATGATAACTGACCTAATAATCTTTTTTTGTCTCCCCTTTGCCACTGATTTTCCCCTGATTTATATTGCCTTGCGCTCGTGGTGTATTATTATTTTTTTTTCGTTCCGTTGGCACTCATTTGTTGGTCGACGTCGTCATGTAAGTTGCACCCTCAATTTTGATGTGAAACAACAGTGTTGAAACATCCACAAACTACCTCTCGTGAATCATACTAAATGTAGTGTTGTCGAGCAAATTCTCGTCACTGGGAAAAAAAAAACTAGAATCGATTAATCGAGAGTGTATTGCATCATTGATTCAATGTATGCATAGAGTGTTCCAATACAGGGTTGATATTATCGGTATAGTGGTTGCGAACTGAAAAAGCCCATTAAGCGATGATCCAAAGTGGATGGAAGTTTCTTAGCAAGAGCCAAGTATAATTGAGAAATATAATTTGAAACAGCATTGCCAAGATCATAATGACAAGCGGTAGGTTCATAGTACTTTCCCAATTTCATTGGCATAAGAGTATTGGTGCCAGCTGTGATGCTTGGCTGAGGAACAACCATAGAATTTGAAGGGATCTTCTAGGTCTACCTCTGTTTATTCAGAACTATGATTTTCATCCTTTTGGTTTACTTCCCCATTATAACCAACCTAGTGCTTCCCGATCAGTGATTTAATAAAGTATATACAGTTTCAATTCTCATACAAAATGTTATCAGTCTTATACCTAATCGCTTGCTATTCCTTGCAGCTTGCAATCCCGTGTATTAATCTAGGAGTAATGGTTGCAAAAAAATAATACTGTAATTATTGTATTTAACAATTCGTGGAACAAAAAAAAAATAGAAATGCGAACAAGATTGTGTACTAATATATCGTCGAATATTTCATGTTCTTATGAGTCTACACAAATTTAAGTAACCAATGAAAATGTAATTACCTCCCCATGTGTCAATAATTATAATCCAGATGATATTTCTATTTTTTTTTTTTTGCTTTCAAATATCTAATATTAATCGCTTACTAACTCCATTTTCTGTATGTGTATTTATTCACCCCACCATTTTTCTCCCCCGCCTTAGGCACGATCTAAAAAACTTTAGTAGCCCTTAAAAAATAGTAACATAACGTCAAGTAATAATAATAAAAAAAATAGATTTTACCGGTTTATGAGGTACAAAAATTCAAAGACAGTAATAAAATGTGGACATGGCGTATGATAAAAGGGATACAGAAACGATTCGGTGATACGGATGTGTGGATACCTAGTGTTCCCGGGTATTAATAATTCCATCTTTGGGAAAGATTGTATATGTGAAAACAAAACTAAACAAAGAGATAATCAAAAATTGGTACTACCCCGGTTATTCTTAAAAAGGGGGATGAAAAGAAACAACAACAAAAAAAAAGAAAAATCAGGTGGTTATGTGATTGTATTTCAATAATGGAAATTAATCCTCCGATTGGTTCAGTTTGAATATGTTTTCCCCACGAATGACTATTGTTTAAAACTAGAGTCGTATTTATTGTTATATTCCAGCCAAATATCGAGCAATTACTGATCTGCAAGATCAAGAATGAAGATGTGACATTGTTGAAGCAACACAGAAACCGAATTGACAGTGATTTAAAGGACTTAGTTTAGTACAACAGTATTTATTTTTAGTAAAATGCTTTCAATACCCGAATCTTGTTATATCCCATGTAATTTTTGTTATTTCCCAGTATACGTTGGATATCCATTCCCCACTCTCTGAAACAAATTTTATTATAAATGGTTGTTGTCCAAGCCAATTCCACTGGCTCGAAAATCTTATATTTGTTCTCTATGTTGTTTCTTTTTCGTGTCAAGACCAAAAGTTGCAAAATTTACACAGCGGAATTAATTCTCATCCCTTGTTCTTCATAATAATCATATTGTAGTTATACTCAATGGTAAGAAAATTAAAAATAAAATAACTTCCTACGGGGGGGGATAGCAAATCAAGAGCAGAATTTCACCACTCAATTTCTTCCCCACATATTTTCATTGATCAATTTTACAAGGCCCTTTTTGAATAAAGAGATAAGGTTTATTTGAACCGAAAATGGTTGTGTAACACTTGTATACATGCAAACTCCCAATAAAATCAATTCAATTCAGTGTTCTTTTTTCATTTATCATTTTCCACCAACTCACTACACTATCATCCCCCACTTTACATTTTTAAGTTTTAACACATTTTAGTCGAACCAGAATGCAATGTCAACTGTAACATAACGGTGTGTTTTGTGAACATTACCGTTTCTTTTTATTTATTCTCTGAACTTCCTTCTTTCCTGCCTTCTGAATTCCGTTATTATATATGCATAGTGATGTCAAATATAAAACTCTTGAGTAATCAAACTTAAAAACAATTGTAGTTGTGTCACAAAACTGGATTATTATTTTTACACTTTGGATTACCGGAGAAATATGATTGGTCGGAAAAAATTATATTTTTTCTTACAATTTTCTCCGTGCATAAGTTCCGAGGGAAATTTAATTTTGGAAATTTCTTCTTCTTATGATCAAGCCAATCTTTAAATAGATATCATCTATTATACATCAACTTAATAAAGATAACTAAACAGTATCTAACTAAGAGGAATCATCCTCAAATGTAGGTAGCAAAAAAATCAAGAGAAAACCCACACGGTTCCGAGTTTCATTAAATAAAAATCAAGGTTTAGACCTTTAATCAAGCAAACAAAAACCAAAACTGAAAATAAAATGTGAAATTATCCTGTAGTATCTAAAAATCAATGATGAAACAAAGAAAATACCCGAGGAATAAATAAAAGCACAATGTTTAGTAAAATTGTTTCCTTGCTATTTTATAATAAGCCCATCTCCCATAATGACACACACACACACAAACTTTGAGCAATGACAATGACAAAATATTGCTTGCTGTAATAGGTTAGTAACTCATGCAGGCAATAGTCTCTGTCTTTTATATTTCATGATATCATCTACACGACATCACAAAGTTGCTTAGCTTTGTTAAGTTGCTTTTTATCTTTAGGGCTTTTTCTTTTCATGCAAACTTTTTCTTAGTGAATGGTGGGGAAGGGGAAAATTGAAAAATAAATGCTTTGATACCAAGGCCATGGATAAATAAATCCACATTTTTATTTCTTTTGGTGGGGCATGTATCTGTTTTGAATCGAAATTATCTCAAGCTTTCATAAGGTGAATATCTACATATGTCTAGTGTACCCCTCGTTCAAATAAAATGACAGGTTGAATTCTAGAATTGCATATTGTGATGAGTAATAAGAATAAGCTCTATGAATAATGATTTACAAAATTAGTTATTTAAAAAAAATAATTAACTAAAAAAAAAAAACAAAAAAAAACAATCGTCATTTCATACACTTAGTGTTAAATTGTTTTTGCCTTTTTCATAAACTGTTTGTGCAGTGGGTTAAGGTTTGTAGACTTCCGATTTTTTTTTTCTTTTGACAAAGTCTTTGCTTTTGTGTTATATTTAAATTTTCCGGCAGGGAAAATAACTAAGGGAGTGATAAGTCCCATACGTTTTTTTTTTTGATTTCATAAAAAACCACTTAAATTCAATGTGTTTAGATTGATGGGAAGCAACACCTTTCCAAGTTTATCAAATGATCAAATTATGGCTGAAAGGAAGTTTGCAAATTTTCAAACATGCAATGTATAAACCATGAGTCACTTAATCCATGCCTTACATATTGGAAAATTGAAGGCTGACTTCGAGACGGTACGGCGAGAGATGGAACCAACACAAAACTGATCGACGTCATAATACAGGTTCTTAGATGAGTGGGTGTATTTTAATGCATTACTGTAAATATAGATTCCCTAATAATAAAATCAAAAACTTTCGTTATTGTGTTAATTTTACTTTCTAATCTCCTCCACGCTGTATAACAGACTATGCATTGCAAAAACTAATACATGCATGAAAAACCTTGTTTTGTTTTTTTTTTTTTTTTTTTTTTTTTTGGTTCAACTTGTGGTAGCTGTATTGTATAGTAAGAAAAAGTTTTTACAAACCTCTTCTTCCCCCAGATTGATGAACTATAAATATAGAGTGGATTCCACCATGATTCAAAATGATTTGTATTGTATTGTTTCATTTTCATTATCCTATAGCATTTTAAGATCTTCTTAATCTACATCCATATACATGGAATAACTATTCATTAATTTTTCAAATTTTATTTTTTTAGAGTTTTAGAAGATTTACTACTGCTACTACTACAACTACAACAACTATCATTATTATTTAAATATTCAATAAATCATGGATTTTTTGAAAGCTAGAACTAGAACAGCTGGTCTCAGAGGTAGACCATTACGACTTGCCATTACTGCTACTGCAGTTACTGGTTTTTCCCTTTTCGGTTATGATCAAGGTCTTATGTCTGGTCTTATATCCGGTGAACAATTCAACTGGGAATTCCCTGCTACTAAAGATGATGCAACTATTCAAGGTGCTGTTACTGCATGTTATGAATTGGGTTGTTTCTTTGGTGCTATTTTTGCTTTAATTAGAGGTGAAAAAATTGGTAGAAGACCTTTAATTATCGTTGGTTCATTTATTATTATCATTGGTACTGTTATTTCCTGTACTGCTTTTAGACCACATTGGCCATTAGGACAATTTGTTGTTGGTAGAGTTATCACGGGTATTGGTAATGGTATGAATACTGCTACTATTCCAGTCTGGCAATCTGAAATGTCTAAAGCTGAAAACAGAGGTAAATTGGTTAATATGGAAGGTGCTGTTGTTGCCATTGGTACTTTGGTTGCTTATTGGTTAGATTTCGGTTTATCTTATGTTAACACTTCTGTTCAATGGAGATTCCCAGTTGCTTTCCAAATCTTTTTTGCTCTCTGGGTCTTGTTTGGTATCCTTCAATTGCCAGAATCCCCACGTTGGTTGATTGCTCAAGGTAGAAAACCAGAAGCTTATGAAGTTCTTTCTGCTTTACATGACACTACTCCAGATGATGATGCTCTTGTTGCTGAAGTCACTGTTATCGTTGATGCTGTTTCTAGAACTGGTGGCGGTAAGAATAGTTTCAGAGACTTGTGGTCTGGTGGTAAGACTGCTCACTTCCAAAGAATGATTATTGGTTCTTCTACTCAATTTTTCCAACAATTGACTGGTTGTAACGCTGCCATTTACTACTCCACTTTGTTGTTCTACCAAACCGTTTTCGATTACTCCCAATATAGATTGTCTTTGATCTTGGGTGGTGTTTTCGCTACCATTTATGCTTTATCCACCATTCCATCTTTCTTCCTTATTGATACTTTGGGTAGAAGAAAATTGTTCCTCATTGGTGCTGTTGGTCAAGGTGTTTCTTTCCTTATCTCATTTGCTTGTTTAGTTCACCCAACTAAACAAAATGCTAAAGGTGCTGCTGTTGGTATTTACTTGTTTATTGTTTTCTTTGCTTTTACTATCTTGCCATTGCCATGGATCTACCCACCAGAAATTAATCCATTAAGAACTAGAACTGCTGCTTCTGCCGTTTCTACTTGTACCAATTGGTTGACTAATTTTGCCGTTGTTATGTTTACTCCTCCATTCATTGCTGCCAGTGGTTGGGGTTGTTACTTGTTCTTTGCTTGTATGAACTTTTTGTTTGTCCCAGTTATCTTTTTCTTCTACCCAGAAACTGCTGGTAGATCCTTGGAAGAAATTGATATTATTTTCGCCAAAGCTTATGTTGAAAAGAGACAACCATGGAGAGTTGCTGCTACCATGCCTAAATTATCCTTACAAGATGTTGAAGACGAAGCTAAGAACTTGGGTCTTTACGATGATGATTTCGAGAAAGATAACTTTGAAACTAAAGAAGATATCTCTGATGGTTCAAATGATGGTTCCAATGGGGTTTTTGAAAAACCAGAACAAGTTTAGAATAATCGTTTAATGTTATTTATTATAATTTAGAGTTTTCTTTTTGTTTTTATTTTAATATACCTAAATAATTGATTTTTAATTTTTAATGATATTCTTTTTAATGCAATATACACCATAGTTCTTTTTTTAGGTCTTGATAATTGTGTGCCTGTCCGCGATTTATAGCTTTTCTTTTTTTTGTGCACGCACGGTATATTACCTTATTTGGTGAAAATTTCCGCAACTCATCTATTCAAGCGATGAGCTTGAACAATAACTTGCTTATTAATTGCGATTTCCAAAGCAACGATAATGGAATGCACACACACACACACACACACATCTTGACTCACCAAACTAAAGAAGAAGTTATGTTTATTCAAGAGGATTAACTTGCCTTTATTGGATTAAGTATCCTGAAGTATACTTACACACAAAAGAAAACTAGTCACGTGCGATTTTGCAATAGTTTTTTGTCTACAGAATCGCGGGGTTTAATGATACAGCAACCCCGATGTTCTTAGTAATCAAGAAACCTTAACTTCGCAACACACCGAATTAAATATTTTTTTTTTTTAACATCCTCTTCTTGGTATCGTACGCGCGGATTGGTACGAACTTCCCGACCCTACGGCATCAAACCCAACGGCTCCCGAATGAGCAAAGACAAAAGACAAAAAAATCAGAGAAAATCGCAAAAAAATTCAAATAGGGAAAACTATGGCTCAAATTCATATATTTCTTTCTTTCTTTTCCACAAAATAGATAGGAATTACAAGAGTCATTCTAATTTATTTTATTTATTTGCTATCAGTAGTCTGTTAATTTTTGTCATTATTATATAAATAGTCAGACAGTAGCATAATGACAGAACAACTACCTTCATCATCTACTGCTACTACTACTACTACTAATACTGGAGATATGGAAATCCCACAAATACAAAATGATACTTCATATTTGGATAAAGTTTCAATACAACAAGTCACATTAAGATCAACAGTAGTAGGGCTAATAATAGGTTCGATAATATGTATAACAAACTTTCAATTTGGATTTCAAAGTGGTTGGGTTTCAATGATGTCATTACCAGCAGCATTACTAGCGTTTGCTATATTTAAAGTATTACCAATAGGTATATCGAAAAATTTCACTGATGTGGAGAATGTATTTGTTCAAAGCATAGCTGTTGCTGTCGGTACAGGACCATTATGTTATGGATTAGTAGGAATAATCCCAGCAATGGAGAAATTTATGACTGCTGAAGAAAGTGGTATTGGTAGTGAATTGAAACTAAGTCTAAGTCAGTTGATGATTTGGTCACTTGGACTCGGATTATTTGGTGTGTTTTTTGCCATTCCATTGAGAGAACAAGTCATTGTTAAAGAGAAATTGCCATTTCCATCCGGTAGTGCTACTGCTACATTAATATCTGTGCTACACGGCAGTCAGATATATCATGATAAAGAAGATCATGTTGAAAAGATTCACGAAGATCAAGAAAGACAGTCACCTAATGAATCGATGGTTCAAGATACAGGAGATGATATCTTGACCCAGCAATCATCAAAATCACATTTACTAGAACCAAAGGACAACAATGATGATGAGGATGATGATAAAGAGGATTATAATTCTAATATTAGATCATTATCAATAACTTTCACAGTTTCTTCTGTTTACACAGTTGTGTCATATTTCTTGCCGATTCTTAAACAACTTCCAGTATTTGGCACATATCTTTCAAAAAACTACCTTTGGAACTTACAACCATCACCAGCATATGTGGGACAAGGGATAATTATGGGGTTGCCAACTGTGAGTTATATGCTTTTCGGAGCTATTTTAGGATGGGCCATTCTTGCACCACTTGCACAAAAAATGGAATGGGCACCAGGAAGAATAGATGACTGGATCCATGGTGGTCAAGGGTGGATATTATGGATCAGTTTGAGTGTAATGATTAGTGATTCATTGGTATCTTTTGTTGTGGTAAGTACAAAATCCATTTACAAAGTTATTAAGAACATGAGACAGAATAGATTATATGAGCAAACATTAGAGTTGCAACATCAAGAACAACAGCTGCACGCGTTGTTAAGAGGCGACTCTTCGTCAGTATCATCTAATGAGGACCAAACTAATAGTACCTACGATGGAGACAACTCAACGGTAAATACGATCCGAAAGAATAATGTGAAATATGTGGAAGAAGTTCCTAGTAAGCATTTAGTGTCTACAAGATCTACAATTATTGGTGTCGTTGTGTCATCATTAATTTGCATTGTTTCACTAAGAGTCGTTTTTGGCAAGATTGTTCCAATATATGCTGCAGTGTCAGCAATTATCTTAGCCATGTTTTTTTCCATATTGGGTGTTAGAGCTTTGGGAGAGACGGATTTGAATCCTGTTAGTGGTATTGGAAAATTATCACAATTGATATTTGCTTTGATTGTTCCTAAAGACCATCCTGCTAAAATATTGATAAATTTAGTTGCTGGTGGAGTTGCGGAAGCTGGAGCACAACAGGCAGGTGATTTAATGCAAGATTTGAAAACTGGTCATCTTGTTGGTGCTTCTCCTAAAGCACAATTCATTGCGCAGATATTGGGCACCTTATATTCTGTCGTTTTGAGTTCGGTTATGTATAAAGTTTACAATTCCGTTTACCAAATACCAAGTGACATGTTTCGAATCCCAACAGCTGTTATATGGATTGATTGTTCAAGATTAGTTACTGGTGCTGGATTACCTCCATATGTTAGAGAGTTTTCCATTGGTTTCGGGGTAGTATTTGGAATAATTTCTTTATTGAAGAATACAGTGTCACCACGCTCCCAATACTACAAATTTCTTGTTTATTTGCCAAGTGGAGTAGCTGTAGGGATTGGTATTTATAATACACCAAATTTCACGTTGGCAAGATTTATTGGAGGATTGATCAATTATAATTGGCATAATTTCAGTGATAGAGGTAAGATTGGTATGATTATTTTCAGTAGTGGATTGGTTTTAGGGGAAGGTTTATTCAGCGCATTTACTATGCTTTTGACAAGTCTAGGGGTTAAACATTGGTAAGGAAAATAAATAAACAAAGAAAATCATAAGCAATATACACTTAACTATTCATCGTATAATCGCTTTAAGTGTAAATCATTCAATGACCAGGTCTCGTTCTTCTTTTGGTTGCACAATAACTTTTTATTACTTGCAGTTGTTGTTCCTTGGATTGGCAACTGGGTTATCAATCAATATTATTTTTTTTGCTTCATGTATTCCAGGGTTCAAATTGCAACATTTGTACACGACCTGTAATTGAAAATAACAAAATCAGATGAAAATGTAAACAATTTTACACGACCTCTTGTTTTTAAAAAAAATTTCAGTTTGAGTTTTTTTTTTTTTTTATTCCCTTTTTGTTTTGCAACACGGTCTCTAGAGAATGTTGTTGTTGTTTTTTTTTGTTTGTGTCCTGTGATTGTGATTGTGATTCACATTCTATTCTTTACATGTTTGGAATGATTTATTATTATTAAGGATGTTTCTGATTTGACTTCTTTTATTTTAAGCCTGTAGGGAGTCAGACAGGAAGTAACGGGTGTGAATAAATCAAGGGATATAAATTTAATTAAAGAGAACATTTGCCTTGATTTGTTTTCTTTTTGTTTGTGTGTGCGCGTTAAAGTTGTGTTGTCATCGTTGTCGTCTAAAAAAAAAAATCAAAAATTATTCTTTTTGCACTCACTGCATTTGTGTCTATGTGCCGTACTTTGTATGGCAAATCATTATGCGCAGCTCAAAAAAGAAAAAAACAACAATTCTACACGTCCTTTTCTGTGTCTCCGCCCAAAAAAATACTTCATTCCCACTATGAATAGAATAATAATAACAACGTAGACAACGAGAACGTAAAAAAAAAAAATTCACACACACACATACTCACACTCACACGCTCATAATTTTTTGACAACCAATACTCTTTCCAACTCTCTCTTTTTTTTCTTTGATTTACAACACTTTTTCTTTTACTTTTACAACCAGCCCCTTACTTATTTTCATCATCCACTTACCACCGGCTGTTAGAAGAATTACTCCATCAGTACTAAAAACTGTTAAATATAACCAATCTTTATAGTAATAAGTATTAGGATATTTAACATCTACTTTTACCCTCCTCCTTCATCCCACATCCCACATCCCACACTTACCTTACCCTTGTTTTTGTCTGTTTAGTATAAAGATATTCTTGTTTTTTTTTGATTTTAGGAATTTTCTTTTACATTCACCAATTATATTTTTTTATAATAGCAAGGGACACATATTTATCTAGAAGATTATTTTATCGTTTTCTTTTTTTTTTTTATTGATATTCCGTTTCCATTTTTTTTTTTTTTGTTATTCCAAGGCATTTTGCTCTTTTTTTTTCTTGATTAGATAAAAGTTACACGTAACATGCCAGATACACCAGTTTCACCATCCAAGAACAACGTCAAGACAAGTTCTACTCCAGTAAGTTCTTCCACCAAAGTTATTGATTCGTTACACTCCAAAATAGACGAGCTAACTGACGAGTTGACAACTTTGAAACAGTCACACCAGGAATTAACTAAGAAACATTCAATTGTTGCCAAAAAGAATGATTCATTCGTAGATCAATTAGCTAATGCCAAACATGAAAATGACATGTTGTCTGCGTTATTAAAGAGAAAGGAACGTAGGATTTTGGATTTGGAAGATCAATATAATGATTTGAATAGTCAGATTGAAAATTTACTGCTTCTGAATAAGAATATGAAGATTAGGTGTGAAAACTTACAGAATAATTCCAATGCCAGTATTGCAGAATTTGAAAGATTGAAAATCAGTTATGATGCTTTGATTGCTTCACAAATGGAATACAAGAATCACTACCAACAAGAACTCAACACTTTGCAAACTAGTTTTGACAAGTATAGAACAGAGAATACTAAAAGGTATGAAGATTTACAAAGCTCCATTTCCAGCAATGATAAAGATATTGATACATTATTGGATTCATTAACCAACAAGAGAAAAACTATGGACAATATTTATGTCAATAAGAATAACAAGATTTTACAATTGTTGACCAGTTTGGCCAGTTTGATCAAATTACACGCGGAAGACACCAAGGGCCAAGTTGAACAAAATGTAGATGTTATTAAAATCTTGATGGAAAAATATCCTGATTTACAAGAAAAGATTTTGGAGAAGGAAAAAGTTGAAGTTGATTTGGATGAAATCATCAGTCATTCAAACGAAATCTTGGCCAATACTTCATTTGAAGAAGATGCCACTTTGATCAATTCCCCAGATTTGGACAGTCAATCAAATCTCAATTCGGGTGCCGCTACTCCAGTACAAAATTCAGGACCATTCAGAAAGAAGAAGAATTACAAGCGTAATTCTATGATTTTGAAAGATCTGCCATCAGGTATACCGGAAAATTCTGTTCCAAGTTCTTTACCAAAGAAGCCACAAGTTAATAACAATATCATTAACATACCTAAGAACAGATCCAAATTCAACACACCACCAACTACTCCTAGACAATTCAGTAATCAAAGTACTGATTTCGAAGTGACACACCAGTGGAATGGTAACAATAACCAACATAACAATTCTGGTCATTATAATAACAATAATCATCGTCGTACCACAAGTTATGATGCAAGATCAGATAATGGAGGTAACCGTCGTCAGCATAGTCAAGGTAGTAACTACAACAACAACAACAACAATAATAATAATAACAATAATGGTTTTGTTAGAAGATCAGGTTCCGTTCGAAACGGTAGTAACAACAATAACAATAACAACCATGGGAAACAAGCCAAGAGAAGATCTACATATAATCCGAACAACAACAGCAAGAGAAATTCACAGATCTTTGACAGTAATTTTGCATTAAATGTATAATACAACGGAAGGGTTTATTAAATTGGGTTCTATTTTTGATGTGGATCGTTGCTTTTTTTTTTTCTCTTTATACTTGTTTGTTTTTCTTTTTTTATTTTTTGAATTAGAGGATTTTTGTAAATTTAGGGAAATATATACTTATATACCGATACATATTTTTCTGGGAGATTATACCTTATATGCCACAATACTTCCATCTTCATATCCAACAAGTAGAGTGTCTGTGGTTAAGATCTTCTTGCCTCTAATCAACTGAGAGTATTTATTCTTACCCGTAGTTGTAGACTCAACTTTCTGGGGAACTAGTAGTGTCATGAACGTTAGTTTTTTAATTGATTTTGATCTATCATCGTTATCATTATTCTGAATCATGGGCACATCACGTTTAATCACATTCTCGTCATATCGTATTTCTCCATTCCAAAATCCAATTATTAAATTTTCATTCTTGTAATTGACTATGGATTGAACTCCTGAATGGGTAACTTTAATAATTTCAACTGGATGTTTATGTATTACAATTTTATTAGTAGTTGAACCAGAAACTAAAATATCTTGAAATGTCAGCATGGAAATAATTGGATTTGGAACATGAATTGAATTATGATATTTTACAATTAATTTAGGTGATTGATTTATAATTAGTTTATCTATATTTGAATTTTCTTTCACAATTGGTTTTGGAAGAATTAATTCTAATCCAACAATATCACCACTTTCAAATCCAACATATATTATATTATCCACAAGATGAATTTTCATAATTATCCCGTAATCATTCCTACTTCCGATTTCTTCAAATTGAATACCTTTCTCAACTAATTGATAAACATTAATATCACTTATTAATCTTGTAAGTTGCCAATCTGATGTAATTTTATAAACATCTAAATTATTAGAATTGATACTTGCTGGAGTAATCAAGATTTCATCATGTACGACAACGACATTACTAAAATTCAATGAATTACATGGTATTTCCATGATACAATCTGTATTGTTCCATATTTTAATAGTATTATCTCTTGAATGTGTTAGAAGATGATTATGTATTGTAGACATAGAAAGTATGGTATCATTATGAGCTTGCCATGTTATTACTGGACGTCGTGTAATTAAATCCCATTCAATTATCAAACCTGTTGAATCAGCAGTATATAAATGTAATGATGATGTTGGTGAAGGATATATGAAAGTTATTGATGAATTATGAGATCTTAATGTGAACTGTTGTGACATGATCTATTTTCAAAGTATTTGTGGAGGAATCCCATATTGTTAAATTGTGTCAATTCATCAAGACAAGATGAGCATCGACAAAATAAAAAAAGAAAAACACCTACAACAGGTGAAAACGAAAAAAAAAAAAAATTATCGTTGAATCGATCTTGAAAGTACTGATTTATTGTGGACCCTTGAAGAACATATATATATATATAAAAGAAACTGATATAATGTCTGTTCTGAGAGATCATTATTTTAAATTGGGTTCTGATTTACCTAAAGAAAGACTTTCAGCAGCAACACAATTAATTTCTGAACTTATTAAAGTTAATGATTCTAAAGAATGGGAATATGCTTTGAATAGATTAATCAAAGGTATAATAACTACTAGACAATCAGCTAAATTTGGATTTAGTATGGCTTTAACTGAAGTTGTTAATGAGTTGATTGAAAGAAAAGAATTAACCGTGGGTAAATATTTGGATTTACTTGTTGAAACTACTAAAATAACTAGTTCAATGAAAGGAAAAGAACAACGTGCAGTTTTATTTGGTAGATTATTTGGATTACAAGTTTTAATTAATTCAAAGATTATATTACAAAGTTCTGAAGATGATGTTATTAAATTTGTTGAAACTTTGTTGGAATTAAGTAATGTCAAGAATTGGATTCGTGAAACTGGGTTTTTCACTTTGATTCAATTCATTAAATTAGTTCAAGATGATGATTCCATTGATTATAAGAAAAAAATTTATATCAAGATCTTATCTACTGTTAATGATTTGGGATTGAACTTGTCTACTGAAGGGTTGGCCGTTTATTTGTCTATTCCAAATAGTGATAAATTATCACAAAAGATTAGTAATTTGAAAGCCAACTGGAAAAATGGTGATCCGTTTCATAAAGGGAATTTGCCAGTTTTAGCTAAAGTTTTGAAAGATGTTGAAGTTATTAATGATGAAGAGAATGATGATAATAACAAAAAACAAAAAAGTAGTTGGAATTCTCGATTACCATTTGTTTGGGATTTAATTGTATTGAAATTTAATCAACTTGAATCATCACCAAATGAAGATGATGATATTGATGCTGTTCCAACCAGTGAAACTTCCAAAAAGAGAAAAAAGAAAGACTCATCAAAGAAATCATCCAAAAAGGCTAAAACTGAACAGGAATACATTTCAATTAAAGAATTTTGGAAAGTTGTTATTGATGAAACGTTATTTTCTGAAAAATCATCATATGAACGTAAATATTGGGGATTTGAAATTTTTGAAAAATTTGTAACTTCATTAATCAATCTTCAACTGGTTCAATATTTATTTACACCAAATTTCATGCGTTGTTTAATTAATCAACATGCGTCATCTTCAAGAATGTTGTACAAGATTTCTCAACAAACCATCAAATCACTTGTTAAAATAATTAAAGAAAAACAAAATCTTGCTCCTATTGTTTTACTGTGTTTATTGGATGAATCTAAAGGTGGTTGTTGGAATTTTGACTTGATTAGTAAATCACGTACTATTGATGAAATATTACAGGTTAAATCTCAAATTAATCTGTTTATTAGTATTTTGTTGAACAATTTTGAATCAAAATTGGAATCACAAAATGTTGTTGAAGATAGTGATAAGAATTCAAATGATAATATATTAAAATGGTATTTGGATAAAATAGTCAATTTGATTAAACATAACAAACAAGTTCAATTATCTGATTCTATAATTGAATCTATCTTGACTAAAATGATCAAATATGCATTTTTCCAATCTAAAGAAATCAATATTTCCAAATTTTTACAATCAGTAGCTAAAGAAAGATTAAGTTCTATATTGTCAGAATTAATTACTACTAGACTTTCAAATGAGAACAACTTTACCACTTGGTCAACTTTCTGTTTTCAAACTATCAAAGAATTATCACAAACTGAGAAATGTCTTGTTGAATTTGATGAAGACTTAGCACTTGTTGAACAAGAAACAAGTGATTTATTAAAGACAATCATTGAATTAAATAAATCATCTGATAAATTATACATTTTTGAATTATTATTTTCAATGTGTTTGATTCAATTGTATATGGAAGATGAAGAAACAGTTCAAGTCATTAATGAAATCAAATTAGTTTTTGAAAATCAATTCACTTCAAAAATTCAAGACCAAGATGAGGATGAAGATGATGATCAAGTTGATGATAGTGTTGTATTGACTGAAATTGTTTTAAGTTTTATTTCTAGAAAATCAACTTTATTTAAAAAATTATCCAGTTTAGTATGGGAAAATTTCTTGTGTAAGAGTAGTGAAACAGATGGTAAGTTACGTGTCAATGATGCTTGTTTTAGATTATTATTTGATGTTTTAGAAGCCAAGGAAAATAAGCAAGGTCAACAAAAGCTTTTCGAAGGTGAAGGTGGAGATATCGAAGGTGATGATGATGAGGAAGAAGAGGAAGAAGACGATGAAGATGGTGATGGTGAGGATGACGACGAAGAAGAAGACGAAGAAACCGAAGAGAAAGACCAAGATAACGATGAAGACAATGATAGTGATAGTGATAGCGAGAATGACAGTGATCTGGACGACGTTAATGATACTATGACTGAACTTGATAAACAAACAAATTTAAAATTAGCACAAGCATTGGGTATTCCAACTAAAGAAACTGGGGAAGTTAAATTTGATGAACTTGATGATTTGTCATCTAATGAAGATATGAATCTGATTCATGGATGATGAACAAATGATGGCTATGGATGATGAATTATCAAGAATTTTCAAACATCGTCAAGATACTTTGAATAGTTTACCAACTGGTAATAAGAGACAATTGGAAGTTTTAGAAGCTAAGGAAAATATGATTTTTTTCAAGAATAGAATCTTGGATTTATTAGAAATTTTCATTAAAGTTAATCCTTCGCTGCAGTTCAATTTAACTTTCATTACTCCTTTAATCACTTTAATGAATTTAACTTTGGATAAAAACCTTGGTGTTAAAGCTCATAAATTATTGAAAAATAAAGTATCTAAAACTAAAATCGATTTGAATGATTTAACCAAATATTATCCTCAACCAAATGAATATTATGAAACTTTAGTTCAATTGATTTCTGAATTACAAGACAAAGCAAATACTGTTAAATCATCTAATCAAGCAGTTAATCAAAGTTATAATCAAAGTTGTATAATAGTTGCAAAAAATTTAATTGTTTTAGATGAAAATAACATGGAGAAAGTGGTTGAAATTTATTGTGATTCATTGAAAAAGTGGTGTTTATCCAATGATAGTAAATTACAATCATCTTTGTTTTTTGATTTCATTAATTGGATCAACACCAAGAAGAATAACACCAACAATAATAAAAAGTAGAGTTATATCACACCAGATTTGATTTGATTTGATTTAATTCCATCAATATATACATATACATATCTGCATGTAAATATAAAATCAGTAAAAGTCGTGTGTGGTTCAATACTTCTCTCTCATCCAATAGAAAACTATCACCAACACCGAACAAAACGAGACAGAGAGAGAGAAAAAAAAAATTCAAGCAAAAGAGAAATTATTGTTCATTTCATTTCTTCCATAACTAAATTAACTACATATTCATTTTAAAACATAAACATATTACGATGTCTGCAGTTAAACAAGCTGGTATTTCAGTCAACAAAGCTTTTGCAATTGCTGCTCAAGCTTTAAGAAACTCATTAAAAGCAGAATTCAAAGCTGCTGCTGAAAAAAGAGGTGCTGTTGAAGCTAAAGTTATGACTTTTGAAAATGGTAAACAAAGTGATCCAAAACCATTGAAAGCAATTGATATCTAAGTCAAATGATTTTGATCTAATATGATTTTATTATTATTATTATTATTATTATTTGGAAAGTAAGAAAAGAAAAGAATAGAAAAATGGTTACCTACGTTCAAACATAATTCATAGTCAAGATTTAATAATGAATGAATATATATATTTACATTAAAAAAATAAATAGAATGGTATTTTTTTTCCCTGGTTTCTGTACATGTGTGTTTGTGAGTTGATTTCTATTGATATCTAAGATGATGGCTTTTCTTTTTGCTCTTCGAGTTGTTGTTGTTGTTGTTCTTCTTCTTCTTCTTCAAGTCTGATTTCATCAAGCAACTGTTGTTTCAAATCATTTGGTAATGATTCAATCAAATTTTTGGCTTTACTAAATGCAACTTGGTCATTCTCAATCTCTTCAGCTTCTCTATTAATATGTTGAATATCTTCTTCTGTTAAATCATGTTCTTGTTCTTCTTCTTCGTGTTGTTCACCTTCTTCATCTTGTCTTTGTTCTTGTTGTGAAGTAGCTGATTCATCTAATAATTTAGATAATTCCGAATCTGGATTACTAAACAATTCAACAAATTTACCAGTTTCGACAACTTGACCATGTTTACCCAATACAACCACGAATTCTGATTTAGAAATAGTGGATAATCTATGGGCAATTGAAATTATAGTCATGGACCCTTCATTAGTCAAATTTTTCAATGTTTCATTAATTAACCCTTCTGATTTGGAGTCTAATGCTGAAGTGGCTTCATCTAATATCAAAACTCTCGGTTTCTTGATTAATGCCCTAGCGATGGCAATTCTTTGTTTTTGACCTCCAGATAAAGATGCTCCTCTATTACCGATCACTGTGTCATAACCATCAGGGAATCCAACTATGAAATCATGACAATTAGCTTGCTTTGATACATCAATGATATCTTGCATGGTTAATTTACTAACATCTTGCGGGGTTAACCCATAAACGATATTCTCTAATATAGTACCTGACAATAGAACTGGTTCTTGTTGAACAATACCAACAATATATCTTCGAAGTTCACGGACTTGGAAATCTTTTATATCTTTACCACCGATGAGGATTTCTCCCAGTTGGATATTATAAGCTCGAAGTAATAATGATGCCACAGTGGATTTACCAGCACCACTTGGTGCAACAATACAAGTACTTGTACCACCTTGAATCTTGAAATCACAATGATTGAAAACTATATGATTTGGACGTGTTGGATAACTGAATGTGACATCTTTGAATTCAATATCATTTTTACCCAACAATGGATGCAGTGGAGTTACTTTTTCACCTTGAACAGGAGGAACTTTATTCTTGTAGTCCATAAGAGCAAACAATTTAACTCCCGCACCAGCACCTTTCATTAATTCCAAATATGTGGTTGTTAAACTGTAAAGCGCCATATTGAAGAATTCCAGGTACATGGTAAATGCAACCACATCACCAGCAGACATTGTTCCCTTTGTCATCAAATAAACACCCAAGGCAACACAAGATAAATATCCAACATGATATAAAGAATAAATAGATACAGAATAATTTGATTGAGCAAATGCTTCTTGTTTGGCAACTTCCACAACTCTTCTTAATCTGCTAGAATATTTGCGTAATTCTTTTTGTTCTCCAGTAAACGCATTGACCAATTTAATAGCATTCAATGTCTCTTCAGAAGCTTTTGTTAATCCTGCTGTTGCATTCTGTAAATTAGTAGACAATTTTCTAATTTTTTCACCATACCATACAGATCCAAGAGTAATTGGTGGTGAAATTAACAACATCATACCAAACAAGATTGGGTTAATCAGATACATCATATATGAACTAATAATCCCAAATAAGAAATTCTTCAACCCATCAGGTAAATTAGCAGTAATTGATCGACTAACAATATATGCATCACTTGATAATCGACTAATTAAATCACCAACTTTATGTTTATCATTATCAAAAAATTCTTGATCATGACGTAATAAATTCTTCATTACTTTAGCTCTTAATCTTGCTACTAATCTTTCACCTAATAATTTCAATACCCAAATTCTTGCCCAAAAACATAATGCACTAAGAGCCATAAATGGTACCATAAATCCAAATAATGTAGTTACACTATAACCCCAAACCATTAATTGACCATTTTCATCCTTAATATTATTATTAAAAGAATCCAATACCGATCCAACAAGTTTTACTGCCGTGGTCGGATATAATACAGCGCATAAAATAAACCCCACAGCTAATACAAATAATTTCCAATCTGGTTTACCTAATTTAACAATCCTCCAAATTGTGGATAAATTCTCTCGAAAAGTTTTCTTATTTTCTTGTTTTTGAAATTCTTCAAGTCTTTCTTGTTTGATTTCTTGTTTTTTCAAATTAGATGCATCAAGATGAGTTTTAACTGGGATTTGTGCCGGTGTTAATTCTTTCTTTTCTTCAACTGATGATGATGATGAGTATGATCTAAGTTGTTCCTGTAATGTGATTGATGAGCGTAGTAGTGTAGTAGTTGGATATGACGGAAGTACGTGAAATTTCAATGGGGATGTACTTTTTAATCCTCTTGAAAGAAATCTAGCAGTAATAGTCAGAGTACACCCACTACTCCTACTTATCTGTAGTAATGATTGTCTTAGTGATGTGATAAGTACCATCTATTCTAAGGATCCTGTTAATTATTCTGAATCGTTTTGACTTTCCAATTTCTTTCTGGCCGGTGCCTAAATCAATCGAAATTCCTGGTACAAGTTTTGTTGGACGGACAAATGGTGAATGGTTGATAATGCGAGCGATCAACAAAATTTTTTTTTTTTTCTTTTTCTCTCTCTGACTCTCTCGCTGCGTCGTTCTTACTCATTTTGCTACAGGAGCCGAAACAGGAAGTGCAATCAAAAAAGAAAAACGCAGCCTGCCGTTGAACGAGTCAGGTTCGTCCGCTGATCGGTCGAGGTATATTAAATCATTAACCATCTTTTTATACATTCATTCTAAACATTAACTACCAGGTATAACTATTTTTGCTTTCTATGCCTATATAAAGTCTAGATATTTCTATCATAGTAACTTTGAATCATACCAACTTCACTTTCTTCATATTCAACAACAGTAATTTCACCAGTTTCTTCATTCAAAAAGGTGTTGGCTTGAATAACCTTCTTTCTTGGTCTCTTTTCTCTCAATACAATATCTCTGAATCTACTGTATTCTGGATCAACTCTGGATTTTTCCAAGTAGTAATCAGTACCAGCTTTAACTTGACAAGTACATTTGAATACATGAAGGTTCGATAAGAAGTCACCGAGTGCATTGACAGCAGTGCCATCATTCAATTTCAGTTCATCCATAATAATAGTAAGATTTTCACCATCAAATTCATACTTGAAAACACCAGCCTTGTGTAATTGTTTCATAATGGCAAATCTGGCTTGCATATGTGGTTGACCCCATTTTTCGGATTTAGGATCCCAGAATTCCAATCCGAGTAAACCAGCTCTGATCATCATTAAAGCAGAAAAGAATTTAACCTTGGTTTGGTCTTCTTCGGTAACAATATCAAAAATTGGCAAAACTTCTTTTGGTTGGCTCAAAATCAAGTATAAAGCAACCAATTCAGCACGACATTCTTCATAAGAACCAGCAATTTGACCAAATGCGGAACCCCAAGTTTCGTTTGGTTTGTAGTAACTTTTAACATCCAAATCTTTTGGAAAGTTGAATTCACCAGGAGCAACTTCTTGTAAAAGTTTACAACTACCGTGACCCAATAATTCGTGCAAACCAACTTGGACTTCGAAAGCGATATCACGCCATTTCTTAAATCCTTCTTCCAAGTCTTCGCTAATGAATGTAATAACTTCTTTGGTTTTTGGATTTTTTGGTGAAGCTGACAAGACATTACCCAAGGAGACGTTCTTGAAACCATAATTTAATCTAACATCATCATAATTTGGAATGTTGATACCAGCTGGAGCACCAGAACCGGCAAAAGTTAAAACTTCCAAAGAAGTGAAATCAGGTGGAGTAAAAGTATCCTTTTCATAAATTTTATCCCAAGGCAATTTGGCAATGAAAAATCCAGCATTGTCAACCAATTTGCTAAATTTAGCAGTTCTTTCATGGTTGACCATGGCAACCAAACCTTCCCATTCACCTCTAACACCAGATGGGTCTCTGTAAGTTTCAATGAAACCAATGTTGGATTCAACTTCTGGTTTCAAATCTTTAACCCATTCAATTTGTGATTTCTTGTGGGCATTCATAGAACCGGTAGAAAAGGATTCAATATAGTATTTGAGTAATCTTTCTTGGGTTTCATTAGCAACATATGGTAAAGCTTTCTTGAAATTTTCAACAATCTTGGCAAATTCAGGACTGTGATCACCAAATTTAAAAGTAACAGAGAATTTACCATCTTCAGAAGTCAATTTATCTTGAGGATAATAGTCAGTTTTGTTGGTGGTTTCAGCAGATGCAACATGAACAATATATTCAGAATCAGATATCTTTTCAACTCTGGTGTTTTCTGGCATAATTCCTTTACTGGCCAATAATTGGTTAACAGCAACAATTTCAGCTTTGGTGATATCTTCACTGTTTGGGTAATAGTTGGAAACGTGTCCGGCAGCAGGGTAACCCAACAATCCCTTTTCAGTGCTAAACATTGGTTCCTTAACTTTAGCATACAAGTCACTAATTTGCTTGTCATTGACAATTTCAATCAATTGGTCGAACTTTTCAACAGATAAACGTGGAATGAATTTCTTATCCCCAAAAGATTTGAAATTACCAGCATTATCCAAAAATTGCAAAGCATAATCCAAGTAATATTGAACGTCTTTGGCATCCAATGGGGCCAATTTTTCAGTGTATTCTTCGGCAGATTTAGGAGTTCCTAATTTGGCATGAATGGCTAAAATCATATCATAAATATTTTCACTTTCTGGAGAAACTGATCTCAAAACAGCTCTTGTACCGTGGAATGAAGCTCTAGATAAATAATGAGCGTATTTTTTGGCTTTGTCTGTTGATAAGGCATTGAAATGTTTCAAAGCAGACAAGACGACGATTGGTGAATCAACGTCGGCATAGAATAATTCCTTGTTGGCTGACATGATTGATAATAAGGGAAAGGTGTAATAGATATTTATTCAAAATTTTTGTAGATAATGAATAAAAAAAATTAGTACAATTACTAACAAGCAAGTTCTTTCTTATTCTTCCAAAAGAAAAGGTATTGACTAAAACTGGATAATTGAAGGAAGATGAATGGGTATTTAAATACTTATTGTGGCAAAAAGAGAAGTCAGAGAATTGGATTGTAATTTTCTGTTTCATTATCAATCGCCCCACGACTCTCACAAACTCGGAGCGTGCCACACGAAAAAACGGCCCACGCAAACAAAAAAATCGTCGCTTTCTTTTTAGTTGGCCAAGTATCAATAAAGGTTTCCAATTTAAATTATCGAATTAAGCTGAACTATTTTTGTTGTTTTTGAGTAACTTATAAATAGAAATTTTTTTTGGAAAACTAAACGGCACGAAGAGGCACAGATTTATTTATTTATACACCTGACATCACAGAGAGAGAGAGAAAGAGAGGCATTAAACATCCATGGCAAAGAAAGAAACTAGTGATGAGCATCAAGTAGTGGTACTTGATGAAAAAGTCAACAAAAGGCAAACCAGTCTAAATGAAGAGGGTGAGGATGAAGATGATGATGATGAGGAGGACGAAGATTATGACCCAGAAAAGAAACAACAGGACGAAGAAGCAATAAGTGAAGATGAAGATGAGGACGAAGATATCAAATCTTCAAAGATTCCGGATTATTCAACTATTGAATCCAATACATCACAAGTAAGAACGCGATCACAGTTATTAAATGCAAAGATATCTAAACAAACTAAATTCATTGGGAATTTCGAAGTGGATCAGAAAACTGGTTTGGTGAAAGAACAATCAGATTTGGATATTAACTCGATATTTGATAGTTTGAAAACAGCAAAACTGGTGTATGATATACTAGATTCTGAACGTAACGATGATAAAACTAAGGAAGGTAAAGAGGAGCAGGTTGTTTCAGAAGTGAGAGATCCTCTGGCACCAAAACAAATCAAGATCCAAATAAACTATACATTTGCCGGGAAACTAATAACCGAAACTAAAATGGTTGATGAGAATTCACAAGAGGCTAAAGCTTATATTAATTCTACTAGTAGTATATCAAGTGCCACTGTGGATAATGAAATCCCATATAGACGTTCACATGTGAATGTGTTTCGAACTGATCCAGTCACAAAGGAAACTAAAGAATTGAGAATTAAACTTAAAAGACCATCATTGATTGATAGATTCTTGGAAGTAAATTCAAATTCAAAGAAAATGAAGTTATCTACACTTGAAAAATCACGTTTGGACTGGGCAAGTTTCGTTGATAAGAGAAAGATCAATGAAGAGTTGAAAACACATAATAAAGGTGGTTATTTGGATAAACAAGCATTCCTTGAACGTATGAATGTCAAGCAGGATGATTTGTATCTTCAAGCAAAAGAAGAAGAGAAACGTAGGAAACAGCTATTGCAAAAGTAACAGTAAATAGGGTTTTGTTAATGTAAATATAAATGTTTAATACTACAGGTAGTGTACCACTCAAATGCAAGGGAAGTGACACGCCAAAAAAAATTGAATTTAAAAATTTTCAAGTGGTCGTGTCGACAGTGACAAAAAAAAGAGAGAGACAACCCAAATTTGCTTCCTCTCCTCCATCAACCAAACAAAAAAAAAACCCATAGAAAGGGAAGGAAAAAAAAAAATAGAAGGCGTGAAGTAAAACAACTTTTCAATAACAAAATAAAAAAAAAAACCACAACGTTAGCGGTCTTTTTGTTGTTTGTTGTCTATTTATAATCATGTCAGATAGTAGTAGTGATTCTAATCAGCTCAATGTTGATGAGCCTAATGATTCAATTGTCACTCCACCTCCAGAAATTCCATCTACAGAAGTCACCAGCAATCCATCCACTACTTTGAAAAGAAAAAATGAAGACACTGAAGATAATGATAGTTTAGAAGACTCTACAGCTCATAATAGTGGTGATATTGGTAAAGCATATTCAGCCAAGAGAGTTGCATTAGATAGTGAACAATTGGATTTGCATGATAAAGAAGAAGAATTACAACATACTGCTCCAAAGATTAATGATAATAACAACAATAATCATTTCACTAATGATGAAGATAATGGAGAACGAGATGCACCTGTTGAGAAGGATCCACAAGATGAATCAGGTGAGAAGGATGAAACAAATGACAGCTCTGCTAAGCAAGATGCTACTCTCGAGCCAGCTTATGTACCAGAAGCATCTACCGAATCACATGCAGAAGAACCTTCATCATCTTCCAAGCCAATTTCCAACCATCGTGAAAAGGATGATCCTACATTTGTCCTGTTTAGAATGTATTGTCCTGTTAAGGAAGCCAGTGCAATTGTGGGGAAAAAGGGAGAAACCATCAGTCATCTCAGAGAAAAGGCGGCTGTTAGAATCACTGTAAGTGATAATTTGAAAGGTGTTCCAGAAAGAATTGTTACTGTTAAAGGACCTGCTGAAAATGTTGCTAGAGCTTTTGGATTGATCACCAGGGTTATTTTGAATGAACCTGAAGACGAACCTGCTAGTATCAATTCACTACAATATAACTTGAAATTGTTAATTCCACATCCATTGATTGGGTTTATAATCGGTAAGCTGGGTTTAAAATTTAGAGAAATTGAAGAAAATTCTGCTGCAAAACTAAAAGCTGCAGAAACTCCGTTGCCATATTCTACTGATCGTGTCTTGTCTGTTATGGGGGTTGGTGATGCTATTCACATTGCTGTTTATTACATTTCCCAAGTTATCCTTGAACATCAAGAAGTTTTAAAGAAAAACAAGATTATTTTGTACAATCCAGAAAATAATAGATACGGTGGAGATTCTCGTGACCAGCAACTTGGAGGTAGAACTGGTAATCATCATCAACAACTGCAGTTACATCAACAGCAGCAACCACCACGACATTCATCAAACCACTCATCATACAATAACCCAATGGCTTATCAACCAAAGATGCCACCATATGGTAAATCACTGCATCACCAACAACAACAACCGCCACAACAGCAGTCTCCTTATAACTTTTCAATGATGTTTCAACCTTCAGTTCAACCACAACAGTTTGGTACATCCATGGTGTCTAGTCCTAATCAAATGCCAACTCGTGGAATGCAGCCTTCAATCAATGTGCCACCTCAAAGTCAGTACACTGATGAATTTGGAAACACTTTAATTGGAGAAGTTATTACTCATCAACCAGTCCAAGCTGGTCCTGAGAAATTCAATCAGGATGTATTTGTTGCTAATTCAAGTATTGGTTCCGTCATTGGTAAAGGAGGTAACAATATCAAACATATAAGAGAAACAAGTGCATGTACATACGTCAAGATCGAACCAGACAAAGGTCAATCCATAATGTTGGGAGGAGGTAGAGGTATGACCAATATCAGAAAATTAACCTTGACAGGATCGATGAATTCTATTCAAACTGCGATTTATTTGATAAATCAAAGAATAAATGCCGATAGAGAAAGAAACACACGTTGAGTGTGAAACGGGTGATATTGCATCAAATGTTTAATAGTATATAGCTCCAATTTTCTCCAATAAAGTAGTATTAGTAATGTATAAGTACACCTTTGATTAGCATTGACATAGTAATAGTCATGTGGACTCTCTTGCACGTGCCTCAGTTACGAGATCTAAGATTTTTTTTTTTTTGCTTATTGGGTAGAAAACCACGAGATTTCGTTTATAACGTGTGACACAAAAGTACTCCACACAATCGTAGCCCAAACAACGACGAAAAATTTTCATCCAACAATTTTTTTTTTTTTCTTAATGTTAACGATGAACAGAAATCTACTATTATTCAAATCTACCATCTTTAAAAGATTACTGAGTACTGCAATGTCTTCATATAAATTAGTTTGTTTGGGTAACCCATTATTGGATTTACAAGCCAATGTTGATCAAGAATATTTGAAAAAATATGAATTGAAAGACAATGATGCTATTTTAGCTGATGCAAAACACATGCCAATTTTTGAAGAATTGATTAAAAGAGATGATTTGGTTTTAGTTGCTGGTGGTGCTGCTCAAAATACTGCTAGAGGTGCTCAATATATTTTACCACCAAAATCTGTTGTTTATTTTGGATCTGTTGGTAAAGATATTTATGCTGAAAGATTAAATCAAGCTAATGAAGAATATGGTTTAACTACTAAATATCAAGTTCAAGAAGATATTGCTACTGGTAAATGTGCTGCTTTGATTTATGATCATCATAGATCTTTAGTTACTGATTTAGCTGCTGCTAATCATTTTAAACCAGAACATTTGAAAAAACCAGAAAATTGGGAAATTGTTGAACAAGCTTCTCATTATTATATTGGTGGTTTCCATTTAACTGTTTCTCCAGATGCTATTAAATTATTAGGTAAACATGCTAGTGAAACTAATAAACCATTAGCTTTGAATTTTTCTGCTCCATTTATTGCTCAATTTTTCAAACAACAATTAGATGAAGTTTTACCATTTGTTGATTATGTTATTGCTAATGAAAGTGAAGCTGCTGCTTATGCTGAAAGTCATGATTTGAAAACTGATGATGTTGTTGAAATTGCTAAAATTGTTGCTAAATTACCAAAAGAAAATAAACAAAGATCAAGAACTGTTATTTTCACTCAAGGTTTAGAACCAACTGTTACTGTTACTTATGATTCTGATAAAGATTCTTTTGAAGTTAATCAATATCCAGTTAAAGAATTAGCTAAAGAAAAAGTCGTTGATACTAATGGTGCTGGTGATGCTTTTGCTGCTGGTTTCATTGCTTCTTTGGTTGAAGGTAAATCTTTACCTGATTCAGTTGATGTTGGTCAATGGGCTGCTGCTTTGTCTATTCAACAAGTTGGTCCAACTTTCCCATTCCCAAAACAAACTTACACTAAGTAGAGGGGATTGGTATGTTTACTTATTCATTTCAACATGGGTTATAGAATTATTAATTACTTTTATTATTATTTTGATTATTATTATTATTATTATTATTATTGTATCTCTATACTTCAACAGGTTTAATATACTACATTTATTTCATTAAAATTATTAATTATTGTTGCACCCCTATTCAAATGTTCCAGTTTTTCCTAACTGATATTGACCATATGCTTGACAAAAGTTACTAGAGTATTCAATGACACATTTCATTTGTCTCAGTTTAAACTCCTTTGATGTCCAATCAATTCTTGATACTCCATTCCTCAAATCCTTAATTGTTTTGTTTAAATTATGAATATTTATAAGTAGATTTTTTTCATCAGCAACCGATAATGACATGGTTAAAACATCTTGATCACCTTGAGTTTCCCAATTAGAAATACCATTTGGAATTAAAGCACTTGGATCTTTAGTTGCACATTGAACATCGGGATCTTTCCAACCTGGAACAGGGATTTCCAATGACATATATGATGATAAATGAGTAACTTTAAATTGTTCCAATTGTTTTTCCAATATAACCAAGTTGGGTCTATACATGGCCTTACCACAACCACAATTATCAATATGAGCTCTCAAGAATCCAATCCATACATTTGGATTCAGTGGAATTGGGATCAATTCTGTACCTCCTCTAACTGGACCAAAAGCATCCTGAATTTCAGTAATTGGTTCTTCAAAATCAAGTCGACATGAACTATAATTTGTAATTCCACCATCTTCACTAGCTAAATTATCAAGATCACATTTCAATATCTGTAAACCATCCCATTGATATACCATATGAATTGCTTTGGAATTTTTCTGGTTTGTATCAAAAAATGGAGTCCAGTTTTTTTCAACTGGTTTTCGAGGTTGGCCCTCGATTTTTAATTCCAATGCTTTATTGTAAATGACTTTAGCAAATTCCTCATTTGGAATACCATCCATGTTTTCTTTGGCCAATTGATATCTAAATGGCCATGTAATAAACATTGAACGAAAGAAATCAAAATTCAAAGTAACCATTTTATCATTGGTTGGAACCACTGTTTGATTATGAACTTTTCTATGGAATGCATTGTAGATAATCACTGGTTCTTCGTCACCATCTTCATTTACTGAAAGTAACATACGAGCATCTTCAGGACCGTACCATCTTTCTTTAGTGAATTCGGAATTATGATAAAATGGAGTTGGCAAAAAACGTGGAAATGATAATTTTTGCATTACTTTCTCTCCATGGATATCACGGACAGGTAATACTAAATCAACATTGGTTAATTCTTGCCAATTGTTGTCATATACTTGGGCATATAATAATGAAATTTGTGGATCACCTTTTCTCCCTTTTAATGAATGGATAACTCTGCTGACCATTAAATGAACACCATGATTTTTCAAATAAACTGAAGTTCCAGCAAACTGATAAAAATGAAAATGATATACTTTCCATTTCAAATAGAAATCCAATTTGTCTTGGAAAAAGGAAGCTAATTTTGAGATGGCTTGATCGTTTTTCAATTGATAATCCAATTTTTGCAACATGATTTCAAAATCTTGTCTTATTATTTTATTATCAGATATGCTTAATTGTGTTTCGGTTTTAAAATCATCACAATTTTCTGAATCAGACATTGAATTGAATACTTTGATCTTGTGAAGTGAAGTTTGTTCATCAAATACTTCTTTTGGAACAATGGTAGAGTCCTGGGATAAGATTTGTTCAATTACATCATCTTCGCTGATATTGAATTTAACGCGTACTTCTTGTTCATTAATTGTAAAATTCTGTGGGAATATAACCAATGAATAGTTTTCACCCTTTTGTATACTGGTATATTGTCGAGATTCATCATTGAATGGGTCCACATATTTGAAATTAACCATGGAATCCAAAGGATGTCTTGATAAGTAATGCAAGGGATAAACCAAGATGAATAGTATTATGATACCAATAGTCAATCTTCTATATTGAGAAGTTGTTAATTTTCGTAAATTGTTGAACCCTTTGATCATACCAGGTTTAATGTTCTTTATCCCTTGAACGGAATCAATGGAATAATTAGGAAGCATCTTGAGAATAACAGATGGCAATGATGACTGGTAGTAGTGATAGTAGTAGTAGAAGTAACTGCCTTAAGGGGAACTATCTCAATTGCAAATGGAATAGGTTAATGCACAATACCGACGTGATTTATCAAATCAAAACAAAAAAGTGAAAGTGAAAGTGAAGATGAAAAACCAAAATCAAAATAAAAATCAAAATAAAAATAAAAAAAAAATTCACCTGAGCAGAAGAATGAAAACAAATAAGAAAAAGAAAAACAGATGAGTTCTGCTTGAAAACAAGGCACATTGTAACATCTAGCTTCTGTGCTAACAAAAAATAAAAGTTACGAATATAATAATTAGCTTTTACATTCGAATAAGAACAAGAAGAACATCACAAAGAATCTTGTAGCTTAGTAAAATGCAGTTATTACTATTTTGTACCATTGTTTCACTCTTCTCACCCTCAGCCTTGCTTTCTTCTTCTTCTTCGTCATTTCTTGTCTTATCTTTATGCTTTGCTCTTTTAGATTATGGTCAATAAGTGTATAACACAACAGAAGTTAGAACCATCTTATCTAACAATCTAGGAGAAGTCAGTTTCTGATACGAGTCGGGTCCATTGACGGTTCCACTCTGTGTGTATATGTTTGAGTTTATTGTGTTTGGTATTTTTCGCAACTTGCAGAGAATGAAAAATTCCACTGCCTGTTTTGAAACGCAACAATGGTTAAATTTAGAACACATAACACAGAGACAATAGCTCACGTACATTTCTGATGATGATGATCCCCCCCTCCCCCGTTATCCAATGATTTGTAGCAAATTATTAATGAATATATTCTGTTAATGTTCATCCATTTGCAGTTGTTGTAAGTCAAAAAAAAGTCACTATTTAAATAGATAGTTATATACACCCACACGAGTAAATCTGTTGTGGTTCAACCATGCGCCTCTAAACGTATACTCATGTTTCTTATTCTGCATTTCCTTTCTTTTTTTTCTCTCTCTCCCTTTCTCTTGAACCCCTTCCCTTTTCTTTGTCTTCACTTTACTTTACTTCACATTAATTCACTTCAACACCTAACTTTTTATTTTTAGACCGGCAATTCATTCAAAATCTGGTGATGACAAATACGTGTTACAAAGAGAAATAAAGGTAGTGTCACAATGCAAAAAAAAAAAAAGAAATTCACAATTGTACAGCTGAATCATGGTCTAAGATACACGACTCTTATCTTGAATATTGTTCTTTAAACAATTGAAACACATCATTGGTAATGGTGGTTATAGTATTATTACAATACTGAAAGGTCATGAATTTTTATCATTTACGAACCAGTCTCATTGTAAGTTACTCAGTGTAAAGATCTCAGTTATAGCAAAATAAGAAAAATAAAAATAAATAATAATGTAATGGCAATTGAGATTGACTTTCTTTGGTGATGCATTGCACCAATACATGTCAATGTACTTTGCCTCCTCACTATCAATTCAATGATTGTGAACATTAGATTAGACAAAGTATGTTAATCATAGAGTCTATTGGATGTTGGCTATGACTCTACATGTCATTAATATTAATCTGATCCATCTCGTTTATTTAGTTTCTTTGGGGTAACTTTTTGTAAGATTTCAGTTTGTGTATTATGAAGTAAATCAACAAAAAAAGGGGGGCTGACATAGAGATCTACTCCTCAAATAATATTTTACATTGCTCCATCTCCCCCTTTCCTCTATGATCCGCACCGTTGATTGGCATTGATTCTCAAGGAAATTGATAATATCAATATTTAGTGATTTGACAATGAAAATATGGTATTCTCCCGACTTGTGTAAACATGCAAAGTTTTAAGTGTTTGGTTTTTTATTATAATTTGTTTATTTTTTGGCAAATTGATAGTAAGCATGAGAGGAAATACAACGGATATTTGATCTGTGTTCTTATTCTGCCACTTGATCTTTTCTTCCTATTAATTTTGATTTTTTGCAAAAAAATTGTTGCAAAATAAGGTTAAAATTAATACACGAAAATTGCAGCACAATCATCAAAATGGAAATGAATTATGTACTAATTTATTACCACATTGGTGATTTTATAATGTTCTCATATTAAAAGGTGAATTAACTTAAATATCATAGTCGAATCAGCAAGTTGTAATCTATACTCCCCATCAGTTGATGATTTTTTTTCAGCAAACTTATATTATGACTGTGATTGATTATTAGAATATGTGAAATGAATACATCTCAGTTGTTGTAGCAACTAAATAGACTACTAGAATAATGCAATTCATAGTTGTTTGTTGTATACAAAAAAACACTTTGTCACGTGCACATGTTTGAAATGGGTAGTGCGGATGTGCAAAATTCTCAACAATTGAAAATTGAATTGCAAAGCCATTTGAATTCACCCAATGTTCTTATCCCCATAATTTATAGCAAATAATTTGACATCTACTCAATTGATTTTTAGATTCAAGTATACTCACCAATTCTTTATTCTAACTGTCCTTATCATACTTGTGTATTGTTAAATTTCCATTCTTACCGATTTTTGCAATTTTGAAATTTTTGTTCCTACAGAAATTACCAATTCTCCAATAATACATTAATTTTTTTTTAGAATAATATATATTTCAACTAAATACCATGGAACAACCTTATGAAAATCCCAATTTACCTGTGAAATCCAGTAAAGCAAGAGAAGGAAGAGAAAATCAACGTTATAATTCAGAAACAGGAGCTAGAATCGTAGCTGGATGTATATGTCTTGATGAAACCAAAGATAAAATAATTATGATATCATCATCTAAACATAAAAATAAATGGATTATACCTAAAGGAGGAAATGAATTAGATGAATCAGAATTAGAAACAGCAGTTAGAGAAACATGGGAAGAAGCAGGAGTTGAAGGAATTATACTTAAAAAATTACCAGTTGTTCTTGATTCTAGAGGTAATAAAGCTCCTATAATTAAAGGAGAATTTAATCCTGATATTGCAACTCCAAAATCTGAATTTCATTTTTTTGAATTACAAGTTGATAAATTAAGTACGGAATGGCCAGAAATGAATAAAAGACAAAGAAGATGGTGCACTTATTCAGAAGCAAAACATGAATTAATTAAACTGAAAAGACCAGAATTAGTAGATGCATTAGATCTGTCTTCTATTATAAAGGATTCTGATGGAAATAATTATTAGAAATATATGTAGTATTCAAAAAAATATACATTCATGTGGGTATTGATGATGGACATTTTTTTGCAATCTGTAGTGGTTTAAGGAAAAAGGGCTCAAAATATACATTGCTTTAGAATTTTGCAAATCTAGTTCGGGTTCCAAACTATTCATTTTCTAACATATGTGTACAATTTTACAGTAAGCCTACAGTTTATTTTCACAGTTAAGAAAATTCAGAGACGGATGTGGTAATTATTTCCCAGGTAAAATTGCTTTGATGTATATGTTCATTTCAGCATCTTCAAAAGAAAGAATCTCTACTAGTTTATTTCTTTTTTCATCAAATGGTACGTCTTTCTGATCAACTTATTATACCTTAATGAGAACGGTTTATCCTATATAGATTCCCCAGTTCGTCTTTTCTGGTTGTAAAAAAAAGAGTCTAATCCGAAGGAAAAAAATGAAACGTACGGGAATCGAACCCGTGTCCTCAGCTTGGAAGGCTGATGTTCTACCACTATACCAACGTTCCCTTAGACTCTGCAGTTTTCGAACCGCATGTTCCTCGGTGAATGTCAAGAATATCTCCTAAGCCTGAGTGTTTCAACTCGACCAAATTGATGTTCTTATTGCCTAAGCCAAAATTTTCACTTTCTTTCGTACTGACTATGTCATCGCAACACGCCACCTTATAAATAGTTATATTTTGGTTAACTATCATAAAGTAGCAATAGGAAGCTCTTTTATCACATTCCTAAAGTAACTGGAGTATATTCATAGAGTCGTTTCATGGATTTTCTTTGGATTAAATTTTAGATGCCCTATTTTATTTGAACTTTCTAGCAAAAAGTTTTCAAAAAAGATAAATATTCAAACAAATCATAATATAATCCTAGTTAAATTTCCCCAACTTCCAAAATCCCATTACTACATCATTTCATTTTTATATACAACTAATACCCATCAACTCTTAAAACATCTACAACCGGTATTGATCTTCTTAGCACATACTTAACCAGGTCGTGTGCTATCAACCAAATATTTTTTTTTTCTTTCTCTCTCTCTTTCTCCCATTTATCGCATCTCATCTGTAATTTTTTTTTTTTCGAATATGTAGGGAATAAAAACCCATAATCTACTTTATTTCAATCAACTACATATCAAACCATGGGTAAACAACAAAAGAAACATAGTAAAGGTCGTTTAGATAGATACTATTACCTTGCGAAAGAAAAAGGGTACAGAGCTCGTTCTTCTTTTAAAATCATTCAAATTAATGAAAAATATGGACATTTTTTAGAAAAATCCAAAGTTGTTATAGATTTGTGTGCTGCTCCAGGTTCTTGGTGTCAAGTAGCTTCACAATTATGTCCCGTTAATTCATTAATTATTGGGGTTGATATTGTACCAATTAAGCCATTACCTAATGTTATTACTTTTCAATCAGATATTACTACTGAAGATTGTAGAAGTAGATTAAGAGGTCATATGAAAACTTGGAAAGCAGATACTGTATTACATGATGGTGCTCCTAATGTTGGTTTGGGTTGGGTTCAAGATGCTTTCACACAATCTCAATTAACTTTACAAGCTTTAAAATTAGCAGTTGAAAATTTAGCCGCAGGAGGAACATTTGTTACCAAAATTTTCAGATCAAGAGATTATAATAATTTAATGTGGGTTTTCCAGCAATTGTTTGAAAAAGTTGAAGCAACTAAACCACCAGCTTCAAGAAATGTATCTGCAGAAATTTTCGTTGTTTGTAAAGGATTTAAAGCACCAAAGAAATTAGATCCTCGATTATTGGATCCAAAAGAAGTTTTTGAAGAATTAGGAGCTGAAAAACAAAACAATGAAGCAAAAGTGTTCAATCCTGAAAAATTTGCTAGTACCAGACAAAGACAAGGTTATGAAGAAGGTGATTATACATTATATCATACTATGCCAATTATGGAATTTATTAAAGAAGAAGATCCAATTGATAAATTAGGTACTTTGAATAAATTTGATATCCCTGATAAAAATGAAGATCATGAATGGAAAATTATTACCAAGCTGAAGATTTTCACTCCTGAATTAGCTGAATGTGCCAAAGATTTGAAAGTTCTTGGTAAAAAAGAATTTAAACATTTGATCAGATTCCGTCAAAAGGCTAGAGATTTATTAGGATTGAATGATAAAGTTGACAAAACACCAATTGATGTCGAAGAAGAATTGAATGATGAAGAAAAAATTGATAGAGAACTTCAAGAACTTATGCAAAAAATGGAGAAACAAAAACAAAAAAGAGTCAAGAAATTAAGAGAAATTAAAGCTCAAAGCAAACAAGCTAGTAAGAATGTGTTTGAATTTGATTCTATTTTCGCTGGTTTGGAATCTTTTGGAGATGATATTTTCATTCAAAATGAAATGGATAATAAAGCTGCTGCTGAATCAGGAGATATCGATGCGGGTATTGAAATTGATGAAGATGATTCTAAATCCAAAAATGGTGCTGACGAAGAAGATGAAGAAGAACTTGAAGAATTTGATGGACCAGATCAAGATGATTTGGGAGATCTTCCAGATATTGATCCTATTCCATCATCAGCACGTGGAGCTACACTTGATGAAGATTCACCAGAATTTTTCACATTGGCACATAAAGTTGCATTAGGACAAAAACATGATGTTATTGATTCTTCATTTAATAGAAATTGGGGATTTGAAGATGAACGTGCTATTACTGATGGTATTTCCAATGCTGCACTTCTCTCTAAGAAAGCATTAAAAAATAAAAGACTGTTATCAAAGAAGGCACTTGAAGCAGTTGCTAGAAAGAAGATGAAGATGCAAAAGAAATTTGAGAAATTGAAGAGTATTGAAGATGTATCTGATTATAATAAGATGGTTAAGAAGATTAGTAAAAAACCACAAAAGAAGAAAGTTACTGTTATTGTTGCTCGTGGGTCGAATCGTGGTTTATCTGGACGTCCAAAGGGTGTTAAAGGTAAATATAAGATGGTTGATGGTGTGCTGAAGAATGAACAACGTGCATTGAAGAGAATTGCAAAAAAGAGAAAGTAAATGTAATTGTCATGTGATATTACTAAGTAAGTAAGTAAGCAAATAAATAAATTAATTAATTAATTATCAGGTTCACAAATTAGGAGATTATCAGTAGCAGACGTTATAAATGTAAATCTCTTGTTAAGTTTAAAATCGTAAAATGAGGCGCGCTATATTTATTCCCAATTGGGAAATGTTTGTCAAACGGAGAATTTTATCTAAATTTAGACGCGTTTTCAGGGGGCGCGGGACGAGGAGTAAAAAGGGGACGGCGCCAAACCATGCCCCCAGTAACAGCACCGACCACGCCCCGAACACCACCACCACCATCGCGCACACGAACAACACATTCACCAGAAGATGTTATTATCTACAAGGCTGACAATAATAAGTAGTACAATGAAACTAATACTAATAGTATATGTAAGTAGGTATACGACACATTTACCATGGCTTTGATATATCTTGGAGGAGTAGTTTGTGGAACCAACTAACAAATAAAAATAAAAAAAGGTCCATTGCAATGTTGCAAACAATTTTTTCTGTCTGTCTGTCTGTCTGTCTTATGTTGTGCTGTGCTGTTCAGAGCTGTTCTGTGCTGTGCTGCGCTGTCTGTCGGGTTGGCTAGGAATTTCTTTTTTCTTTTTTCCCCTTTTGGATTTCTCTGCACCAAACAAAATTTAATAATAGAACATTTTGGCACAGAAAAGGGAAAGGAAAAATTTTCTGTTTGCTTTAAATAAAGTAAAATAAAAAAACTTGATATTTAAAAACTACATCAATTTGAAATCCTTTTTCTTTAAATCAACCAACCAACCAACTTACAATAAAGACCTCACCTAGACTAGTCGCTCCTTTCATTCATATATAATAATCACATTCGCTTTCTTTTTTTCTGTCTTTTGTCATTATTTATCTCCAGTTCTAAGTGGTCATTATTTATCTCCCTGTTCCTTACCCTCTCGTACAAGAAAGAATGTCTTCCCTTCCAAGTTCAAATTATCTAGTTTCTCCAACTGTTAGTAGAAGAAGAGGAAGCAGCCACAAAAGATCAATGTCGGCTGACTTTGATGCTATAGGTCTAGGAATAGGTTTGGGGTTTGGCAACTCTCCTCGTTCCCAACAACAACAGCAACAGTCTCAACAATCTCCTCAAACTCCTCCTCGACCACCACCAACGTTATTTTCCATGCAAGATGATTTGGACAAGGATTTTTCATTCCCAAATTTCAAAGACCCAACTAGCACGCCTCCTCCCCCACCACCATTTAAATTCAATCAGTTCCATCGTCCTTCTAAGTCATTGAACTCTCCTATTAGATTCCAAAGAACAGATAGTTCAATCAAGGAAATAGATGAAGATGAGGATGTTGACGATGATGTTGACTTGGTGGATGACGATGCATCCTCGTATTCCTTTTTTGCTACACCAAGATCTGCTGCAAATGCTAATAGATATCATAGAATTATTTCAAACGTTAATGGCGTTGAAAGAGCAGTTACTCCACCAACCGCCTTGACCACTCCCGAGATTGTTGTCACAAATGATGGTGGTGGTGTGGATAACAAAGAGTTATATATGGTGGCAAGTTCTGATAGCAGTTTACCGGAAAGAAACAAACCAGGAATCGTGACCAACAAAATGTCATCATCTTCATTGTCAAAAGAAATTCCATTATCACCAACTAATACCCAACGACATACTTCGGATTCCCCAACGCCAAATCCGATCATACGTAATAGTGGTGATGTCCCCAAGTTATCCAATAATGACATTCCTGTTTTGAATGCAGCCCCATCAAGGTCTTCAACTAGTACACCACCATTGAAATCCACCACTGATTTACCATCTCCAAGAAGACCTGAATCACCAGCAGAAAGAAAGATTCTTAAAGATACAAAAATTCCAGCATTTAAGAATGCAAAATCGCTTACCCAACCATCGTCTTCATCATCCTTATCGACTGCTAGAACAGCAGCAACATCATCTACAGGTGCACAATCTATTAATACCGCAACGACTGCATCTCCTTATCATTTGAGTAGAAATGAATTTAAGCATAGAGGATTTTTACAAAGAAGAGGATCAAATTCAACCGATACTTCATCTATTAGTTCAATCAAATCAAAATTGAAAAGAAGTTCAAGAATTTTTGACTGGCTCAGAAAGAAGTGAACATTATTATTGCATTATCAATCGCATTGATTTAATCAACAACCATAAAAATTATAGATTACCCCCCCAAAAAAAGCAAAAGAGGATATTTACTTTTCTTATTTTTTTTTTTTTTTTTTTTCAATTTCATTTGTTATTATATGTTTTCATACATTATTTACTTTTAGTTTTCTTTTATAGAGGTGTTTTAGTATTAGTTTTAGTTTTAGTTTTAATTTAGTTTTGCATTCTTTTTATTTTATTTTTTAATTATATAATTATTATATTCATGAAAGTAATTTTTGTCTTAATTTCAGTTACCTGTGCCCGCAGAAGGATGCGGGTCCAGAATCGTTGTAGAATCGGTCGATAGATTCCAAACAAGGCGTATCATCACCGAATTTCATTTATGTAACCAGTTCCAAGTTATACATAAGAGTTTCAAGTCGGTTATAAATACATAGATTCAAATCAAACGCGTTTAGAAGATACTAATTATAGAAAACAAACCTTCTTATAGTATAAATTAACGTATTTTATTTCTAATTTGCCGATAAAATTTGACTAACAGTATCATAAATTGAATCATCAAGTGAATAATAATCAAAACCTAAAATTTCTCTAGTTTTAGAATCATCAATTTTAGCTAATGTTTCAGTACCATCAGTAATATCATCTGAAATTGAAGGAAGATTTAATTGAGGAAATTGTTTTATGAATTAATCTAATTAAAGAAATTGCTGAAAATCTTCCACTATTAACTAATAATCGTTTATTTTCAGTAGAATCTTTTTCAAATGCCAATACATGAGCTTTAGCAACATCTCTAACATCAATCCAACCTCCTTTAGTTGGAGGAATTTCAGAATTTGGATTTAATTTTAATAATTTATTTATAATTTCCGATGATGTATTTAAATTTTTATTATTATCAATTATTGGAAATGCTTGTGGTCCAAATACAAATGATGGATTAATAAATGAAATTTTAAATTTAATAGTATCTTGATGATTTTTAATAAAATCCCATGCTGATTTTTCTGCAAATGTTTTAGATCCTCTATAACCTTGAACTGGATTAATTAAAGCTTGATCCCAAGTAATTTCATTCCAACTTTCTTCAGTTATAATTTCTTTATTATTTGCTTCTTTTGAAGCAGTAGCAATAGCAGCATAAGATGAAGTAATAACTACTTTTTCAATATTAATACCATATTTATAAATTGCTTCTAATACATTTTTAGTTCCATTAACAGCAGGTAATAATAATTCTTTTTCAATATCAGTTGCATTAAAATGGAAAGGTGATGCTAAATGTAAAAAAATTGTTGCTTCAGGATGTGATTTTAATACATTATCAAATGCTCCTTCTGATCCAACATCTTCAACTATTTCAAATTTTAAATTGGTTGGATTATTAAATAATTTCAATAATCCTTCACCTTTACTTTGTGATCTAACTGTACCAATAACTTGATAATTCTTGGACAATAATAATTTAACAACATGTTGAGCAATAAATCCAGTTGCTCCTGAAACAATAACTGTAGTCATAATGATAATAATAATAGTAGTAGCAGTACTAGTGGTGGTGGTGAATGAATGAATCAAAATGATATTATTCCTAGAAAGAATAACTTCATGGGGGGAGAGGGAGGAAATTAAGGGGCAGTATTTATATTCTCCGAAAAAACATTGAGCAATTTCCAATGTGGAGATTTTTTTTCGTTTTTCTTCCGTTTAGCGGACATTTCCTAATTGGTATCGGCAAATACCGCATATTATTACCCAATCAGGTATCCGCGCTTAATCGTTTGAGCACGTGATCATACACACATACATATATATATACATTAAAGAATTATTACTACTATTATTATTATAAACCTGTTTATTTTAATAAATCACCTTTATTGATGACAAATCCATTGATGACGGCCATAGCGGCATATAATCTATTTTCAGCTTCTTGAAAAACAACAGAATTGTCACTATAAAATACATCATCAGCAACTTCTTCTTGATGTCTTGGTAAACAATGCATGAATTTCCAATTTGAAGCAACATTACCATCTTGACACATTTTTTGATTAATTTGATAACCTTCAAATTGTTTTAATTTGGCAACTTTTTGTGCTTCTTCCCCCATTGAAATCCAAGTATCTGTTACTACAATATTAGCATTATTTAAAGCAATTTTTGGATCATTAACAATTTCAAATTTTAAATTTTGTTCAGTAGCTAATTTTTCAGCAATTTCAGAAACTTCTTTATCAAAAGTAATGCTATTTGGAATTGAAATGGAAACATTTATACCCATTTTCAAACAAGCAATAGCCAAATCATTAATAACATTATTAGCATCACCAATCCAAGTTAATTTTAAATTTTTAGTTTCACCAAAAGTTTCTTTTATAGTTAATAAATCAGCAATAGCTTGTAATGGATGATATTTATCACATAAAGAATTTATAATTGGAACAGAACTATCTTTACATAAATCCAAAATATCTTGATGAGAATTAACACGAGCAAAAATACATGAAGTCATTGAACTGATAACTTTAGTAGTATCATACATTGATTCATTAACACCTAATTGAATATCATCTTTACCTAAAAACATAGGTTGTGCTCCAAAAAATGATGCGGCACCTTCAGTACTAATTCTAGTTCTAGTTGATCTTTTACTAAATAACAAAGCAACTAATTTACCTAATAATTTTTGATGATTTTCAATAGATGGTTTATCTGATTTAACTAAACTTTTAAAATATTGTGCTTTATTAATCAAAGAAGAAAATTCTTCATTTGATAATTGTGCAATATTAATTAAATGACGTGGGGTAGCTGAAGCTTTAACAGCAGAAGTAGTGAAAAGTCTAGTAGTTGTAGCGGTTCTAACAGATGACATCATTTGAATATTATTTGATTAATTAACTAACGAATAACAAGAAGAAAAGGAAAGAAAAGAAAAAAAGAAAAGAAGAATATGAAAAAATTTCCAACAAGGAAATTATGGGATTATTTATACCGTTGAAAATTTTTTTCTTCTTTCTATAAATTTTTTAGTTCATCCTAATTGGGTAATTGACTCACATTAAGCGCGGTCTGCATATAAACTGCACCCATTTTTTTTTTTTTGGCGGTGTAAAATCTTTTTGACACATTGTACACTACTTGTGATATTTACATCATATGACTAACCTATTTAACTCTTCAATAAGATCATGTTTCTTTTGAGATAATTCTTCTTTTTCAATCTTTAAATTTGTCATCAAATTTTGTTTCTCTCGATTAGTGATTTCAAATTGTTTGATTAATCCAGTAATATTTTCAATTTGTTCCTTCACAGTTGGAATTTTCATCTCTACATTAGTATTGTCATTCCTATCATCATCATCATTATCTTCTTCATCATGATCGGTTTGAATTTCAAAATTGAATTTATTATCAAAATCAATTTTTGTATTTAAAGTACCCATATCTTCATCATTTAATTGTATATCATCATTATCAATTTCAATTTGTTCTTCCTTTTCTTGTTTTTCTGTCCCATCATCATAATTTTTTTCATCTTTATATTCATTAATTAATTCATTGGCATATTTTCTAACTGACATTTTTATATCTTCATTAGGATCTCTATTAGTTTCAATAGGTACATATTTCTTTTGTTCCTGTGGAGGAAGAGGGGGTAACATATCTGAGTTGTACTTTTGTCGAATTTTATCAAGTTTTGGATCTTTCAATTCATCTATATTTACAATAGTTGGATTATTCTCAGGATCTTCATCGTCTAGTTCTAACAACAACTCTTCTTCGTCTACCTTTTGATTTGTACGATATTTATCTAGATTAATAGGTCGTCTTTTGGTTTCTGGAGTTGTGCTCTTTGTTAGTTTCTTTTTAAATAATATCTTAGATGTTGGAATGATTGTAGATGTATCGTTGTAATTATCATTGTCATTGTTATTCTCCACATCATCATTATCATCTTGGAAAGATAATTTCGATCGCAGGATTTTTTTATTACTTGTGAGCTTTTTCTTAAACTGAACTTTACTATTCTTAGTTTTATTCAACTCTTCAATCTCATTAAATAGATCATCATCAATATCTTCATTAACCATTGCTGCAAGTATTCCTTCAAACTGATCTAATGGTTATTGCCGTGTTGCTAACAAACAAACAAATTTTTTTTTTGAATCGCATTAAATTTCGTTAACCAAAAAAAAAAAAAAATTTATTTGATGCAGCCCATCTTGATCATCATCAACATCATCAACATCTCCATCTTGTATTAGAACCACCAACTATCTGTTGATCCACTATGTCAGACGTGCTTAGTAATGATGCACGGAATCTTTACGCTAAAATGCGTGAATTTCCAAGTTCAAAATTATTTGGACAAGAAGAAATTGAAACAGCCCTGGGAGTTAATAAAAAATCCGTTTATATGGATCTTTTACAAGAATTAATTGATCATAAATTTATTAAAGTTAGTAGAACAGGAGATGAATTAAAATTTCAAGCTGTTGCTGAAGAAGAAGCTAAAAAAGTTTCATCTATGACAGATGATGAAGCTATGATTTATTCATATATTGAAAATTCTGGACGTGAAGGTATTTGGACTAAAACTATTAAAGCTAAAACTAATTTACATCAACATATAGTTCAAAAATGTTTGAAAAGTTTAGAAAATAATCGATATATTAAAAGTATTAAATCAGTTAAACATCCAACTAGAAAAATTTATATGTTGTATAATTTACAACCAAGTATTGATGTTACTGGTGGTCCATGGTTTACTGATTCTGAATTAGATACTGAATTTATTGATACTTTAGTTGAAGTTTGTTGGAGATTTATTGTTGCCAAAACTATTTATATTCAAAATCCAGAATCTGAAGATTATGATTCTTCTTCAAATCCATTACAAACTTCTCATCATAATCATCATCGTGGTGTTGATTTGGACCAAATTGTTGATTATATCAATAGTAGTAATATAACAAGTGTGGAATTGGGTATAAATGATATTAGATCTTTATGTGATGTATTGATTTATGATGATAGAATTGAAGAAGTTGGTGGTAATCAAGAAAATAGTGGGATTTTTAGAGCTACTTGGCAAAGTATTATTGATAAAGGAAATACTGTATTTCAAAATAATTATCAAACTATTTCTGAAGCTGTTGATAAAGAATGTTTGGACTATTTACAATCTAATCAATCAAATTTCAGTATTTTCCAATATAAATCAACTATTCAAGATTTACAAGATTCAGAAGATTTGGTTTACTTGGATAGTTGGATGAATGAATAATTCTCATTCTTTCTTCCATTTGTATATGTACAAGATATAGGTTGGTTAATATATATATATAGATAGTTTTAAAAAGTTGATTATTGTTTAGGGACAAAACCAACTCTCCTTTGAGTACCGTCAGATAATGGATCACTTAAAGCATCTTTAAGAGAGATAGTTTCACCTTTATATTGATCATTACCATTCTTCAACATATTAGCAATTTTAAATTTGGACATTTCAATTTCTGTTTGACTTTTTTCATTCCAAACATTTTGCATAATTTCTCTACATTCATCATATTTTTTACCTTCTTTTAATAATTTATAAAACATTTCAGTTTCAAAATAATCTTTTACAATATCTTTAGTTATACTTGTTAATATATCATATTTCCCAGTATTTTCATCAAATTTAACAATTATAGTATATTTCTTAGTATGTGGTCTTTTAATCAAAGTTTCTTCAAATTTATGAATCTTGAATTCTTCTTGAGCTTTTAATTTAAGTAATTTTGCTTCTTCTCTTGCTTTTATCTTTGCTTCTTCTTTTAATCGTTTTTCTTCTTGTTTTAATCTTATAGCTTCTTCTTTAGCTTTCTCTTTAGCTAATTTTGCTTCTTCTTTCTTTTTATTTATACCCATTGCATCATTAAATAAATCATCAACTGCTTTCTTATTGACTTTCTTTGATTTTTTAACATCTGGAGTAATTGGTAAATTATGTCTACACCATTCATCAATATAATTTTGAATTTCTGTATGAGGAGTATTTTCATCAACTCCAGCATTAATTAAATCTTTAGTTAATACAATTTCAGATTTTTTGGATTGATTATAAATAGAAGGAATGAAAAACCATCCAAATTTAGTATATATTGCACTTAATGTTGTTAAATTATTTTGAGGATCATAATCTTTAAGAAATTCTCCAGTTTTTAACATTATTTGATCAAGTTCATCTTGTGGAATATTTGGTGGATAATACTTAAGACCATAACTTCGAGTAAATGAAAGTCTATTTATAATACTTGTGATTCGGTAAACATTGTGAATTCTAGCTCTTAGAAGCATCGTATGATGTAGTTAATAATACTGACTTACTTGATATATGTTAGTGTGTGGTTTCAAACGATGAGAGTTCAAATTCAAATTCAAATTAAAAAAAAAAAAAATTAAAATAAAGGAACAGGTCGTGTATCTGTGACTGAAAATACATGTGATAACAAACACGTGCACGATATATGAGATGAGATACCAAGAAAAAAATTTGGGCTTCGGAACAATACCACAGTTGCATTGATGATAATATTATTATTTCAGTTAGATTATAAGCATGACAAGTCATACGACTGTTAACAAATATACCAGAGTGATCTAGTCAGTCATGGTGTTATTACTTTATAGGTTTTCTATAATGTATGAAATATCTTAGATAAAAAAAGACAAGAATTTGTTTCGGGGATTAATGGAGTTACTGCGAAATTACTTAGTAAAGATTTATTCATCTTCAGTTCTGTGACAGATCAACAAGAAAATAATGAAGAAGATCATTAATCTACAGTGACGTAAAAAAACAAAAAAATCAAAAGAATAGAAAGACATGCATTGGTAGATAGAAGAATCAATTGGCTTATGATAAAGTAATAAACGAACGCCTCGTATCAGTGATCATGGATTCCAAACAAACAAACAGAAAAAAAGGAAAACGAAATAGCTTGTGGGGTTACAATTTATATAAGAACTAATGTATACTAAAAAGAAAGGTAAATTCCTATAAAAGAAAGAATCATTAAATTTCGATTACAAAAATGAAAAAAAGAAAAAGAAAAGCATAAAATTACCAACACCCATTCCATCCGAAATCAATAGATACAAGCTCGACGTTGAAGTTTGAAGTTTGAAGTTTGAAATTTGAAATTTGGAACTTGGAAGTTGGAAGTTGGAACTGGGCGAAGGGATGAGAATATGCCGTTTTGAAGAATCATATTTGTGATTAAACAAAGCACAGAAACAGGATTAATAATAAATGAGTATAATTTTCCTATCTCTCCCCTTTTCTAAATTACAAAATAATAATAATAGTAGACACGATTTAGTAGCATAGGTCGAGAAATTGTTTATGCTCACGAAGGGAGTGAAAGAAGAATACATACCTGCCCGCATGGAAGATATGCATTATTGATTGCACTATTGCCGTGTAGTTGTTTTAATGGTTTACAATTGAAGTAATATGTAATATGTAAAATGTGTATAGTGGGTTTTAAGGTTAGAACACGGTCGTGCACACATGGCTAATTACTTTTTTGTTTCTCCGTTGCACGAAAAATAAAATATTTTTTTTTTTTTCGGTGTGCATGGTTATGGGGCGCCGGTTCAAATTTTTATTTAAAAAAAAAAAAAAAATAGGGGACAGAGACAAACAAAGCCACAGAGTACATACGATTATAATAGAACAAGAGGGAGAAGAAGAAGAAGAAGGAGTCATTAATAATAATCTCACCACTAATACATACACACATACATACAGAGATGAATTTCTGTGACTATTCTCTATTGTATTCCAAGCCAATGAATACATTCACACACACACACAGGCTTATTGTGCAAGAATAGTACAATGGACAAACAGAGAGATAAATGTCGCGGCATTGCATTGTGGAGGTTGCTTTTGATAATGTCGCACACTATTCCCAATAAATCCGAGATAATATAAATTTCAACAATTAAAACAATCAACAACTTTCTCTTCCCTTTTTCTTTTATAGATATATATATCAATATATATTAATTTATATTAATATACTAATAGAACTAGAAGATCAGATTTCATCAAATCAACTTAATTTTTTGATCAATATCTTTGAGTTGTCTAATTAATAAATTATATTATTTATCTAGTTCATCCGTCGCCGACTACTTGATCTTACCTCCTGATTTTTTTTTACACATTATCACCAGCTGCATTCCCAAGTGATCTAACAACTTTTTTTTTTTTTTTGGTTTGGTTTTGTTTGGTTTGTACAGCAAAGATGAATATCCCAAATTCCCCCCTCTTTGCACCGCTGCAATTATCAAATCCTCTTGGTCCTGATTCACCTAACGGTGCCAATAATACTGATTCTTCAAATCAATCTCCAACCCAGATCTTGCTTCCAAATTTACCCGATAAGCCGACAGTTTCAACTTCTTCATTTGCGGCATATATTATTCCATCGGAAAGAAATCTATTTGTCCAGGGATTTGAGCCTCATGAATATATGGCAAGACCTCCTACTTTATTAAGAGGTTCATTAGTCATTAAAGTGTTTAAGCCAACTAAAATCAAATCAATCAACTTGACTTTTAAAGGTGTTCAAAGAACAGATTGGCCTGAAGGTATACCACCAAAAAAAAATCAGTATAACGAAATAAATGAAATTGTAACACATACATGGCCATTTTTCCAAGGAAATTTAAATGAAAAAGTTAAAAATCATGGTGCCGATTGGTTTATTGAAAAGAACGGTACCCATCATCATCAGAATACAAATGAAGAGGACACTGTAACAAGTAGATCAGGAACTCCTCCTCCTCCTTCTCATTCTCATCCACAACCACATCATCAATCTTCAAATAGTAGTATCCCCTCGTTGACACTTTCTCCAACTAGAAAATCCCACCGTGAAGAAACTACTGCAACTTCAAACTTCTTTAGCAGAACATTATCTCCAAGTTTTATGAGAAGAGCAAAATCTCCTTCAATAGCGTCAGTTACAGATAGTACAAGAAATGGATCGTCTCTGGATTTACCATCAACTTCTTCAAACGGAAGCACAGATTCCCATGCTCATATGCAATTTGCTCCTGGTGATTATATCTATAATTTTGAACATCCATTACCTGCTTCCATTCCAGAAAGTTGCGATGTTACCTTCGGTACTACAGCATATTTTTTAGAAGTCAATATCACCAGACCAGGAACATTTAAAAGCAATATATCAGGAAAATTAAATTTAAATATAGTTCGAACTTTATCGGAAGCAAGTTTAGAAGAAAATGAATCTATTGTTATTTCAAGAGATTGGGAAGATCAATTACATTATGATATTGTTATTGGTGCAAAATCAGTTGTGCTAGATCTGTATTTACCATTAGCATTTAGATTTGTACCGCTTTTTGGCAAAGTTGCTTTGCATAGAATTAGAATCTATCTTACTGAAAATTTAGAATATTATTGTTCAAATAAAAAAGTTCATCGAATGGAACCATCCAAGAAATATTTGTTGTTGGAACATAAAGCAGAAAAGGGCAGATCTTTGTTATCTTCGACAAATGGAGATCAAACTGCTGATTTGAATAATTTTGATGAAGATATATTACCTAAAGAATTAGAATTCCAATTATTTGTCCCAACTGAATTGAATGTGAGAACAAATAGTAAACTTCATCCTGATACTTCCTATGACAATATTCAAGCCCATCATTGGATAAAAATTTGTTTACGTATCAGTAGAATAGATCCAAATAACCCAGAAAAGAGAAAACATTATGAAATCAGTATTGATTCTCCATTACACGTGTTGAATAATTTGTGTTCCCATGGTAATACTTTATTGCCAGCTTATGATGATTTGATTCCTCAATCAGGAAGTTCACGTAGTTTATTGGCTAATCATAGTCATGAAGCTGCTCCATTATCTCCAGGAGTTATTCCAGTTGAACATTCTGCCCGTTCTCGTAGTGGGAGTGGTGCTGCAAATGGTATCTTTGGAAGATTCAACAATAATACTAATGGTGGAAGTAATGGTCTCAACACAAGTATCAGCAACAGCAGTAGTGGAAGATCAAGAAGAGGAAGTTCTACACCTGGTGACAATGGAATTGATAGACCTGTGACGCCTATTGATTTCCATCATATTACTTCTGGACTTGAAAATGCTGGTGTTGTTGAAAGAGAAGCAGATATGCATTTAGAAGCTAATTTGTATCAACCAAAAGATGAAGCAAATATTAGTGCTATTAATTCACCACAGGCGGTACCACATCCAGGTACATTTACAAGTCCATTAATGCTGCCTGTTCAACGACCAATTCATTTATTAAGAAAACCATCTACAAATCCACCTCCATTTGAAGCTGACAGCGCACCTCCACCAGCATTACCACCATCATATGAAGAAGCAGAGTCTGAATTTGCGGAAAATCTGACTATTCGTCATCATCTTAATACTGATAATAGTAGATCTTTAAGTTTGTCACCATTAAGAATTGATGAACCTGCGCAGGCGCCACTAACTACTAATACTAATGAAACTTCAGAGTCTGAAGGTGTTGGAAGTACTACACTGGTACGGGATTTGTTAGTCCTACAATTGGGTGGCAGAAGAAGTTCTATGGAATCAGCATTCAGAGGATTAATTCCAACAAATACTATTGATGAAAATATCCCAGAAAATGAACCACAGCCATCACAACAGCAACAACAAGAAATACCAATTCCACATATAGAAATATCTAACCCAGTAGGAGAAAGTACAACTGAAACTAGTAGTTCTGATAATATTACTACAAGTGACAGTAGTTCACATAATCAATCAATATCAACAGGACCAAGTGAACATGAAGTACAACAACAACCACCTCCACCTCCACCACCACAGCTTCCAAGATCTGCAGTAGAAGATGAAGATGAAGAAGATATAGTTGATTATCCATCATCACCAATTCTTCCACCATCACCAATAGTTCCACCATCTGGAATAGCTAAAGTTTCAAGATCTTCATCAATCACATCTACTGGATCTATTGATTTCCCAGTTGAACAAACATTACCATTATTAGGTTCAGTAGCTTCACAAAATTCATTATTACTCAACACTGCTAATACAACAACTACTACAAATTATAAAGGTAGAAATGAATCTGTTGGATCATTACTTTATGAATTTGCTAAACCTACAGAATTTGTTGATGAACTTGATCCAAGTCCAGAGTTTTATAAAATGATGAGTAGTAGTTTAAGCAAATTAAGAAATCCAAGATTACATAAACACTATCAAGATCAAGAATTAAATAAATGAATAAGTTACATATCATTTGTATACGAATTATTGCTTATTACTTATATATATATATATATTCATGATTTTTACTTTATTTTGACATAACTTTTTATATGTAAGATTCTTTCTTTTAAAAACAACTAAATTCATTTGAACAATCTTGAATACTTAATTGTAAAATTTGATCAAAATCTTTTTTGTTATAAATGAATTGATTTTCTTTATTAAATAATTCATTATTTTTATTTTCAATATCATTTAATAAAATTTGTAAATATTTATAACTTGAATCATTTAATTTCAAAATTTTAGAATTTTCAAAAATTAATAAAATGAAATTAACATCTAATTTTAAATTAATATAATTTAATGAAGATCTTAAAGGAATTTGACGAATATTATCAATTATATTTTTAAGTAAATTTAATTGTAATTCATTTATAATTGTAATATAAATCTCTTGACTTGTTAATGGTTTAATTTTATTAATTAATTTAACAAAATGAATTAAAATTTCATAAATAAATCCATCAACTTTTAAAACTTGTGGTAATGATTGTTTTGAATGGAAAAATTTATTAACTTGTTGAGCAATAAATAATTTTTCAATATTTAAAATATCATCAATTATTGTTAAACTTGCTTTATCAATATCTGCAAATAATTTCAAATTTTGTTTCAGTAAATCTTTATCAAAAAATTTATCAAATTGATTTAATAATTCTGGATAAATAACTCGTGATAATTTATCAAAATTATTCATAGTTAAAATCTTGAATACTTGTAGGTTTTTGTTATTACTATAACTATTGTTGTTGTAAAGATCATCATTATTCCCACTTTCTTGTCTATCTAAATTGTATTTCTTCATCATGGAATCAACAATGATATTTAAACTTCTCATGAATTGAATTTCAATCGAAACCAACATACGTTTACTTGGATAAGCAGCAACTATTCTATATTCTGATGATTCATTATAAACCACCAATTCACTAATTTTTAATAAAACATACAATTGATAACATTGAATAATACTCATAAGTTTAGTACATTTCCCATTAGTAGTCTTATACTTCTCTTTAATTGAATTATCTAATGACCAATCTTCCAATTCATAAAATTGTGAACAATCATTAACCCATGTGGCACAAACTGCTTCCAAGATTTTTTGATTAATTTTAAGTGATGAACTCTTCATATTTTTAATCACTTTATTTGTATCGGTAAATTGACTAGCATTACCAATTGTACCAATAACATCCCCAAAACTATTCATGATTTTATTTACTTTATCATTAACTCTTGATAAATGATAAATTGCCGATAATGAATTACTATAATATGGTACAAATTGTTTATAATTCTTGGGTGTACTTTCCAATTGATTATTATCACTATTTTCATCATCAAATAGTGCTACTAATATCAACACCACTTGATTGATTAATTTAACACATAAATCTCTAATATTACCATCAGGATCAATACCTAATTTAGTATAATGAACATAATTGTTTAAAAATTTAACAATATTTGTTACTAAAATATTATCCAAATAATTAATGAAATTATACAAAACCAACCAAGTTTCATTAATTAAACTTAAATCTAACGAATCATTACTTTCAAATGCTTCTTTAATTATAGTTAATTTTTGATCTATTCTTGAAGTCAGACCAATATCATCTTTATAAGTATCATATTTTTCACTAATATAATTAATATGAGATCCTTCTCTTCTTTCAGGATTCAATGAACGAATATAATCAACCAATTTATTTTGAGCAATCAAGAATTTCCCATCAAATTTCTCCACTTGTTTACTAAAATCTTGATCAACAACTTCAATTTGTTTAATTAAAAAATCAGCAATTGGATGTGCCATTTTAGAATCAACATTTAATCGAGATAAATTATCCACTAAAGAAATAAATCTTGAATTTGAATGACTTTTAGATACTTCATGATCTAATGATAAAAACTCTTGATATGTTTTATTTCTATATTGTTGAGCAATAGTATCAATTTCTTGAAAAGTTTTAGAAATTAAACTCAATTTTAATTTCCTTTCTTGATCTATGGTTTGTAATGCTTGTGTGTTGTTTTCTTGAGTTAATTTCAACACTTGTTCACTATATTTATTATTGAAATTGGTTAAGAATCTTTCTTTATCATGAATATATCTATTATAATCATCAATGAATTTATCATTATCACTAATAGACAATGAATGAACTAAATTTTTAGGTAAATCAAAAAAATGTTGATTAGCTTTAATAAATTCCGTCATTTTTAAAACTTTATCTTCTTTATGCTTACTTTCATTAATAGGTTGAATCAGTGCTGAAGTACTATTCATTAAATTACTAATATTTTCTTCCAATTCAGAGGTTAAATCTTCTTTACCATTTGAATTTGTTGATACCATATTACGTCGTTGTGGATTAAAAACTCTCGAATTTGATCGATCTTGTTGTGCTTTAGTTTTCAGTCTCATAAAATCAATTAACGAATCATCAATTTTCAGTTTTGTATTTATAAAATGAATAAAATTTGATTCAATTGCCATTCTTAAATTTTCACTTTGTCCATGAATTTGACGTTCCATTCTTGAATATGATTGATTCAAATTTTGATTATCTTTATGTTGAGATATCAATTCCATTAATATACTTTCTTCTCCTTGTGAAGTTCTTCTACTATCAACCACTTTTTGTTCAGATTCAATTAAATCCAACAACATGTTGTATTGTTGTTCGGTACTTAAATCAGATACTTCATCAGGTGGAGTATTAAATTCATGATAATTTATATCTTTAAGACTATTTGGTCTCATGGTTGTCAAACCATAAGTGGCCATCAATTTGGCTTCATTTGGTTGCAAATCAAACATTGTATGCCCTGCTGAGTGTGTCGTAATGGTAGTTGCTGATCGTAGTTGTTAATGGTGGAACCACTGGAATATTGAATCGTGGTAACAAAACAATCGACAAACAAAAAAAAAAAAAATAAAATATTGAAACGAGGTCGTGTGAACACGGACAGCAGAATCACGTGACATAAGTTCGGTTAATGGCAACTCAAATATCTGACATTCCTAGGTTTGATTCTACGGTGATTAAGCTATAAAGGATGTGTTTGCTACTCTACTATAAATATATAAACTGTGTTAATGATTCAACTTGCGAACTTTTCTTGCTTGCTCTTTATATGGATCCGGCAAATCAACACATAACCTTTGCTCAACATTAAGGATATCAAATTTTGGTTTGTTAGATAAGTCATCCAATATTCCTGCCACGTCATATTTCAGTAAATGATTATAAGTGACATCCACAAATCTAATGGAAGAACCGAAAAATACCTTTTGTTCCTTCCTATTGGAAAATGAATTCCTTAAATGATTATGTTGCAAGTATAATTTTGCAAGATTTGTGTTTGAAAAATCACCCACCAAAGTTTTAATTTTATTGGAGGATAAATCTAATATCGTTAAAGATTTTGGTAAACAAGCAGTATCAAAGGAAAGTAAGTTATTCTTGTTAAGGAACAAAGATTTCAACTTTGTACATTCCAATAAATTCAGCAGGATTAACCATTCAATATCGATTTCATTTTCAGATAAAACCAAATGTTCTAATTCTTTGGGGAAAACCAATGATTTTTTGGATATTCCTAATCGATTACGACTAAGTGACAATTTTTTGAGATTTTTGGGAAGACCACAGACTGTTACTAACTTGTTACTATCTAATCTTAAAATTTCCAAATTCTTTGAATCGATTCTGGTAACTTTTGAAATGGCATTATGTTCAAGCAGCAACTCTCTAACTGTATTTGGAATAACAAAATTATCCTCTCCAATGGATTTAAAATTATTCCAAGCCAAGTGCAAGTGTATTACTCCTGGGCTAGTAATATTAATCTTGGATAGACCACAATTTTCTAAAGCTAAAGTCCTTAGAGAATCTGGAAGGTTGAATGAAAACCCGGTTTTTGACAAATCATATTTAATATTTAGTTTGTTAAGGTTGTGCAATTTAGTCAACTCATTAAAATCAAATTTGGACAAATTATACATAGTTAGTGTTGATAAAGTAGTAGGAATATCCAGAATGGACAACGGTTTCGTAAAACCAAGATGCAATTCTTGAAGTTGGTAAAAATCACTCATTGTAAAATCAACAACCATCAGTATGTCAGTTTGATAAATTGGTCTAGTTTGCAATGATTTAAGTCCAATTGGCAATTGTTGCATTTCTTTTTTGGATAAATCTTCATGACGATAAAGAAAGATTTCTGGAATTTCTAATATCTCTAATGTTTTAGGAAGAGACAAAATATCCAGCCAATTCTGGCTGTATAATTCTGAACCTTTGTAATGCACATTTGATAATGAGACACGAGCTGGAAAGGTCATCGTGAATTAAAGTTGGCCAGTCGATACTAAGCGATTTAATCGAGCTTGGTACCATCCACAGACTAGGCGAATATCTGGTATCTATATGAAAAGCAAGTGACAAATGCTTAAGATTTGCCAACTGTGTAATATCATAGCAGTTGATGTTTTCCTGACCATTTTGTCTTTGATCATTCAATGCAAGGTCCAAATGAATTAGACCTTTGGGAAAATCTAATTCTACTTCATCAACGTTTTCACATTGAAAACAGCAAGATAATGATTTAATAGTTCTAGGAATAGTATCGATATCAATTTCTCTAAATTTGGCCCGAGTTTGCAATGATGTTAAATTCTGAAAATAATCTGCAAAAATAATTCTGTGATGTTCTCCTGTGGAAATAAATAATGATGAAACATTTCTAGTCAACTGTATGGGCAAAAAGTCCTTTCTGGACCCGTACACCGTTAAATGCATATGATGGACAACAAAGGGTGATTTGTTGTATTCTTCAATAAAGTGTTTTAAATTAAAATACTTTGATAATTGTAAACGAAGTGTGATTTTTGTGTTTTTCAACAAATTTGGAAATGACTTTGCAATTTTAAGAAGTTCATTTGCTCCTTGAAACACCAACAGTTTAGGAGATATGAAAGCATTTGACTTTCTCAACTCCAAATACTCAGCAACTGACACATCTGGCAATCCCTTGTAAAGTAAATGCAGAGATTCTCCCTTGAGTGCCCCCCAGGATGGTTCAGAATGTTCATATTTATCAGAAATTGATATAGTAGAATAATACCTTCTCACTGCATGCTTACCAATAATTGGGAGTTCGAAAAGTCTTTCTAATTCTGTATTCGGAATATAACTGATGATAAGTTCAACAACTTCAACTGGTAATTCCTGAAATCTAACCATTTAGTAACGCGTCTTGTTGATTGTTGAATATATTTATTAATAATCGTAGGAAATGTCCTCACTTGATGTGAACCTTTAAAAGTAAATCTATAAAGGAATAATCAGTTGGTAGGAGGGTTTTTTGTTGTTGTTGTTGTTGTTGTTGTTGTTGTTGTTGTTGTTATCATATTGCAAATCGTTACGGCGAGAGAAAATTAAAACGGTAACAAAGTACACGACACTTTTGTGAAATGTAATGTGATGTTTAATTTTTAAAGACAATAAATCAGCACAAGTTATTATGAATGATATTGATATTCATGCTATTACTTATCATCATCTTTTTCTTCTCGCGAAGCTACCTTTTCAACGATGGCTTTACACATACGTTGTATCACATATCATCTAGTGCGGTCTGTGGTGTGGCTGATATTGAACATTATCACACACGACTTATTCAATTAAACTATCCAGCTAATGTACGGTTTAAATGCCCTCCACCTCCACAACAACCAGATCAATGATAATGGGGTGGGGGCGGGGGAAGTATAACAGACAGATTGTATAGTCGGGAGCATCGAGTTGTAGACGCTGCACAGTCTTGTCCACACTCACACGACCATTTGTTATCTTTTAGTTAAACAATGAAGATTTCCCACCACCGTTATGAGAAGAAGATGAAGCCGAAGATGTTGTTGATATTATTAATATTATTAGAGCACACGTGGGTTGGTACACACAAGGAGTTAATTATTAAACTATTACAGATACGAAACTCAGCCGACTCACACAGACACGGACACATAATAATCCACTGTACAGTACCATAGTTTAACTGGCTCATTCAAGTTTTGTTAGCCTATCGCTTCAATATGAACCATTAAAGGGATATCGGAGGGTTTTTTGTTTTTTTTTTTTCTATACACCAATACGAGGCTTAATCTTGTTTTGAATTCTATTTATATACTTGGAAAGTAAGAGGTTCTTTTTGTATATATATAAAGACCACGTAAGCCAACTATCAACTACTTATACCAACCAATCAATCAGTCAATCAATCAATTGTCTATTGGTACTTCATTTTCTGACATTCCCCCTTTATTCAATTTCCGAGAATTAATCTTTTCATTTCGGATTTATCGTATTTTTTTTTTCAACGGATTCATCAAATATCACCCAATAACCATTAACTACTATTTATAATTTTTGAACATACCCATTCCTTTACTGTTTCCCACTATTATTCAATAATGTTAACTGCACTTAAGAGGAAAAGACACATATTGTTGCCAATACTTATAATATTATCGATTATTGGATTTGTTCATTATTCAAGTTCAATTCTGTTTAATACTTCATCAAATTCCAACAATTCATCATTTTTAAAACTGCAAATCCCAATTTCATCAAATACTAATGGGAAAGCTGCTAAATATGTACCAAAATTTAAAAAATTAACATTCATTGATTATGATTTTGATTTTACTAAAGTAACTTATACTTCAACCAATGATAAATTCACATCTACTTATAAATCAATGAATCGTGATGATGGGATAGTTGAAGATAGTTCAGTTAATTATTTTCCTGGTAAACAAACTATTTTAATCATGTCAGTTATTGGAAATAGTAGTCCATATGGAAGAGATCGAAATTTTGAACAATTTTTAAAAACAATACTTTCAATAGTTGAAGATCAATCAGATTATATTATATCATTATCATTATTATGTAATAATCCTGATGAATTTAATAATATTCAAAAATATTTTGAAAATGAATTAGAAAATAATTTAGAATTATTTTCAACTTTATTTGAATCCATAATTATTGTATCGGCTCCATTTTTAGATGAAAATTCAGGATTTAATAGAAATGAAAGACATAGAGATTCAATTCAAAGATTAAGAAGAAGATTAATTGCAAAATCAAGAAATTTCTTATTATTACATTCTTTAAATAATCAACAATATATTCTAACTATTGATTCAGATATGATTAGATTTGATAATCCTGAAAAATTCATATCAAGATTTATAAATTCTAAAAAAGATATAGTTGTTCCAAGAATTGAACGTCCAGGTTTAAAAGATTATGATAAAAATTCATGGAGAGGTGAAAGAACAAAACCAAATCAAGAACAATTGGATAAAATGGATAATAATCAATGGGATCAATGGGATTATGTTCCAAGAGATGTTCAAAATAATATGTACCATTTTCAAACTTACATTGACAACAAAGATAATGAATTTGAATTACATAAAGATGATCCTGATTATATCATTCCTTTAGATTCTGTTGGTGGAGCTGTATTGTTTATGAAATCAATTGTCATTAAACAAGGTGTCATTTTCCCAACTAGTTTAATTGTTGGTACCACTTGGGATAGACAAGAAGGATATGATGGAATTGAAACTGAAGGAGTTTGTTATTTAGCTAAACCTCTAGGTTTTTCATGTTGGGGTATGCCAAATATAGTGGCTCATCATACTGGATAGAATCGACATAATGATTATATATATATATATATATATATTTATACAGACAATAGAAAAATACTTACGATTAGAATACACCAATCCATTCCCAGACTTTCATGATTTCGCCATGATGTTCAATAATTCTATGGGAGACATTACTGTTTCTTTCAACTTTATCAACAACTTGTTTCCATAATTTCAATCTTTGATTTAAGTTATTCTCATTACTTAATATTGAATCACGTAATTGATTAGAGCCAATATATGAATATGTTTCTGGATTATTGCTTTCTTGTCCAATTTTGGATTGTGTTTTTAATTTATTCAATACTTCTTCATAGATAATATCAATTTTCGCCAATTCCAATTGATAATTTTTATATTTAATTTGAATAAATTTAATCACCAATGCTATTAAAACAATGGTGATTATTCTCGACTTGTATTGAGTCAATCCTCCCACAATGCTATTATGAATTTGACACTTTAAACTGATGTTTGATAAGGACGTTGATCGAAAAATCTTGTACGTCTCTTTCTCCTTGGTTTCAGCGTCGTTAATGTCAAAAGTGAATTCTGCTGATTGTAAATTTGGAGATCGTTTCTAAATTAATTAAAGTTAGTATTAATCAAAGTTCATAAGTGAATAATAATAATAATAAATAGTTAAAAAAATCTATCGTACTTGCCTTATAACAATATCGGGTTCTTTTTCTAATTCAATTACTGATTTTTCCCATAATTCTTCAAATTCTTCCAATGTAATATATGGTGCTTTAATAGATAACAATAAATCATGTAAATCTTCTAATTTGATTCCACATTCTTCATCATCTGTACCCAATCCACATTGAATTGCTGCATTTTTACTTCTTAATAAATCCAATGCCACATCAATCATAATTTCCAATTTCTCAGCTTTTTTAGTATCAGGGATACACTTCTTATGACCAGGAACAATAAAATCATACCATGGTTTAGATTCCATGAAATTCTCCATACAACTCAATTTCAAATTTGGATGACATCTACTGTATTTAGGGCAACTAATACAATTCGGTTTAAAATTATCATCCAAGAATTTACCAATGCTTTCTAAATAGATATTATTAGAATCAGAAAATGTCAACTGATCAATTTCTTGTCCACAATATCCAACGGAATATTTTTGTTCATAATACCACAATCCAAATAATCCACTACCAACAACAAAAATCCACAAAATCATGGACCCAAGAAATTTGGAAAATGAAATTGATCCCTTGTTGGACGCGATATAAGAAGTCTCTGCCTCGGATGTTTTAGATAAATTTACTTCCGAATTATCTTCATCTTCATCGTCCTCGTCACTATCAGTTTCATATTTTTGAGATCCCAAGGATAATAATCTTGGTTTAGGAGTTAAAGCAGATTTTCTAATCAATGGAGATTGTTTCTGTGGAGTAGATTTCTTACTAGAATTTACTGATGATTTCTTTGCAGAACTAGATACAGATTTTCTACTAGAAATTGGTGTCACATTGTCCTTGGAATGTTTTGGTGTTGACACTTTTGAAGATGATTTTCTTGGAGTGATTACCTTTTTGTTATCCTTCATTGGTGTGGAAGCATCTTGTGCTGGTTGTCTCTTTCTAGCCAATTCTTCTTTCAAAGGGGTCGTAATGACAGGAGGTTGGAACCCTTGGATGGTAATACCCAACAGTTTTGCCATATCTGGATCAACTTGTCTGAAGCTCTTTTCCATGGATGTATCCTCCTCAGCAGACTTGAACGATTCATCCTTAGAAGATGTTGGAGAGCTTACTGAAATCTTACTAGGGGTAGATTTTCTAGACGATGATTTTGATTTTGGTTTAGAAATCTTGGAGCTTGATGAACGTGATTTCACAGATTTCTGCTTGGATGGGGTAATTATAGTTGAACTTGAATCGTCTTTGGTGGTTTCTTCTTGTTTGAGAAATTTTTCATACAATTCTGTATCACTGTCATCACCCTCTTCCTCCTTCTTCTTGACATGGGATTTCTTAACGCTTGATGGGGTTTCACTATGTTTCAGTTTCTTTGCTGAACTAATAGTACGTTTTCTCACCAGACTTTCTTTCTCATCTTCCGGATGTTTTCTCTTTTTAGCTGAAGAAGAAGCAGAAGCAGAAGGTGATGGAGATTGGAATACATTCTCTTTACTAAATGAAGTTTCTTTCTTTTGTTCAGGGCTTAGAGTTTTCTCCTCTTTAACAAAAAGAGATTCCTCTTCTTCCTCTTCTTTTTGTGCTTCGACTGACTTGGTAGTTTTGGATTTTGTCTTTTTGGCTTTTCCAGATGTCTTTCTAACTTGCAATACTGAATCATCCAAATCAAACAAACTATTCAATTCGGAATTCCCGTTACTTCTATTTCTAGTAGCACGAACAGAACCAGTTTCTTCATCAGTATCGCCAATTTCAGGACTTTTAGTTCTACTAGATGTTCTTCTACTAGTAGAAGTCTTCAATTTTGAAGCTGGTTTCTTAGCCCTAGTTTTGGCAACTTCAAGAGTTGGTTCCTTTTTATCATCTGATTCAACTTCTGGAGTGCTTTTCTTTGATTTGGTTTTCTTCTTATTTGTTGTCGATGACACCTTAGGTTCTTCAGAGGCATTCACAAACCCCTCATCATTGGAGTTTTTAACCTTCTCATTATATTTCTTAAGTAATTTCTTTGCATTTGGAGCAATCTCAGAATTAAATACTTCAATTAATGATGATTTGGTAGCTGAAGAGGAGTATTTAACCTCATGTCTGTTTAAAATATTCCTCAATTGAGCTGATGTCAATGATGATGGGTCAAAATCTAGAAAAAGAAAAATAATTGCTGTTAGTATTTTTCAATACAAATATACAACTAAATGATTGTAAACTTATGTTACATACCGTCCTTTAAATGATCCATGGTATCTATTAAATACAACACTAATCCAGTGGTTGGTCAGGTGGAAATGACTTTATGGTTAATGAATGAATTTCAGGTTTGTTGATGTTTATGTTTTTCTTTTTTTTTTTGCCTTTTGTTTTTGTTTATGTTTTGAATTGTTTTTTTTTCTCTTTTGCTATTGAGGGTCGTGTACATTGACACTCTCCTGCATGTACCAGACAACAGCGAGATCGCCAAAAAATACTACCAAAGCCGATTCCAAAATCTCCCGTCCAACACAGAGGTGGTACGGTTTAGGTCATTGTAAAATTATTAACAGACTTAGATTATCATGCCAGATTCACCAGTGTTATCATATAAGAAGCCAAGTCAGAATAATAACTCTTCCCGAAGAGTGTCTTCATCAGTTCCTTCAACACCAAATTTGTCACAACCTGATTCTCCAATTGGGTCTCAACATTTTCAACTGCCATCATCAATAGATTCACCAAGATCATCTATTTCAACCATTCCAACTACGAGAAAAGTATCATCTAGAAGAAAAGCATTACAGGAATTTTATCATTTAAATCAGAATAATAATCATGATGATGATCCAAATTCATCATCTTCTTCAAGTTCTCAAATTGGTGTTACATCTGTTGAAAATTTAGATATTTCCAATCCAGAGAATATTGAGAATATGATTAAGAATTCACCTATTGAAGATATATTAAAATTAAGGAATTCCTTGTCTTCAAAACTAAATTCATCTAATCAAACTAAAAAATCAATTATTTATGATAATTATTATGAATTGATCAAATTAAGCAATACGTTAGCAGATTTATCGACAGCTAGATTGCCATCTAAAAAAGAATCAAATTTGGTATTTAAACTATACACCGATGATGATGACGACTCTACTACTAACAAGAAGGAGAAAGAGATGACTAAGGAAGAATATGTTGATAAAACACTTGATGAATTATCAGATTTTGTATCTACAGAGGGAGACAAATTTAATGGTTCATTTAAAGAAGTACTCGATAAACTAAATAGTTCTGTTGCATCAGATAGTGCAAGTATACTAACTTTAAGAGACGATGACGATGATAATGATCAATTAGAACAATCTGAAAAACAAAAAATAATAGATCACATTAATTATATATTAGATTTACCCAATCAAGCAGACTTGGATGACACAACAAAAGAAGAAGCTATTCAAGATATAAAAAATATACTACAGGAAAATCCAGATAACGAATTACTTGCATTACAATTAACCAAGATTGAAAACACACTTTTATAGAATATCATCAATAGAATGATTTTTAAATTTCTTACCTGCTCTATCAACAGATCTAAATTCAAATCTTGATCCCACTATAGTAAATCCAATATAACTCTCTTCATCACTTGGATCAATAACTTCAAATCCAAAAATTGTATGCTTTTTCGGTACAACTTTTAATCCTCCAATTAATTCACTTGGAGTAAAATTTGATTTATCTTCATTCCATTCTTTACTATCTTGATCTTTAGGTACTACTATAGTGAAAGAATGTTGAGAATCCCAAATTACAATTCCTCTAATTCCAACAACACTTGTATTTCGTGATTGTAAAACCGTTATTAAACATCCATTAAAATCAGCACTTGATAATCTAGGAAGTATAGCTGATAATGGTTGTAATTTTTGACCATTTTGGAAAATTAAATCTTGCATATATTTCTGCCATAATTCATTCATTGTTATAAAATCATCAAAATTTGGAATTTTATATTTTTGCAATAATTTATCAACATTCAATGCTGATGAAGATGATGTTTTGTTTCGATTGTAGTGTTGGATTTTTTTAATTAATTTACGTTGATTGATAAGTGTACTTGAAATGAATTTTTTAACTTCAAGTCTGGTTGTAAGCTTTCGCTGTTTTGAAATACCGTCATCTGTAGAATCTTGATTCAATAAAGATGTTCGTTTCTTTGGTTCATTATTAGTGATATTTTTGAATAATATAGTTGGCTTTTGATCTCCATGTAGGGAATATCTTGATTCTAACAATTCAACTATCCTAGAGTTTGAATCATAACATCTAGAAAGAAGATGCTTCTCAATTTCATTGTTTGGAGTTAATGACATGGTTGATAATAGTACTGGTTGTACTGATTTGATTATTTGATGATAATTTTTTTTTTTTTAGACATTGAAATTTTCTCGATGCAGTTGATGAGGTTTATGAAATTTTGTGGGAATATTAATGGAAATCAAAAGATGATGTTACTACGAATCGTCCGATTAAAACCACTTAGAATAGTACCAAAAAGGTATTTCAATAACATTAGTGTTCCATTTGAAGATGATTTAACAGCATTTGAAGATGATAATTTAGCTGATTTTCAATACTATCATGAAGCAATTGAAAAACAACAACAACCTCAACCACCAGTACAACAACAACTGTTATCTGAAGTAGCACAACAACATAATCCAGTTGTGTTTGTTTCAAAATTGAATAATCCATATATCAATCTTGCCATTGAAGATTATATCTATAATGTCATGCCAAAACCAGAATCACCAAAAGACAATACCTTCAATCGATTAATGTTTTATATAAACACACCATGTGTTGTTATTGGTAAAAATCAAAATCCATGGCAAGAAGTTAATTTACCAGTTTTAAATTCACTTGGAATCCCAATGTTAAGACGTAGATCTGGAGGAGGTACAGTTGTTCATGATTTAGGAAATGTAAATTATTCATTTATGACAACAAAGGGGAATTTTGATCGATTTAAATTTATTGAATATATAACTAATGGAGTTAATAAATCCAATCCATTATTTAAAATTCAAGCTAATGAACGTGGTGATATAGTAAGTGAAGAAATTGATGGGATTAATTACAAAATTAGTGGGTCTGCTTATAAATTATCAAAAGGGAAATCATATCATCATGGTACAATGTTATTAAATCTGAAATTAGATGTATTAGGGAAATTATTACATAGAGATGAATCTAAATTAGGTGTTGTTGATGCTATGAATTCTATTTCTTCAGTTAAATCTAAAGTTATGAATTTAGAAATGGACTCTGAGAAGTTTATTCAAGTTGTTAGTAATGAATTCAAGAATATTTATGGATCCAATGAAGAACAAGATAAAGAAGCAGTTGAATTTAATGATATGCTTGGATTACTGGATTTTATGGGCAATGTACCAGTTACTGTTTATACAATTGATGAAAATACAGAATTACCTAGTGAAATTAAACAAACTTCTGAAGAATTGCAACAATGGTCATGGAAATTTGGCCACACGCCAAAGTTTACCCATTTATTAACCAACGAAAAACACAATTTTACATTATTATTTGAAGTGGAACAAGGTTTACTAAAAGGGTTTAAATTAGATTTTAAAGGTTCCAATGATGCCAAAAGTAAAGAGATTTCACAATCATTCCAATATCTTCAATTACATATCAAGAATCATCCTTTGCAATATACAGGTAGTAATGTTGCAGGGTATGTCCTCGACGATGAGATCAGTGATTGGATAGGAGAGTCAATAGATGGAACTGTCTAGATGTATATATACATATATAATTTGTAAATAGCGCATTTACCCCCAAAATGTACATCAAGTGTGGCGTTCTTGAAATATACCTGATTTGGTAATCAGAGTAGCGCATATGATTTAGGACGAAGTGGCTCAGGGCTTGGCTTCCTCTACCACGAGCGTCGACCCAAGCGCAACGCAGCAGCAATCAAAAAGAAGAAACGCGCCTGCGCGCGCGCGGGGGAGAGAGTGGGAACACACACAAAGTTTCCGTGGATATTACGTAAATCTGGGGTAAATTTATACTAAACAACAATTGAATCAACCACGGTATAATGTAGTTCAGATAATAGGAAGTAGTGTCGGTATGGATGTCAAATAGCCTTATATTTCGACATCACCATGACTGTTGGCTCCTTTCTGTAACTATATCATTGAGTGTCTGTAAGAATTGTTAGCATATGTGTGTCTTTTGCAATATCATGGTGTATACCAAATGAGGTTAAATGTCACAAGCACTTTAATGAGAAAACTTCAACTACACATAAACTACTAATCATATACACGTCTTGATATAAGTTATTTCTCTAATTACACACGGGTACTTGTACCAGATTGACTCTGGCAAGCCCGGTGAGAATGCCAATCCCACGATGAAGCAATGTCCCTTTTTCTGAGTTTGGGCGCTAAAGTGGGGAAAAGCATTTGTTTAAACTTGTCATTAGACTAGCCCGAGATTTAACTGACATTTAAACAAGAAGAAGGCGGGGGTAATGAGGATGGGGGATCAGCATGTAGCAAGAGGGAGTCAAGATTTTTTTTCATCTCCACAATTGAAAATGATAATACAATCAACAATAACCGGTCGGTTATTCCTGGATTGTACTTAAACCAATAAAATAGGTTAAACAGAAAAGGGGAAAATTTTCATTTCTTATTCTTATTCTTTCATTAAACAAGGTGTATATAAATATCATCAGGAATTCTTAAATTTCTACATTAGTATTTTTTAGTTATATATATAAAGCAAATTTCCTTATTTTTATACTTTTACCAAAAAGTATTTCAAATCACTTATTCTTTCTTCTTTAAATTATTCATTCATTCCAAAATGTTGAGATCATCTATTCGTACATTTTCTACTCAATCAAGAGTATTGGCCAACTATGGTTTTGTCGGATTGGGTCTTATGGGACAACATATGGCAAGACATATTTACAATAATTTAAAACCAGTTGATAAATTATATGTACATGATGTTAATCCACAACATACAAGTGATTTTATTACTCAAGTAACTAGTCAAAAACCACATAATGCTTCTCAATTAACTCCATTGTCTTCATTGAAAGATTTCACTACTGAACCTGAATCTCAATTAGATTTCATTGTAACTATGGTTCCTGAAGGTAAACATGTTAAAGCTGTTGTTTCCGAATTAGTTGAACATTTTAATAATTCAGGTAAATATGATTCAAATAAACTTTTAACATTTGTTGATTCTTCAACTATAGATATTCCAACATCAAGAGAAGTTCATCAATTTGTTGCTGATAATTTAAAAGGTGCTACATTTATTGATGCTCCAGTTTCTGGTGGTGTTGCTGGTGCAAGAAATGGTACTTTATCATTTATGGTTTCAAGAGATACTGTGGAAGATATTGATCCAAATTTAGTTACACTTTTAAATTATATGGGTGTTAATATTTTCCCATGTGGTGGTAATCATGGTACTGGATTAGCTGCAAAATTAGCAAATAATTATTTATTAGCAATTACTAATATTGCTGTTGCTGATAGTTTTCAATTGGCTAATTCATTTGGTTTGAATTTACAAAATTATGCTAAATTGGTATCTACTTCAACTGGTAAATCTTGGGCAAGTGTTGATAATTGTCCAATTCCTGGTGTTTATCCTGAAAAAAATTTAACTTGTGATAATGGTTATAAAGGTGGATTTGTTACTAAATTAACTAGAAAAGATGTTGTATTGGCTACTGAATCAGCTAAAGCTAATAATCAATTCCTTATGCTTGGTGATATTGGTAGATACTGGTATGATAAAGCTTGTGAACAAGAAAAATATGCTAATAGAGATTTATCTGTTCTTTTTGAGTTCTTGGGTAATCTTAAAAAATAGATTTATTTAACTAGGTTTAATACATGTCTTTAGGAGCTGTCAAGATATCTAAATTTTAGAGGTATTGTAACTTGGTGCAAAATGAAAAAAAAAAAAAAGGTTAACAGAATATTCATCACATCATATGTAGAGATAATCACGTACTTCACTAATCATTGCATTCATTATTAGATTTTATTAGAACATATCCTATACCCATGAAGAAATTCCTGTACTTGTAGCACCTTGTTGTTGTTCTTTCTTATCATGATAATTCATGCGAACTACTTTTCTTATCCATCTCCTTCTTCTGAAAAGTTCATGATTATTAGCCAATTTTTCAATCTGATCTAATGTTAATTCATTAATTGTATGAACCTCAGATGATACATCTTTTTTATCTTTATCATCACTATCCTCTTCGCTAGTGATTACATCATAAGCCCATTTTTCATCTTCATCGATGATTACTAAATCTTGAATCAAATTATTTTCAACCCATGCATTTATATTATAATCAATTTTCCATTTTTCTGATTCCAAAAATTTATAATTAACTGGAGGATTAATCTCAGATAAGGTATCTCTTTTATTAAGATTTAAAAGCTTAGCATCATCTTCTTGATAATATTCGTCCTCATTCTGTTTTTCCAATTCTAGAATAGCATTATTGTATCTTCGAACAACCAGGTTTGTAGTATAAAAATTCTGAGTAAATCCAACTAACTCCCATATCTTTGTCTTTGTATTCATTTTCTGTAATTCATAAATTTCCACCATTTTTGTATCATTATCATCTGTACATTCAAATCTTGCTTGATCTACAGTTGGTGATCTAACCAAGTGCTTGGTGAGCCTATCTTCTAGCTTATTCATGAATTGTTGAATATTCAATCTGGTGTCTTCTTTATAAATCCATTCCAAAATTGAACCACGTATTGTTGGATGTAACAATATAGTTAAACTCCATACATTAACAATCAAAAATAATTGCACAATGATAAAATGATTCAATAAAAATGGAACCAAAATAGGTAAGAAATACAAGTTACCAAATATAAACCCCACGCACATTAAATATATAACTGATGTTACTTGTTCATTTCTAAAATACAAATAATCTGATGTCAACCACACAGCAAAATCAAATAGTTTGATGTTTAAAGTCATAAAATTCTGGGTATCTGTTAAATTCATGAAAAACTCCCGTGAAAACAACGGTGCTGGTTTTGGTAAAGAATACGTATTTAATGGTCTGTCAGATGGAATTGGATTCACATCCAAATAATCAGAATTTAGATTCGTATCAGGAGGATAAATATTCAAATAATGTGGGACAAATGTTGTTGCAATCAATTGAATAAATGGAAATATAGTAATTAAATAAGGATTTAAAATAGCATGAGTGATAAGTAACAAAATACCTATTGTATAATAAGTATCTTGCCAACTGAAAAATTTTTCAACATAATCAATAAATATATACATATTTGAATTTCTTTGATGTAATTCATTACTATTACTTTGCATTAAAGCAATACTTAAACTTGGTCGTTGTTTTTGCATTATTGCTCTTTCTTGTAAGACTTTACTAGTTTGATCGTCAACAATTTCATTAGATACCATTACTGAAATCACTTTTTCAACTAATTTATCCGCCATATACTGAGCAGATGAAGTAGCAGAACTAACTGCTGGTTTCTCTTGTATTGTTGGGGTGGTAGCAGTAGTTGTTGATTTAGCATTTGTGGAATTCATACTAACAAAACTCAGTTGACTTTCAGATTTACTTATTTGATTAGGATATTCTTTCTTCCAAAATGATGAAAAATCAAGATCCATTGATTTCCGTTGTGGTTTCTTTTTACTCATTTCTCCCATTGCATTCACAGTTTCCGTTTCAGTTACTGTTGTTGCTTCCAATGAACTTCGCTTCAGTTGTGGTTGCAGAGAAATTGTTGTTTGAGATGGATTCTCCTCAATTGTTAATATGTTTGTTAATAATGATGAAACTTGTTCCATATTCCATTGATTGGCTATTCTTTAATAAACCATGTAACTGTATGCTTGCTAACGTAGGTGTTGCCTAGATGGAGATTTCAAGTAGTAATCAAGATTATCAACAATGGCAATAATAATTTAATTGGGAGATAAATGAATCTGCTATATATGTGTGTGTATATGTATATGTGTGGAGTAATGATTGAATTGGAGACCAAGGTAAATGAACGGTGGAGCAGTATGAAAATTTACAAAATGGGAAACTAATGTAGCAACACTAAGAACAAGGGAAATCCGGTCTCTACTTTTTTTTCATTTTTCTCTCTCTTTCTCTGTTTGATTTCTGTGTTTGTCCGTGATCCGGAGTTACACTTCCATGCGCGTGCCGAAAGTTGTGAAATAATCATCATCACTATCATCATCAAACTCATTCAATTACTATTAATTATAATACATATACAACACTAACTATGTGAGAAAATCCAAGGATTACTCAAGTACAAGAACTTCTTTACCATTAGTAAAATGTACTTCGTAATTATCTTCTTCTTCACTACCATTAATTGACGATGTTGGTGATCTCAATTGACCTTGTCTTTTACGTAATCTTTTAAGTCTAGTATTAACCTCTTCAATATTCATTTCACTAGATGACTTTCTTTTCAAAGTTGGTCGTTGTTTCAGTTTATTTGGAGTTGTAGGAGGTGATGGAGGACTTGTCTCCTTTTTAGTTTTGCTAGATTTTGATTCTTTTTTTGGTGTTGGTTCTTTTTTAAGTCTTTTGGTTTGTTTTGGAGTGGGTTCTTTTTTAAGACCCAGTTCTTGTTTTAATCCTGGTTCTTGCTTTAGCACTGGATCATGATTCAATCCGGGTTCTTGTTTTAATACTGGTTCTTGTTTTAATACTGGTTCTTGTTTTAATCCTGGTTCTTGTTTCAATACTGGTTCTTGTTTCAACACTGGTTCTTGTTTTAATACTGGTAGAGGAATATGAATTCCAGCAGCATGTTTCAATTTCTTTGAATCCAATTGTTCTTGAGTTAAAAACAAATCAGGAATCTCTTTCTTCAAAATTCTAACAAAGTCATCACAATCGGAAAGTATTTCGTAATCAATATATTGTTTCCATGAACTAGCACTTAATTTAGTTTTATTAATATAAATAACTTTCCCACCTTTATCATGAATGATTTTACTTAAATTTTTAACCAATTCTTTAACTCCAGCAACTTTTAAACTTGTACCCATGATAATTAAACAATCTGGTCTCAGTCTCAAATCTGCATTTAAACCTTGTGTTAATATTTCCAGTTGTGGATGATGCTCACCGTATAATACAATATTTGGTCTTAATAAACCTATAGTCTGGCCCGTGAGTCTTTTACCTTGAAATAATCTTTCTTGATATTTAAGCATACAGTTGGAGCATTCTGGGTTTAAACCATTTGCCAATAATGTTTGGAATTCTTCATTCCAATTGAACTGACTAAAACAATTGGTACAAGATAATTTATGTAAGTTTCCATGGAGTTGAACAACATCTAAATTATTCCAAACTTGTCTGAAACGAGTATTTCTATCAAATTCTTCTAGATTTATTCCCATATTTAAATCAATACGTTGCTCGATACAATCAATATTTTGAGTATAACATCGTAATAGCTTGTTCTTATCCTTTAAAGTTTTGATGAATTTGTGAGTCTCTGTTGGTTTGGCATTCAATGATGATTTGTATAGGGATTCCATAAATGTACAAAATATCGAAAGGGATATTTCATCTCTAAATAAAGAAATATCAAATAAATCTTGTCCTCTTACAATTGATTTTGGATATTTGGATTTAACCATATTATATAACCCATCGGACGACCTAAAATCCGGTATGCCTGCATTACATGAAATACCAGCTCCTGTTAACACAGTCATTTTCTTACTTTTAGAAATGAATTTGATAACTTCATTTAGTTTAATAGAAGTTTCAGAAGGAATATCATTCGGCGAATCCAACAAGTCTATAGGTATCATGATTGTATGTTTTGTGTGTGTGTGTGTGTATGTGATAGCTAGTAAATGTCCTTTTTAGAATAAAATGAAAAAGGTTGTCAATGTATGTGAGTTTGTTCTTGACTAGTTGTTAAAGCTATCAGTATATGATGTTGTAAAAGTCACCTTGTCTGCCAATTAATTAAATATGTAATAAAAGGAATGTTGCACAGACAAATTAGTCGTAATGTTGCTTGATGGTTCTTTTTTTTTTGCTGTTTCTTTCTTTCTTTTTTTGTTTGGTTGTCTGGCTGTCTGTCTCTCCTCGAATTTCACCAGATGGTTTCGATTCGTTGGTTGGTTGGTTCAAGGTTTAAAACTAAAAGGAAAAAAAAAATAATTTACAACCAAGTACTAGCAAAAACTGTATTGCTAATTTTCAATATCCTTTACCTGTTAATAATTATTGTAGTATTAATACCGACTTATCCTCTTGTAGTGATGTCAGTATTGAATCTCAGTTGTTGAAATGTACTCGGATGCTGATGCTGTATCACGTGACTGGTGTCTAATGACGTATTACTTTTTTTTTCTTTCTTGCTGGATTAGCTAGTCTGAGTGACAATTGAATTGTACAGTTGTTGATTCAATTTATAATCAGTGAAATATGAGATAAATCTGATTCAATGAGATTACTATGATCAAGTAGAAAGAAAAGAAAAGAATCAAAGGATGATGGTTTTTTTTTTAACTTTGACAAAAAATTTTTTGTTGATGGTTAATTGATTTTGATTGACTTGATTTATCTTTGTGGTATGAATCTCTGGTGGTAGGGCCAAAGATTTTTAGTACGGGATGGGCATGCAAGTAATGCGGAAACAGAAATTGTTCGCGCGGTGGGTTATTTGTTCCTGCCAGAAATTATGAACACAATGTTGTATTTAATTTGCCCCGATTAGGAAATACCGAACATTTCTGCAACAAACATAAACACACACAAAAAAACAACCAATTCTGTTCACTAGAAATCCTTTGGCAAATTACTGTGCTGGATCCAATGTACAGGAAAACACGAAAATGAAAATGATAATAATAATAACCAACCAACCAATATGAAAAGAGACACGTTAATATCGGCATTTCTATTTATTTAAAAGAAAAAAAAAATGATAACATTCTCATCCTACACCATCTCCTATATGTGACTTTATCCACTTTGACTATTTACTGCTAATTCCATAATTAACCTTGTAGCTAAATGTAAGAATGGATAAGCTGAAAATGAACCAACTTCGTCTAAATCTTGTTGTTTATGATCTTGTGATGTATTAGAATGGTTGTTATTGGCATTATCATCATTCGTTTGTTCCCAACCATCAAACTTGAAATCAACCAAGTAATTATTTGGCTCCAATTGGAATAATTGGATTTGCATCTTCATCAAATTAGGAGCATTTCCACATTCATATTGTTGTGTGGAATCGTACTTCCATCTTACTCTTATTGTCCACAATTCTTCTTCAGTTGGCTTGGCCCATTCAGCACCCAAATTTTTCAATGCACGGTATATTTCACCCATAACATCTAGTGGGTAAGATCTGGATCTAATACCAAAATGCCATCTGGTTTTCAGCTTTTTGGTTGGTTGTGGAGCAGGAATTTGTTGTTGTGGATCATTCACCTTTGTTTCCATCATGTACGCACGATGAATAGATGGTAAACTTGTAGGTAATATAGCAATGGTAGAGTTAGGCAAAGTAGACAAATCTGGAACAGTAGCCAAAGTTTGGTAAGTCAATGATTGTTGAACACCAGGTGCTGAACTGGTGGATCCCGGATGGGGGAAAGATGAACTTGGTGGTGGCGACAGTGACAAGAATGATTCAATATTCTCTGATTTGCTCTTCTTTAAATCTTTAACTAAAGTGTGATTTTCTTTCATTAACAAATAAGCATCCAAAACCTCGTTGGTCGATTTGGATTGGTTGTTTGGGGTAGCACCACCGGCGGCAGCTTCTCTGTTTGCTTTTTCAATAACATTGATAATTTCATCGCGATCATAACCCATGGTAAGTGACAAAGCACTGATAACATCTTCATCAATGTCAATTTTGCTAGTCTTGATCTTGGACAAGTCTGGAGGCAACAAGTAATCTGGCATTTCTTGCTTAAACCATTCATCTTCCATGATTTCATGGATAGTGATTCTATTCAATGGATTGACAACAAGCATTCTTGTCAACAAATGCTTAGCACCTGGACTCAAATAATTTGGCAAGGTGTAAACACCATTACTGATCTTCTTGAACAAAGCAGGGATAAATTCATCATCAAATGGTAATCTACCACACAACATGACATACAAAATAACCCCTGAGGACCAAACATCAACTTCTGGACCAGCATATAATTTACCAGAAATAACTTCAGGAGCAGCATAATTTGGAGAACCACAACTTGTTTTCAAAAAGTTACCATCAGTCATGATATTTGACAAACCAAAATCAGCAATCTTAACATTCAATTGATCATCCAATAATAAATTCTCTGGTTTCAAATCACGATGAACAATTTTATGACGATGACAATATTCCACAGCAGCAATAATCTGTTGGAAAAATCTTCTGGCTTCATCTTCCGGCATTTTACCTCTTTGAACAATATAATCAAACAATTCTTTACCAGCAAATTCAATAACCATGATAATTTCATCCTTGGATTTTATAACATCATACAATTTGATGATATGTGGATGTCTTAACAATCTTAAATAAGAAATTTCTCTTTCAACACGTCCCTGCATGTCAGATTTGGCTAATGTTTTACGATTAATAATCTTTAAAGCAACTCTTTGTCCTGTTCCCAAATGTTGAGCCAATTTAACTTTCCCAAAAGAACCTTCACCCAAAGTCTTGATGATTTGATATCTACCTATTCTATTGGCAGGATTTACATTTGGATCAATCGGAATAGGTTGTTGAGGTTGAGAATGGGAATGGTGGTGGTGATGATGATGATGGTGGTGGTGTTGGTGATCACCACTTTGCTGCTGTTGTTGATCGTTATGTCCTTGATTTTGATCAGACATGACTATATTTTAATGGGATTTATGCTAACAAACAAATGGAGATAATAACTAATTGAAATATCCACGAAAATAGTAGTAATAATAGTTTTTATTATGTTGATTATTGAACTGAATGTGTAAGTACGACTTAGTTCGTTGTCATTCGCTCTCCCTAAAAATTAGTTCGACACAGTTGAACAAAAAAAAAAAAAAAAGTTAAAAGAAAAAGAAATGACAGAAACATTGGTGGTTGATACACGACTTCTGTAATGACAATTGATATTGGATTGAACACAGATGGAGAGATGTCTATCTATAACGGGAATTACATCATCAAAACCTTAGTAAATAATACATATAACACATATACAACCTATGACCTTTTTCTATATGAGTCCTTACCTCTATTCAGTCTATAATATGATTCATCTCGATCTCGGCCAGACCTAGAAACATAATTATGTTCATAATCTCTCCTGGATTGATATCTATGTTCGTATTCCCTTTTAGTATACGAATCATTAACATTCTCTAGTCTGGGGGAGCTTGATGTTGTTCTATTGTAATTTGTTTTCTTTCTTGGTTTTGATTCCTCTGGTGTGATCCTCTTCAATGGTTCCTTCTCTTGAAACACTTTCGGAATACCTGATTTCTCATTCGAGGCTTCTATAATCAACTTCCATAGTTGTTTGCAGAACTTGCGTGAATCTTCCTCTCCTAAGAAATCAGTTACTTGTTGGTGTATACTAAATATATCAGGGCATCCACTATCTGTATCAGAATCATCATAATTTTGTAACAATTCATAAATATAATCGATTGCGATATCATCATCAGGTAAGTGTTGATTAATTTGATCCTCTATCCACAGTTTTAATTTCAGTAATTTGACATTCTTATAATTTGTTGGTTTCTTGTTGAATATTTTCGGAAGTTTGGTTGAAGTATTCAGTTTTTCCTCTTTTAGCTTGGATTTTAGATAGTCTTCATCGACTTGCTTTATCATGTATGCCATTCTTATCTGTTGCTGTGGTATGTACTAATCTTCAAGCATTGGCAACATAATCAATTTTGGTTGTCTTCGCTTGAATTTTTTTTTTTTCTTGTTAATCTTTGGGATAACATGTAAAAAGGAAATAATTTCCCAATTCGGTAGATTTACAGGTTTTATGGTTGCAAAAAAAACATACACACAGAGAAACTCACACACCGACAACCATACACACACACACATTTGATAAGTTATCATTCATTTTCACTTTTTGCTTTCTCCACTTGATTTTCACATTTTAATTAAACCTTTCACCACTTCTATCAACTCCTCCTTCAGCCCTTCAAACACTCCTTTTTACCACCAACACCACCCCTCTTTCTCCACAAATTCAAAAGAGTATAAATAAAAAGAAAAACACACATTTGTATAATTGAACTAATTCCATTATCCTCAAACTCATAAATTTGGTCTACCACTTTCCCAAATATAGTTCAAATAAAAAAAGGTGGAAACCCCATTTCGTCATTGATATTGTATCAGTTCGTTTTTTTGGAATCCTTCTACGGCTGGAGAGTTTAAGGTTGCAAGTATCCCCATCATCCAATCATCAATCAATATCTGAGTAATCTCCGGTCATACTTCCCCCTTGATCGTTTTAGAGCCTAAACCAAAAAATCACTTGTCACTCAGTATCATCCAAGGGTTTCGTTGTTCTTGGTTTCCTTTTTCTTAGATAGTGATATTGGTATAATTTAGTACTCCCCTCCCCGTTTATTATTCTCAACATTACGGTCTTATCGGAGAGATTTTAAACTATAAATACCTGTCACCACAAGCACCCTGAACTATTTGTTTAAGCCTTTTTCATATTTTTTTCGGCTCGAATTCTTACTATCCTATATATCAAGAAGTACTGGTCACTTTTTCTTGTCCCAACAGTCCTACTTCAATTCATTTCTTTTATTCGCTTTTGATGTTTGATATATCCGACACTCCAATTGACTTTGCTATTGATAGCACGCAAACTTTTACGCTCAATGAAGACAATACAACTGGTAGAAATGACAATGATAACAGTAAGATCAATTCCGAAAGCTATTATATCCCTTCATTAGATGATATTTCCACTACTTCTTCATCGTATGGTACCGCTACCTATAGTTCACATTCTCAGACTCAGTCAATTAGATATTGCACACCAAGATCTATCAATAAAGTTCAGTCAATAGAATCTGAAATCGACGACTTGCCATTAATTTTTAAAACTAACATCTGGTCCAACGACTATCTTACATCCTTCAACAAGAATGCTAATTCATTTAGTAACTTTAGATTGACTAATACTCAGAATAATACTAACAACAATGCTGCTGGGAGTATGTTCCCCGTTTCTCCTTCTTCTGAGATGGGTGTATATGTTCCTGAAAAGGAACCCGGTTATGACTGTCAACTTCCTTCACCGATTGCTGTCTCTTCTGCACCATATATTTTGCCAGTCACTAGCCCAGGTTTGATAACTGCAAATCCTTCTCCTTCTACTGGTTCTCCTCCTGGTCCCGTGATACCTACTTCGTTGTCTGTTACCGCTCCAGCTAATTGTCTTACTTTCAGAACTTACACAGGAGCTATCTTTACCGTTCCAAGAACTTCAAAGTTTTTTGTCATTAAATCCTACAATATTCTTGATGTTAATGCTTCATTTGTTCACAACATTTGGACATCAACCGAGTTGGGAAATAAACGGTTAGATAAAGCTTATAATGAATTGGTGTCGACAGGTAATCCTAACATTGATGGAAAGATTTTCCTTTTTTTTCTGGTTAATTCTCTGGGTAAATTTTGTGGCATTGCAGAAATGAAGAGTGCTATTGATTTTACAGCTAGTCTGGATATTTGGTGTGAACAAACCAGATGGAAGGGTATTTTCTCTGTAGAATGGTTATTAATCAAAGATGTTCCTAATAAGTTTTTCCAACATTTGAAAATCCCTGCTAATGAATTTAAGCCAGTGACAAATTCAAGAGATACTCAAGAGATTCCTTTTGAAATTGGAATCAGTATGCTCAAGATTATCAGTTCATTCAGATCAAATGAATAATAGATTCTATAAAACCTACGTAAAAAAAAAGTTAGCCGTTTGTCCCTTTTTTGATATTTTGGTATACCAACCCTTTTATAATATATAACCATTGATTTCTTTTATATACGACGAAATGAAATGAAATGAAAAAGGAATGTTCTAACCATGCTTGTTTTGTTTTTCAATTATCACCTTATTTTTTTTTTTTCTTCTTCTCCTTCCGTTCTCTCGTTCCTGCCTTTTCAATTCTCCTATTGGTGTGAAAAATTCAGTTCATAATTCTTTCTTTTTATACCAAAGGGAGATCCCTAATTGAACCACACTACATTATCACAACCCCATGCTTTCAAGAACATCTACATTGAGATCTATAAGACAATTTTCAACCACATCGTCAGTACTTACCAAGTCAACCAAGTCTACCAAGAAGACCAACCATACCAAGAAACAAAAAGATGATATAACTTATGGACCACTTTCTGAAGCTCAAAAGGCATTTTTAGATCGAGTTATTAGAGTAGATCAAGCAGGAGAATTAGGAGCCAATTATATTTATATGGGACAATATTTTGTATTAGCCAATAAATATCCTCATTTAAAACCAGTTTTAAAACATATGTGGGAACAAGAAATTCATCATCATAATACATTTAATAGATTACAAACAAAACGTAGAGTTAGACCAAGTTTATTAACACCATTTTGGAAAGTTGGAGCGGTTGGAATGGGAGTAGGTACTGCATTAATTGGGAAAGAAGCAGCTATGGCATGTACTGTTGCTGTTGAAACTGTTATTGGTGGACATTATAATCAACAATTAAGAGTATTAATGAATCAATATAATGTTGATTTATTTGATAAAAAATCAGGCGAAAAAATTGATATAAATGAAATTGATAAAGATATTAAAACAAGTGATGAATTAAATGATTTGAAAAATAAAATAAGTCAATTTAGAGATGATGAATTAGAACATTTAGATACTGCTCTTAATCATGATGCTGAAAAAGCTGTTCCCTATATTGTTATTACTGAAGCTATTAAATTGGTTTGTCGTGGTGCTATCTGGGCTGCTGAAAGGATCTAAGAGTGGTAATATAACTATTCTACTATATATATATATGTCTAATATAATGTAATGTGATTTCGTGATAATATTGAATATTTCGGCCGAAGAATGAGTAGTAGTAGCAGTGTCTAATTCGGCCGGTCTCCAAGATTGTGCGAAACTCAAAACCAAAACCAAAACCAAAAAGAAAAAAAAATTGAAAATCAAAACAAAACAAAACAAAACATAACTATAAAGAATATTCTAATCTACTAGATTACATATAACCATGTCTCGACTTAGCATAATTGGTGATATAACAAATGGCACACGACAACTTAGACTTCGAAAAGATTTGTTTCCATTACTAGATGCCACCGAAATCACTGTTTGTTTAGAAGAATGTGGATTTCAAGTTACACAAGAATTAATCATTAAACCAACACCTGATTTCGTTACCAAATTATATGAAGAATTCATAGATACTTTTATGGGAATTGGATTTGGAGTTATTAGAGAAAAAGCTAGGAAAATGTCACAATTTAATCAATTAGAAGAAAATGGATCATTTAATGGGAATAGTGAAGATCAAGAACAACAACAACAAGATCAAGAAAATGGGAATTTAAATTTAGAAAATGACGATAAAACTGGATATATATATTCCACATTACCTACAACTTTACTTCTTAGATATTTAACAAGGTTTTTATATGCCTGTGGAATTAATGATTTTACATTAATGGATTTAGGTAAACCTGATGGATTTCGAACAAGAAGAATTTTAAGTGCAGTTATTAATTTTATTAGATTTAGAGAAGATCAATCAGCTGGAATGGAAGAATTGGCTAAAGAAGCAGAAGAAAATGCAGAAAATGTCAATTTAATTCAAGAAGAAAATGTCAATATATTGAAAAAAATTAATGAAAATAAAGAAAAATTAGAAATTGATTATGAAACTGGTGATAAACGAGCTAATTTACAATATGTTAATTCATATAATCGTAAATTAGAAAATAAATTAAGAGAATTGAAAACAGTTCAAGAGAAATTAACTAAAGAACATGATGATTATAAACAGGAGAAAACCAATTTAGCTCAAAAATTATATGATTTGAATTATTTATATAATGAAACTCAAGAATCTGTTGAAAATTTAACCAAATATTCTGATGCTGATTTATCCGTATTAGAAAAGATTATTCAAGATTTGAATAGTGATTTAGTAAACATGCAAACAACTTTGAAAAATTTAGAAAAAGGACATCAAAATATGGGAATCACAATTGATTCAATACAAGTGAATGAAATTTCATTAAAAGATTTATTGAAATTAGCTGAAGATGTTATTAGAAACATTGAAAAAGAACTGATTGAATTAAAAATATTAAGAGACAATCAAGAGACATTAGATGAATTAACTAGAAAACAAATGGAATTAGCAGGACAAATCCTAATTGTACAAAATCAACTTAATAAACTGAATAAAAAATATCAAGATTTAATAAATCAAGCAGATAAAAAGGAATCAGCTATTAAATTAAGATTAGAAGAAGCTAAATTGGAATATGATAAAATACTTGGTGAAAAGGAAAAACATAATGATGATCATAAACGTATAATGGATCAAATATTAAAAGTTCAACAAGAAATCACTGAATTAGAAGACAATTTCTCTAAAGAAACAACAGAATTAGAATTAAAGTTGGGTAATTTAAGAAACATTGTTAAGAGATATATGACAGAATTAAACAAAAATATCAAATAGATATATATTTATATCACTAACCTGTATAGACCAAATAATTTGTAACAATAATAACTACATAATCTTCCCGCCATTTTTTATGAATAACCCATTTGTATCTAGCTACTTTTCTCCTTCATTAGCTGTTGGTTCTTCATTATCGTCAGATTCTTTAGTTTTAATTTCTGATGATTTAGGTATTCTTTGATTAGTAGTGAATATCGAAGTAAAGAAACATAAAATAGCAAATGCTAAACCCAAATAAAATACATTTTTTAAACCTTTCATAAATTGTTCCAATACTAAACTTCTAGTATTTGAAGGTAAATTTTGAACCAATTCAGGATTGGATATTAATGATGATGCAGTATAATTTTTTAAATCATTATATTCTTGAGAATTTTTATCCAATTTTTTTAATAATTTATTAATATAATTTTGACCTGTTGTTTGATATAATAATTGTGATAATGTAACTGCAATTGTTGATGCTATATTTTTAAGAAAATCCAGAAACACCGTAACTAAAATAGTAGCCCCTGGAATATCTTTAGGTACTGCCAATTGAGCCGATAATAAAGAACTTTGAAATTGTAATCCAATTGAAATACCACTAATAATTAATATACCAATATGTAAACCAACATTTCTATCAGTATTAAATAATAATATTAAACCTGTTCCCAAAGGTGATAAAATGCCTGAAACAATCATGGTAATTTTAACATTTTTAGTAAAATCAATGAAAAAACTATTAGCTAAAGAAGCCAAAGTAACAGAAATAACTAAAGGTAATAAATCAATACCAGATTGTAAACTTCCATGATTGAAAATAACTTGAAAATAAACTGCCAAATAAGTTAAATTACTTATAAAAAATGCAAAATTAAACATTCCTGCTAAACAAGCCATTAAAACTCTCCAATTTTTTAAAAATTCAGATAAGATAATAGGATTTTCTGAATATTTAAAATTCCAAAGTATAAATAATAATAATAATGCTGAACCAACGGTAAATAAAGCAATTATTGATCCTGAATTCCAAGGATAATTAATACCACCAAAAGTTAAAGCTAATAATAAAATAACTAAACCAGAAGTTAATAATATAAATCCAATAAAATCAATTTGTGATAATTTTTCTTTAATATTACCTTTAGTTTTAGGAGGATGAAAACCAAATAATAAAACACATAAAGCAATTCCACCAATAGGTAAATTTATATAAAAACACCATCTCCAACTAATTTTTTCTAAACCTCCACCAATAATAGGACCCAATACACTAGAAGTTGAATAAACTACTGAAATAGATGCAAATACCAATGATCTTTTACTCATTGGTACAACTTCAGTTAAAATAACCATAAACAATTGCTTGAATTGCTCCACCTCCAATACCTTGAATAACTCTACCTCCAATTAATAAACTCATTGAATTACTAACCCCACAAACTAATGAACCAATTTCAAATATAATTATACCTGCAACTAATGTCCATTTTCTACCAAATGCAATACTTATATTACCATAAGATGGAACTAAACATGCCATAGGTAACATAAATCCTGAAGTTAACCAACCTATTTTTTCAAATGATTTAAATTTATCACCTACTTTTGTTAAAATTGTAGATACAACAGTTTGATCTAAAGCAACAAGAAATAATGAAACTATACATGATGTAATAGTTAAAAAAAGGGGAACTCCATTAAGATATTGTTCATGTGCTTTGGTACCATCACCTGCATCTGCTTCAACATATTCTTCATATTTTTTATTTTGTTGTTCTTGTTGTTCTTGTTGAGCTGTTGGCAGAATAGCTAAAGTATTTGGTGTTTGAGGAGGATGAGAAGGAGGATAATATCTTGAATTTGAAGTTTCTGGAGAATAATTAGTAGTTGCATTATCAGGATATTGAGATGATGTAGGTGAAGTAAAAGGATTTCTATCATGAGTTTCAAATGAACTTCTAATTGGTGATCTAAAAGGATCAGATAAATTGGTTGGTTCAGGTAATAATTCCGGAAGTGTCATTTAAATTAATATAAACTACTATGGAAATGATGAAATTAATACCAATTAGAAATAAATCAATCAATCAATCAAACAATCAACAACAAAAAAATTTATGAATATCTTCCAATCCTAAGTTTGAATTATATATATATATATAATGTATAACCAGGGATGATGATTTTGTTGGTTAAAACCTAAACGGTAAAAATAAACAGATTCTTCAATGAAACTATCTTTGTAGATCAATCATATGAACAAGATGAACAAGAACAAGAATAAGAAAAAGCGTTGAAACAAAAAAAAAAAATTCACGTTTGTTAAATATGAAATATATAGACAAGTGTGAAAAATTAAGGAATGTTATAATTCAAAATCTGATCTTTGTAAATCCTTCCTTTTCCACTGTCGAATGTTGTCCTTTCATTCATTCATTCATTTATGAAAAGGATCTACGGGATTTAACAAAGAATTTTCTTTCTGCGCTTTGTTTGTATGGCAAGTAGTGTCGCAACCAAAACATGATGATGATGATGATTTCTGGAGACGTGTACTTGTGTCAAAATTGCTGCACATGGTAGCCCAGAGCACACGTGACTTGAATACGCATAAACCCATTAGGTATAATCATGAGTGTATATATACATATATTCAATTAATAAAGTCAGTATTAACTATAATTTTGCCATAAATATCATAATTTTCTAAGAATAAATTTGAACTAAAGATTAAATTCAGTGATAGATAAATACCAACGAAATTTTCCAGAATATTCATTAATAATTTAGCAATTTTGAAAACAACTTTTGAATTTAAATTTGGATTCATTTCTAAATAAATTTTAGATAAATAATGACAATTTTCTATAGATAAAAAATTTAAATTTGATAAATCATTTAATTCATTTTTATTTAAAATTAATTCATTTATTGATCTTGGTAAATTTAAAATTGAAATAATTTGATTTTGTTCTAAATTAAGAATTTTCAAATTTTTAAAATTATTAAAATCACCAGTAATATATTTCAATTTCATATTTTTTAATTCTAATTGATAAATTGATTGATTTGGTAATGAATTTAAATTAAAATGTTTAACTATTCCTCCTGTTAAATTACAATGAGTTAAATGTTCACAATGGGAAATATTAAAATTATTAATTATATTCTGATTGAAATTCCCTGAGATTGTAAGTTTCTCTACACTAGCAGGGATTTTAATTTGACAATCTTTAACAAATATCAAATTTAATAATGTTAATTCATTCAATGGTAAATATTGTATCATATTGAAAAATTGTATTGTAGTTGGAATTTTACCATAATATGGATGATGTATCAGTAATGTTTGTAATGTATTTGGTAATTGGAAATTATCAGATAATTGATTAACTTGAATTGACATTTGTAAATGACATAATTTATTAGGAAATTTAATTTCATTATCATAATATCGAACATCTTTAATAAGCATTAAATTTAATTTCCATAATTCCAAATCTTGATTCAATTCAAATTGATTTATTAAATTACTTTGTAAACTAAGATTTTTCAATCCAATTGGTATATCATTTTTCAATACAAAATTATCAAATCGATTCCTCAGTAAATTTAATTCTTCTAAATATCGTAACCTTTTCAAATTTGTCAGTTTACTACTAATATCAGATAACTGGTTTCTTGCCAAATCAAGGTATGTCAATTTATCAGGAAACTGAACTCCTTCAATTGATTCAAGCATAACATTGTTTAAAGTTAGTCGATATAAACTACTTGGAAATTTCATATTCAATCTATTATTAACAAATCCAGGTATTCTTTTAATTATCAATTCATTCAAGTTTGGTAAATTCAATAATAATAATCGATGAATTTTAACATATGGAATATTATCAAGGATAAATTTTTGTAAATATTTGGGTAATTGGAAATTTTCATCAATTTTTAAAAAAATCATTTCATTTGATTCAAATATAAGATCAGTAGTTTGAAAATTATTAATTAATTGATTTTGGAAAAATGTTAAATTTGGAATTATTGACTGAAATTTATAAACCAATTTTTTCAAATTATCAGGGAATTTACTATTGAAAAATGATAATAATCTAGGACAATCTATTATTTCCAATATTGTAAGATCTTCAAGTTTTTCAATTGCTTTTAAATCAATTAAATTGATACAATTTAATGATATCTGATCTATATCTTTTGGTAATTTTATATTTGAAAATGTTGAAAGTCTATTAATGTTTAAATTTCCTTTATATTTGAATACTTTCAATGGTAAGGTTTCTAAATTCATTATTGATAAGGATTCTTGATTTTCAACAATAGTTAATCTTGTTATATTTTTAGGGAGATTAAATTTTGAATTATTTATAAATCCAATTATTCTTAAATCATAAATATTAAATTTGGTTAATCCTTGAAATATATCAAAATCAAAATCAATATTATCAATTTCTAATTTATACAAATCATTATTAGTAGTAGTATTAATCAATGAGATTAAATTTTGAGAGATTTTTAATTCTTTAATATGTTCAGGTATATAATTAATTAATGAATTATAAGATGATTGATCAACAATTACTAATTTAAATATTCTTTCATTATTAATTATGCCGCCAAAATATTCAAATCCTTGATAATGTAATTCAACAAGAGGACAATAATTCAATTGATTTAATATCAATTCATCACCTTGATTATATTCATAAATTATCAATTTTCGAGGAAAATATTCATGTTTGAATTGGAATTTCTTAAAATCTGATAATTTTTTAAATATCTTACTATTATTGATTGTCGAAGTTGAAAGATCATTATTATTATTATTATTATGTTGTTGTTGTTGTTGTTGGTTAGTTATTATACATATGGGAAAGAGATGATTGATAATGAATTTATGGAATATACGGATATTAGATAAATTAGATAAGGTCTCTTTGGGTATGTAGTCAAATATATTATAAATTAACTCTTCTGGTAAATCAAATAATCCTTTCATCTTGTCCATTGACAATTCAATTGAAACTACCTTAAAACAAAAAACAAAAGGAATCTTAGATGATGGAATGACGATGATGATAAGGAATGATTTGCTCTTTATGCAAAATTATGTAAAGTGTGGAGAATCATTTCAAGAGAAAAATTCATCTGCACGCGTGCGTGCGATAACCGAATTAATCCTAAAATAAATATATAGAAAAAGAGGGGGGCGGGCGAGGAGGCGAGGGGGCGAGGGGGCGAGGAGGCGAGGACGGACGGATGACTCCGCCATAGTTTAATACTATCTCTCGCCTCCACTCTCCGCTCCTCACGCCCACCCCTCACCACGAAGAAACAAACTGGTATCCAACCAATCGTTCATCCAACAACAACAACAACAGCAACAACAGATTATCAATAAATAAATAATTCAATTTCTATTAATAAATACAAATAACTATGTCTTACAATAGAAAATGTCCATCAATCAATGCAAATAGTAAATAATAATAAATTATACAAATTAAAAAAATCAATCAATCATTGTAGCTAATCATATCATAACCAACATTGTCATTAGGTTTGTGGACCCCTCTTTAAAAATTCCAAGAAATCCAACTCGGTATCTTCATCTTCAATTGTATCATTCCCCATAGGAGAAATGCCTTCTTTATCATCAATTGGTGAAAAAGTACTCGATGTTGGAGAGTGTACAAGTCGATGTGGTGTACTTAAAGTTGAATTACTTCCAGCAGCAAAACTAGAATTTCTTCTTCCTATCAGTGACTTCAATACAACAGGATCAGGTGAATCAACAACACTAGATCTTTTTCTGTTAAACCCAAGAACTGTACTACCCCTTCTACTTGTTCCCAATGTTGATGATGACCTTCTATTAAATGAAAATTTACCAAAATTTGGTTTGAATCCAGGAATATCTCTTGTTTCAAGTGGTGCAATCCCACTCGTGTTATCATTTAAAATATCAGAATAATCATGAACATCTTGTAATCCTATAGTATCATAACTTGTGCCCGCACTAGTTGCAAAAGGATTAGTTTCATCACCAGATGATGTTCTATACTTTTCCGTTAAATTTTTAGGAATGGACAATTCAAGTTGTTCATTAGCAGCTTCTTCTAAATCTTGTGGAGATTTGTTTAATTTCTCATCAATATACTTTTTTTGAAATTTGGCAATGTTTTTCTGTGTAGGCAATTCATAAAATGGAAGATTCAAGTCATTCAAGAACCGTCTCCAGCGGGAATATTGTTCTATATCTACCAAACCTGAACTGGCACTCAATGAATTCTTTGCAATTTTCGCACTAGTTGCTGCCATACTATATGTCGAGTCACCCCCCTCACTATATTTGCGGTGTTGCAAATTGTTCATAATAATAGTGTCCACTCTTTGACGGTGTTCTTTTTCAAATGTCTTCATAGTGGTATTTTTCCAAGGCCTCTCACGGTAGAAGAAAACCAACGCATCAACAAACCCATTAAATGGTTGCATAAAAGCTCCCAATACATTTAACCAATATACTGGATGATGCTTAAGTTCATAATTGAATTGGGTAGCCTGTAAAATAAATGGGAATAACCAAACAAAACAATATGCAAAAGGATATATAAAAATAGATTTCATTTGTTTTTGAATAATCTTTTGACGTCTTCTAAAACTTTCTAAATTAGCTTGTTGGATCTCCTCATTAGTGTACATAGCTCCATTTTCCTTTTGATTCTCAACATCTTGATAATCAACAGATTCTGGTTCTAAAGCTTCTGCCAATTCTTCGGAATCATCATCGTCATCATCTGTACTTCTGACGGAATCATGTTTGCCCCTTTGTCCATTATGACGCTGACTATGTTGCTGATCTTGTTCCAGTAGGTGGTGCAGTCTCAGTGGACGTAAATCATTTGTGCAAATATTCATATCTGGGAATAAAGTATTTTTAATTGAATGGAAAAAGTACCTTAGTGACGAAAAAAAAGTTGGATTTTCTGGTTCGTGTAATTCGTGTTGGTTAGTATGACTTGATCCAACACTACTAAATACACCACCCAATGTTTTGAATTCGCTTATAACATGAATGTAGATAAGACCATAAATAACAAAAATGGCCACAATAATACAATACCTAGGAACCCAACTCAATACTAATCTGGTCCAAACAGGGCGCATTGGCAAATAACACCAACAAACTAATGGTTCATATCCTCCATCATTAATAAAGGCTAGACTTGCTAGGATTAAAGGAATGAAGAATGACAATGAATAGACATAGAATCTAAACTTGTAAAGGCCACCTTCGACACGATTTGTATTTTTCACTTTTGAATTCAATGAAGGTTTAAAAATTAATAAAAATGTATGTATAGCAAATGCAAAAATGGCAAAATCCGCCCCTTCTATTGCAGTTGCCGTGAAAAACCCCACAACTTGACAAAAATTATGATTATAATATGCAGAAGAATGAGCCAAAACTCTTGTTGGATACAATAATAAAATACAAGCTTTGACTAAATCGAAAAAAAGTAAAAAGAAAATCAACTGATGACGGAAAACAGTTCTTTTGGGGTCAATAGCAAATAAAAAGTACATTGCTATTAATACAGCTGCTATTGATCCACATGATGATGATATGGCAACCACTCTTTGAACAAATGCTTGATGGCTGGTAAATTTGACTAGTTGGTTGATTACTGGATCGATAAGGGCTTCGTTTAATCTTTTGAAGAGTCTTGATAGTACTGATTCTGTCACCATATTGCCAATAATAGATGTTGTAGATGTTGTCGACAGAATACTATTTAGTGGGTACGATGTAGTGGGAATATTGATTGTAGTTGAAGGTGAGAGTGTAGATGATGCCCATGACACTAGTAATGATGATGCGTATGATGAAGCCGATAGTAGTATTTCAGTTGTTGTTGTTGTTGTTGATGATGTTGTAGATGAAGCCATGGTATATATTGATGACAGGGTTGTCTGTAGTAGCCCTGTGCCCATTAAGTTGTGATTATCTAGTGACATCTTTGATGATCAATAATACTAATTATTATTATAATAAGAAAAAAAAAAAGGGTGGGACTAAGTCAAAAAGTCTATTGAATGATGCTGATGAAGTAGCAAAATGAATATGGTGAAGTAATGATGTAAATCTGTTAAGATATTAATAAGTAATAGATGTATATCAACCCTGGTCTGTCCGTCTGTCTTTCTGGTTCTTTCTGGTTCTTTTGGTTGAATTTTATTTTTTTTTCTCTTTTGGTTTGTCTTGTCTTGTCTTGTCTTGTCAGTTAAGGAGGGTTAAGTTAAGTTAATGATGCGGAATTAATAGGATTGATAAAACCCGAAATGATGAAAAGTGACAATGAACAAAAAAAAAAGATAAGTAAAACTGATGTATCAAACAAAAATAGCCAATAGTCAATAGCCAATATAATGTTTGAATGATGATATTGATGATGATATTGATGATGATATTGATGATGATAAAGAAATTAGAAAAATCCAGTGTGTGTGTCCTGGCCAACAATATCCATTTACTTTAAGGCAAAGGACGAAGAAAAAAAATTTTTATTATTTTATTTTTTATTTTATTTTATTGTGTGTCTCTGCAAAAAAAAAAAAGAGAGAATTGAGTTGGTTGTAAATATTATGTAAGCAAAATACTTGCAGTAACAAATTTCACAAGGAAGGAAGCTGGAATCAATTTGTACACCCAACTACGTGTGTGTCGTGTGCCACCCATGACGACATTTTTCTTCTTTTTCTTATTATCTATTATTATCTTCCCGCCTTGTGTTAATTCTAATCGGCTTATTCTCCATCCCCACTCCCGCCCCCTCGTCGACCCCCCTGTCAGTCTGAATTGGACCTAATCAATAGAGCTCGTCTGAGGGAGGGGAGGAGGAACGGAACAAAAATGATAAAAAAAGTGTCGCCACATTATCGCCGTAGCAATTTTACATTTAATCCCACCGCTGACTCCTTCTTCTTCTTCTATTACTTCTCCTTCTCCTACAGTATATCCCCCTACTGCTGCTCTCAACTTCGTGGCGTATCAACCAGAAACCTTCTTTTACATTCTTCTTTACAATCATTTCACATAACCATATCCCGACTCAATCCCGCGTGACTTACCGTGCATACGATGTCATTATTTCGTCATACTATCTCCCCCCACCACCACCTCACTTTGTTCTAATAGATATATCATAACCCAATAGAGAAATTTCATTCACCGTCTCGGGGGTGGACTTTGACATTCGTGTTAATCTTTGATAAGACATATAATTTGGCGGCAATAAATAAATTAAAAAAAAAAAAAAGACAAGATTAATCAATGTATCAACGTGCATGACAGATCCAAAACGCCGCATAATTTAAATGCACACTGTAACTCTCGCATTATCATTATTACAGATCATGTGTTTCAGGATACACATTATCATAATGGTTCTTCATCATAGTGAAACACCTTTGTTAGTATATTTTACCCACTTGTGGTTTTCAAAAATAACGTTGTTCAAATCCCGTCACCTATATATTGACCCAGTTAGAAAGCTCCGACTTTTTTTTTTTCTTTATTAAGAATATAATATTAGCTGCAAAAAAAAAATAAATGGCAGAATATGAAACTATCTCCAATAACGGGTATAGCAACCAGATACACTAAACTATTCAATGTTAATATGATTTACACACTTAGAGAAGATACCACTTTACTAGATAAACTATGATTCTTAATATTAACTAATTTAACTAAATTTTAAACTAAAAAAAAAATAATAATAACTATATTTATAATGTACAATAATAAGTAATGTAGAACAGAAGCATAAAAAAAACCATTTCAAGAAAATAACACACCATATTTTGGAGAAAATAGAATATGATAAGAAAATCAAATTGAAATTGAAGTTGAAACCTTTGAAAATGAATAAATTCTCTCTTATTAGTTTAACAATCCATGTTTTAACTATCAAAGCAGAAAAGAATACCGAAGTTAATAAATCAAAATGTTAATTTATTTTTTGCATCAAGCAATAATAATTAATCAACAGAAAAATGTAAAGGGCATAACAGCATGAAAATTTATAGTGAATAATAAATAATGAATAATAATTATTAAAACCGAAATTAAACTATAGTAAAAAAAACACTCCAGAATGAATGAAATAAATAAATAAATCAAACAATATCATATAAAAAAAAATATGATATTCAAATCACATCATCATCATAGGAAACAATAATACCAAAGCAGTAATAATTGCACCAATAGAAGCAGATTTGACAGAATTAGCAATATTCTCAGCATCTGCTGGAACTGCTGGAACTTCTGGTTTATCCCCACTTGGACCTACTCTTGGACCAGCTGGACCTTCTGTTTCTACCACTGGTACAGTAACAACTTGTTCAACTCCACTAATGAACTTAGTAATAACATAATAAGTAGTCAATGTTGTAGTAACTTCAGTGTCTTCAACCACTGTAGTGTATTCTTCACATATAGATTCTTCATCACATGTAGTAATAGTTATTGTCAAATCAGTAATACAAGTTTCAACTTCAGTGGTAGTGACAGGAACTGGACAATATGTGGTGTAAATTGTTGTACAAATGGTTTCTTTAGTAACACAAGTAGTTTCTTCATCACAATCAGTAATAGTAACAATAACTTCATCGGTAACAGTAGTCAAAATAACTTCGACGGTTCTTGTAACAACTGAACAACTACTCAGGCTATCACAATCAGTTTCAGTAATGGTTGTAAATACCGGTTCTATGGTAGTGGTGATGACTGAGCAACTGCTATCACTATCACATTCTGTAGTAGTAATCACACTTGGGACAGTGGTGGTTGCAGTAATTGTAGATGTTTCACTATCAGATCCTGGAGCAACAGTACCTGTTCCTGTCTCTGTTTCACTTTCAGTTGGATCTTCAGCAATAGAAGTAGTAGATGTCTCACTATCAGATCCTGGAGCAATAGTAGCTGTACCTGTATCTGTATCAGAATCAGTAGGTTCTTCAATAGTAGACGTTTCATCACCAGTTTCAGTAGGTTCGTCTTCGGTGGTTGATTCATCACCAGTCTCGGTTGGTTCGTCTTCGGTGGTTGATTCATCACCAGTCTCGGTTGGTTCGTCTTCGGTGGTTGATTCATCACCAGTCTCGGTTGGTTCGTCTTCGGTGGTTGATTCATCACCAGTCTCGGTTGGTTCGTCTTCGGTGGTTGATTCATCACCAGTCTCGGTTGGTTCGTCTTCGGTGGTTGATTCATCACCAGTCTCAGTTGGTTCGTCTTCAGTAGAAGTTGGATCATCCTCTTCGTCTTCAATATTCTGAACAAGAACTGATTCTAAAGCAGTACACATTTCTTGGTTGACGTAAACAATTTGATTACCATCATCATCCAAACATGTTGCAAATAAAACTTCATCTTCATCGAGAATAAATAAATCATTCAACAAACGCCAACCTTGTGTACTTTCTTCTCTGTTACTAACTAATACCAATTGACCTTGTTCTGGCGCAACATCTAATAACTCAGCTGGAAGAACTTTAACCCATTTGTCTTCACCGACTTTCAAGTAACCATCTTCATCAATTATAAATGAAGCAACAACATCTTCCTCATTTAAGGTAATAAAATTACCATCAGTTCTGAAATAAATTTCTTCATCACTAAAGATAACGGTTACATTCATTGGTTCAGCTGGATCAACTGTGTTCTCTGGTGGTGGTTCTTCGTAGTTTTCAATGACAATCTCGGTAATCTCATCACAGCCGCTCGCATCAACGTGGACAATCTTGACGTCATCAACTTCACAAGCAGTGTATACAACAAAGTCATCATCGAGTTTCAACTGGTCTCCAACTAAGCTCCAGCCATCGGTACCTTCTTCCCTGGCGTCAACAAGAGCCAATGTACCGGAGTCAACTTTAACCCATTTGTCTTCACCAACTTTCAAGTACCCGTCTTCGTCAATAGTAAACAAAGCAGTGTCTTCTCCTCCAACAGTAACGTATTCTCCATTAGTACTCAAAGTAACATCGTCTTCACCCAACTTACCCTTGACTTCCATAGGTTCAGCTGGATCAACTGTGTTCTCTGGTGGTGGTTCTTCGTAGTTTTCAATGACAATCTCGGTAATCTCATCACAGCCGCTCGCATCAACGTGGACAATCTTGACGTCATCAACTTCACAAGCAGTGTATACAACAAAGTCATCATCGAGTTTCAACTGGTCTCCAACTAAGCTCCAGCCATCGGTACCTTCTTCCCTGGCGTCAACAAGAGCCAATGTACCGGAGTCAACTTTAACCCATTTGTCTTCACCAACTTTCAAGTACCCGTCTTCGTCAATAGTAAACAAGGCAGTGTCTTCTCCTCCAACAGTAACGTATTCTCCATTAGTACTCAAAGTAACATCGTCTTCACCCAACTTACCCTTGACTTCCATAGGTTCAGCTGGATCAACTGTATTTTCTGGAGGTGGTTCTTCGTAGTTTTCAATGACAATTTCAGTAACCTCATCACAGCCGCTCGCATCAACGTGGACAATCTTGACGTCATCAACTTCACAAGCAGTGTATACAACAAAGTCATCATCGAGTTTCAACTGGTCTCCAACTAAGCTCCAGCCATCGGTACCTTCTTCCCTGGCGTCAACAAGAGCCAATGTACCGGAGTCAACTTTAACCCATTTGTCTTCACCAACTTTCAAGTACCCGTCTTCGTCAATAGTAAACAAAGCAGTGTCTTCTCCTCCAACAGTAACGTATTCTCCATTAGTACTCAAAGTAACATCGTCTTCACCCAACTTACCCTTGACTTCCATACGTTCAGCTGGATCAACTGTATTTTCTGGAGGTGGTTCTTGATATGGAACAGTGTTAAATGAAACTATTTCAGTACAGATGTCTCCACCTTCATTACCTGGGTATGTGGAAGCATCAGTAATAATATGAAATGGAGGAGCATCACCACAGTAATATAATTGACTATCATACATCAAATCATTGTCGTCCAACAGCCAAGTATTTGGTGTATGAGCATCACCAATTTCAATTTTCTTCAAAAATGGATCTTCAGCAGTACTTGAAATTGCATTAGCTGCATCACCAGAAATACGTAAATAATTTTCACCAGTAAGTTCAAATACATCAAATTCATCAGCATATAATTGAATATTGTCGTCACCTTCGTTAACTTTAAAATAATAGTCAGTCTCTTCAATGGATAATTTGACTCGAAATTGATCAGCCAAAACTGGAGTGAGAGCCAACAATAGAGACGAAACGAGTGAACTGGTCTTCATTGTCAGAATAAAATCAAATTAGTTTGAAACAATTTTGTTAAGCGAATGTAATAATTGATTAATAAATGAATCTCTTGATATAAAAAAGGAGGGGGAAAATCTTTTAAATTCTGAAATGAACTTCAACAAAGTGGGAAATATATCCTCTTTATATAATTATAATTTTAGGAATATATTTGTTACTCATATGTAGAAAAGTCTTTGTCTAATTAGAATTCCTCCTGGCTTGATTATTCATCTAATAATAATTTCATATTCATATGACGACTGTAAAAGAATGTAAATAATAAAGATCTAAAATAATTATTTTAACCTTAGATATCTCTCACGATTGACGTGACAATATGCAATAAGAAGTACAATTCCGTATGTTTGGGGAACAACCCAACACTCCAAGTCATAATAAAAACTAACCGCAGTAAAGAACTCTTAAATAATATTCACCATATCTATAATCCTAATTTCATAAATGTACAATAATGCAAGAAGGTGCAACTTTGAAACCATACATTTAAATTTTGGAGAAGGATATAATTTGAAATAATCAAAATTTGTTCTATTAATAGAACATATGAATGAAGCACCATTTTCGTGATTTATTATTTCATGAAAGTAGTCCATCCATCCTTTTCAGATGTATTGGCGTCTTTTGTGCAAGGATCTTATAGTATGCATTAGATCTGGGGACGCATAAGTGGATCTTGTGTCAAATAGTTGAATGGATCGAAAAGAAAATGAACAGATATAGATCACGATCAAATTCAAATATCAAAAGTAAAAAGGAACTAGAATGGCTTGTCAATGTAACCTTCGAGAATTGATTATTGCTGGCTGCTGGTTCACGCTAATACAAATATCAAATAACTCTGCCAAAAATAAATAAATAAATAAATAAATAAAACCAAACAAATCAACAAACAAGTAAACAATAATATTAACTGCAAAAAAATAAATAAAAAATAAAAATCATAATAAAGCGAAACAAATCTGTGATGAGAACGAACGAAGTCACTTATTGATCTTATGAAACATTTGCAAACTAGATCTAGTAATTATTATTTATGATCTTATCTATGACACCATAATCACGGTCTCTGCTTTTTTTTTCATATTTCTTGGGTGCAAGGAATGTAAACAAACACTGAAAGATAAACAACGCCTAAACCAATATCAAAACAACCCTCTACTCTTTCCTGTACATGTACCGTGACGCGAGTCACGATATCAAACAAATACAAGGATATCAAAGCGACGAAAAATTAGACATGTGTATATTAATTATTAAGGATGATTTAAAATATTAAACAATACAGATTGAAATAAAAAAAAAAACAGGAAGGAAGTAAATCAGTAAATAAAAAAGGAAACCCATTTAATGATTATTAGTAGATGCGGCATTTAAATTTGACTAAAAAACAAAAATAATTATAATTGTAATTGTAAAAATAAAGCAAGTCATTAGTGTTATGTATGAGTCTTAATAAAGAAAAAAAAAAGACATTAAATTTAAAAAGGATATAGTTATTATATCCTTTTTGACTCTATTTCATCTAAGGAAGTGGTTGACGAGACTGTATAAGTACTGCTTGGAGGTTCGTCATCAAAAACAGAAGGAGTATTGGAGGACACTTCGTCTCTATCTTCTTCTGTCTGTAGATCGGTAGTAATAGGATTCTCAGCCATTATCGGAATTTGGTTCTTTGAACTTTGTCTGGATCTAGAAAAATTTGACATTTCAAAAGCTTCTGGGGTTGCAGCCCTTGGAGACATGGATGTTTGAGTTTCTTGGTATAATCTGGTGTATAATCTACTTTCTGTGTCGTTAACAGCGACATAATTGTTTGACAAAGGGTCAATCAAATTAATATCTATCCTTTCAATCTCAGTGTAAGACCAACGACAGAAATAGCCGGTTTTAATTCTTGGCAAGTATTTGTATTTGGTAAATTCAAATACAACTAATGATAACATGGCACCACCAATTAAATCAACAAAGTAGTGATGGGTCAAATACATCGTACTCCACCAAAGATACGAAGCATAAGTAACCCATAACGCTTTGAATCTTGGGAATAACCAACACAAGAATAAAACTTCCATGATACAACAACCAGAATGCAATGATGGGAAAGCTCCAAAAATAACTGGAGAATTTGAAAACCCAGTGGTATACATATCAATTCCCAATAATTTATCAATTCTGCCCAAGCCCCCTGGTGAACCATGCATGGAGTAATTAGCTGGTTCCAAACCATGTAAATTCTTATACCAAGGAGGAGCAGCCGGGAACATCATTTGGATCATGACACCAAACAAGTTCATGTAACCAAAGGCAAAGCCAAATGATCTTAAAGCGGTTGGCGGGGCAAATAAAAAGATAATTGCTGCAAGAATGAATGGGAAACTGAAATGGATAATACCATATGGCAACCAAGCAAAAATATCCAAGACACCATTAGTGACTGTTGCTAAAACATTGGATAAATTATCACCATATAAGATGGTTTCCATAGCTGGTAAAACTCTAACGGTGATTGCAGGTTTCCAAGATTGCGGAATAGTTGCACAGTTGAAATATAAAGCCAACCAACTAAATACAGGTAATGCAGGAAGAAAAAATTGGGAAGTTAAAGGAATCAAAAAACAAACACTGAATGCTAAAACTATTGGTAATTTGATTAAAAATGAAGCAGGATAAACGATAAAGACAAACAATAGTACTGAGATTAAAAACCCATAATGAAAAACTTCTCCCAAAGTCCAATGATGATGTTTCAATTTACGGATAGTTGAGTTGATATTGGTATCGAAATTCAAATCACTGATGGTTGAATTAGGAGCCTTTTCCAGGAGAAAGTAATAATGAAATAGTTGATACGGTTTCTGTATAACTTTTGATCGTAATAATGAACTCATGATTTCTGATAATTAAAACTGGTTGTCAATCTGTTGCAAGAAAATATATAAAAAAAAATTTACGGATCAAAATAAACACACACACAGACACACAGACAGACAGATTCAGAAGGGGAAAAATAAAGAAAACAAATGAAACTCTAGTTTATGAATGAATACAGACCACCAAAGTATCTAAAAGGCTGGCTCTTTTGAAATAAGACAAAACTGTTATGGATGATCGGCAAGTAGGAATGGGCGGTGTATTTACTGAGTTAAATATGGCTTCTTCTCTTTGTCTTTGGTAAAGAGAATTATCAATAATCAAAAAAAAAATAGAATTTTTAAAAAAAAAACCGCAATAATATCTGAAATTACTTCCAAAAGATGATGATGATAATGATGATGCTCGTGGGTTGATAGATAAGAAAATTATTCACCTGATTTCACTCCTTTATAGATGATACTTATAAACAATCACAATAACACACACACAAGGGTCTATTTTATGTGGAAGGGAGAAAGGTCTTTCTGGTCTTTAGTTTCTATGAAAAATTAAAATGTTTGATGATGTCTCTCTTTACTCTTGTTTCATACCACTGAGAGAAAACTAAAAAAATAGGGGCAACACTATGAGGTCGTGTGAATGTGCACAGTAATTATTCTGTTTAAATAAAATTTCTTTTTTTTTTCTTTACAGTTGGGGGGTTCTGATTCTTCAATAGCAACAAGTTATTATTTCTTTTTTTTCATTATTCTTCTTCTTCTTCTTCTTGTTGTTGTTGTTGTTCTTGATGATGATGTTACTGTTGATTCTGTTCTCTTACTTCTAGGTAACATTAAGGCAAGTGAAGTTATACACTATTTTAAGAACCGGATGTATTCTTCCTCCTGCACAAACCACGGTACTTCCGGTCTCGCGTTTGTTTTTTTCTTTTTTCTTTTTTTTTATATAATTTTGGTTCGAGATATTTGAAACTGCATTGGGATTAATCCCCCCCCCCAGCGTAAACTATCATCTATTTCGTAGAGAAACTGCCCATGCCCCTTCCGAGGAATCCATGGTGGCAGGAAATAAACTTAAGCTTATAGCTTGATTTCATTTGGCTTGGCTTGATTTGGTTCGAGATGTGAATTTGAAAGGCTGAATTGGACAAGAGAGAAACTCAAGTTACTCTCGAAATCTATTGAAATTTATGTTAAAATTTGCATCAAAATTACTGCAAAATAAACCACTGTAGACTTAAAGATCGATAATATTTTTTTACACTTACAAGAATTGCTTACATCGATGAAGGTAAAATCTAACCAGACGTACATTTACTATCTGATCATACATCACTTTCCCATCCATATTTTCCTTCGTCAAATTATCCAATACTAATTGTATATATATAAAAAAAAAAGAATGGCCCCTGCCCACCCATTACCATTAATAGTCTTGTCTACTTCAATTCATTTGCCCCTATTTTATTTCTTATTTGCTTTAATTTCTAAAACATAACCAAAAAAAGAAAATAAGCAGAAACTTTTGAATTATTACTAAATGGTTATTAATTCCCCCAAATTGAATAAATTGCTTTACACCGCACACCCTGTCCAAATTAGGAAGGTATTCGGTAATTCACCATCAATCCACGTGATCAAGAAATGTACCAATCAACTTTACAATAAGACCTATTTATCAATGAAACGATCCTATTAAGCCTATTCTATGATAGTAAATTATTATCGGGTCGTTGATTTCATTTCAATTTCCCCTTCCACACACATACAACTACACCAGATGTTACCCTTTGGTTTGTTTGTTTGTCTGTTTGTTAATTGGATTGATTGATTGATTGTTAAAGTTTTCTGTGTTTTTTCTTCTTTTTGTTTTTGTCCTCATGTACACGTCACCACCCAACTTTTTTTTTTCCAGCCTTCCAACGCGGAACACGGCAACAATAAATAGGAGGACTGATTTCCACAGATTAAAATGAATTATTTCATTCTTATTTCTATTTTGATAGTTCTTCTCCCCTTTTTTTTTTACTTTTTTAAAAGTATTCTCCAATATCAATTGATTTATTGAATTTATTATTACAAGCCATGCCAGTCGAAGAACTTGAAGATCGTGTCATCATCACTGATCCATCTGATTCATCCAATTCAGTAACTATTTTGAAATTTGGTGCTAATATTATTTCATGGAAGAATAATAATGTTGAAAAATTATGGTTATCAGATGCTGCTAAATTAGATGGTAGTAAAGCCGTTAGAGGTGGTATTCCATTAGTTTTCCCAGTTTTTGGTAAACAAAAAGATTCAAATCATCCAACTTTTAAATTACCACAACATGGTTTTGCTCGTAATTCAACTTGGGAATTTTTGGGTCAAACTACTGAAAATCCAATTAGTGTTCAATTTGGTTTAGGTCCTGAAAATGTTGATCCAGAAACTTTAAAATTATGGAATTTTGATTTCACTTTATTATTAACTATTACTTTATCTAAAGATAAATTAATTACAACTATTGATGTTGAAAATACTGGTAAAGAATCATTTGATTTCAATTGGTTATTCCATACTTATTATAGAATTGATGATATTACTGATTCTTTAGTTAATAATTTGGCTGAACAAACTTGTTTTGATCAATTGGTTGGCGAATCTTATATTGAAAAGGCTCCAATTATTAGTTTCCATGAAGAATTTGATAGAATTTATTCAAATGTAAGTACTGAAAAAACTTTACAAATTGTTGATAAAGGTAAAGTTTTATTTAATGTTGATAGAAAAAATTTACCTGATGCTGTTGTTTGGAATCCTTGGACTAAAAAAGCTGAAGGTATGGCTGATTTTGAACCAAAATCCGGATTTCATCAAATGTTATGTGTTGAACCTGGTCATGTCGCTACAATGATTTCTTTACCTCCAGGTGATAAATGGTCAGGTGCTCAAGAAATTACTCTTGGTGGTGAAATTAAAGTTCAAGCTAAGATTTATTAGACATTGAAAGATAGTATATATATATATATATATTAATATTATATTTCTTTACTAATTATTAAATGAATTTATCTTTGAATTTTTTTGAAAATTATTTAATGATTTTTGTGATGATGAAATTGTGGGTTTATCATATAATGAAAAAGGTTGGGGTATCGTTACTGATTTTGATTTTGGTAAGGTATTTAAATTAGTTGAATTGTACAATACACGAGAATTGATTGATCTTGTAGATGAACTAGTTCCAAGTGATCTTGAAGGACTTACTCGTGATAAATGTGGGGTATTCTTATTAGTAATAGTGTTATGATTGGAATTATAATTATTAAATTGTGATATTGGTTGTTTCTTATCAAATGAATCACCATGAGGTGGAGGAATAGGAACAGGACCAGTTGGTGATGTTGGAGTGTTACCACCAAAAGGTCGATTTAATGAATTCATTGATGGTTTTTTTTGTAATGTTGGAATTGATGATTTTTTATTTAATGTAGGTATTGAAGATTTCTTTTGTAACGATGGTATTGATGGTTTTTTATTTAAATTTGGCAATGACGGTTTTTTATTTAAATTTGGTAATGATGGTTTTTTATTTAATGTTGGAATTGATGATTTTCTTTGTAAACTAGGAACCATTGGTTTAATAAATCTTGATTGTTGTTGTTGTTGTTGTTGTTGTTGGAAATATTGACTATTGCTACTAGGTTGAACAACACCTGCCATTTCTAATGAACTTTGTCTTAATTTAAAACTTGGTGGATAAGGTTTGGCAAATTCATCTTTATTTGGGGATCCAGTATCAGTAGTTTGTCTCAACATTGAATTCAAATTTCTTGAACCTTTAGATGGTGAAATTTTTCTACTTGGACTACTATTATTATTACCCGTAATACTACTAATACTAGTACTACTATTAGATTCTTTTATAGTAGTCTCTTTATTTTGTAATATTGGTATAGCAATAACTTCATCATTACCATTTAAAGTTCTTCTTCTTTTGCTTGCAGATTCTTCTAATCCATGATGATTTTGTTGAAGTATAGTATCTTTAGATAATGATCTAACATGTGTTGATTCATAATTAGATTTTTGTGGTGATGGAGTTTTAGTATTGGTATTATTATTATTATGTATTGAATAATGTTGATTTATTGATTCCATTTGTTTAAATTTATTAAAATGTATCCCACTATATCTTTTATTTCTTCTATTCATGACTTGATTTCCCCCATTTCTTGACGTATCACCTCCAATAAATAGATTCTGTTGATACTGTTGTTGTTGTTGAGAATATTGACTTCTATTTGACGCTATTTTTGTTGTTGAAGGTGATGACATTGATTGAGTTATCTCTTGAGCTCTTAAATTCAACTCAGATAAAACATTATTTGTCAATCTTTGAGAATAACCTTTTTGTAACATCGTAGAAACAGTTGGTGATGTTTGTATATCATCAATACTTGGATATAATTCATTATTAATACTATCATAATTACTTTTATTTCGTTTATGTTTATTTTCACTATGATGATGAATTCTATCAGGTGGTGAATTTAATGTAAGATTTCTGATTTTTTTAATTGGTGTATTCAATGATACATTACTTGGATAATTCATAGTTGATTCCATTTTGATATTCCCTAAGTTATTAACATTTATAGCCCACTCCTAACAGATAATTCAATTAACGTCTTATCTGAAGATGATGGTGATGATGATGGTTATTCATCTATTTTTTTTTTTTGTTTGTTTGGTCTAAAAAAAAAGAAAAATTGTTTTAAGATTAAAATGGCCCCCAATTCTCGCTCAATCTCCTTTGGGACAAATTGTAAACAATAAATAGCGATGTCGTGCAGTTACCAATTATTTAATCATTGACTGAAAAATGAATTCAATTTTTATTTTCAACATCACAACCAAACCGTTCAAAGATCAAATCAAGAATAAAAATAATATATCCTATAATGAAATTACAGGAATGATCTACAGTAATTAACAACAAGGAACAAAAAGTAGAGTCACACAAATATATATATAAATATTAATTAAGTAAATATAAAACTGAATAAACAAAAGATACATTCTCTCAACATAGATTGCAAGTTGGTAGGGGATATAAATTCTCTATTAATTTTTAATTATTCATCAAAATAATAATAATAATAATAAAAAGCTAATCAATTCTAAACACTGGAAACAATTTCACTAGCATTCTTCAACACTTCAACCATTCTAATACATTCTTTTCTCTTTTGAACTGTAACTTCATTTTCTTTAACCAAATCCTCCAAATCTGGACTACTGTACATCTTCTCTAATAATGTCTTTTGAATTTCATCTTTGGATTTATTGATCAATTTCAACATAATAGCTTTTGGCACAATGTCCGAAACAGTACGTTTAACAATATTATAATAAGAAGAAATCAACAATTTGATAACTTCTGTTTCCATGGTTTCTCTTTCACTCATAGTCCCAGTGGCTCTTAATACTGGAGGTGGTGCTTCCATTTGTTGTAATCTCTTTTTGTTCTTACTAGAGAAAAATCCACCAAAAAATCCATTGGCAGTGCCATCTTCAACTTTTGGTGAATTTGGATTTTGTTGCTGTGGTTGTTGACTTGGTGGTAATGGTTTACCGGTCTTTGGATCAACAGCAACTTGTGGTTTTGGATGGAATTTTTCTTCAACTATAGCCATGGCCTGTGAACCTTTTAACAAATCTGGATGAGCAGTGTTAACATAAGTTTCTTCAGCTTGAATCAAATCATTAACAAATTCATTAGTTGGAATTAAAGCTTCTCTTAAATATTGAATAAAATATTGTGACAATTGTTCCTTCAAAGCAGGATATCTTGAATATTGTGGTTGACTGATAATTTGGGACAAAATTCTCACCAATTCGTCAAAAATCAAATTGATACATCTAGTAGAAGGTTCTTCCATTCTTTTAATTTGTTGTTTAACTAAAACTTCAAAAGCTTGAGTACCAACAAATAATGAAGGTGCAGAACCTGAAGTATTGTGCATAATAGTTCTAATATCACCATCTTTAATTTGATCAAATGGATCAATGGCATTGATACCATTCTTGTAAATTTCATGGAAAACAAATGAAATACGAGCACCACCACTTAATTCTTGAGAACTCAATTCATTCGATTCACCATCCAAAATTCCAGTATAATCTTTAGTGAAATTGGTAATCATACTCAAAGCAATCGAAGCTGGAGATTCCGCCATTTCAGGTCCAAGTAATGCTAATTCTTGACTGTATTTTTTCAATGAATGTTCTATTCTCATTTTAATATCTGGTAAAGTTCCTTTAATATGGTGTAATAAAATACCATTCAATTTCTTAGCCAAGTATGGAGTACCACAAAACTGGGCTTTAGCTCTATAAGATGGATGATTTTCAAAAAATGCCCTTTCATCCTTTAAAGCGTCTCTAATAGTCTTTTTGGCTTCAATATCTTTTTGACCTCTGTTGATAACTGGAACATAACCAAAACGTAATGGAATAACTCTACCGGCCAAGATATCAATAACGTCAGTACCTTGATCCATTAAATCAACTTTAGTTAAAACACCAATAGTTCTGGCACCTTCAGGGTCAACTTCTCTAGCTAATTTCAAACCATCTGAATTGGCCAAATCAGTATTGGCAGCATTGACAGATAAAATAATAGCATTTGGTTTGGAAATAAATTTCATAATCATATCTTTGATTTGTCTTTCAATATCTTTTGGTTGATCACCAACTGGCACTTTAGTTAAACCAGGTAAATCAACCAAAGTTAAAGTTAAAACATGAGGTGAATAAATTCTTAAATTGATAGGAACTGGAGAAATACCCAAATTTTTACCAGTTTTAGCATCAGTTTCCCTAACAATTTCATTTCTAATATCTTCAAAATTGTAGAATTTTTTCCCAGGTAAATGTAAAAATTCACCCCATTCTTCGGCATTATTTTCACTTTGTCCTCCAGTAGATTCCGATGAATTAACATCAATTAAATCATTCTTTTTAGAATCTGGTGGTGGTCTTCTATTAATTAATTGTAAAACCAATGGTCTTCTAGTGACAATACCAGTACCTCTAGGTAAAAAATCTCTACCAACGATATTTTCCAAAACTGAAGATTTACCACTTGATTGAGAACCAACTACGGTAATTTGTGGTAAATCAACTGGGGAAGATGACCCTCCTCCCAATGGTGCCAAAGCATCTTGTAATTTGTTAATGGTTGCAATCAAAGTTTCATCCATCTTGACTATATGTTTGATCTAAAAAATGAATGGTGTATGTCCTTATTAAAATCAAATAAAGAAAAGTGCTGTCAAAATTTTTGTTATCGTTTTCATGTTGTACAAGAGAGAGAGAGAGATCGTTGTTGTTGTACGTTGATTTGTGTGGCCACCGAAAAAAAAAAAATTATTCTCAAAAAAATTTAAACAATGGTCAAATGTACACGACCACCAAGATCATGTTTTTGTTGCAGTCAAAGACCAACACTGCCACCACCATGATCAATTGGAGAGGATAAATGATAGACATGAAGATAGACCAAATTCGTATTGTTTATTTTTTATTATGAAATTATATAACGTATACATTGAAATATAAATCATTGATTTTCTTTATCACAGCTTCGGTGTTTTCCCATGGAACACCAAAGATACCAGCATTTATCTTTGGCATATTAATGACGATTTTACCATCTATAGTTTCTAAATCCTCGTATGATTTTAAGATTTTATCTAAATCATTTATAGCTTGTTCAGTATGATGAACAATTTGTGCTGCAGATTGGTTAAAGTCACTTGTGAATAAACAAGCAATTAAAATTGATGGATTATCCGATTCAATAAGCAATGATTTACCCAATAAATTGTTATTTTCATGACAATACTGACTATATTCTTTATTTGCTTGAGGGAACTTTTTTCTGAAAATTGCTGCAATTCCACCACCCCAAGATCCTTGAGTATTACAAGCATGAGCAAGGATTATCTTTTTACCAGAAGGAATTGAATGAGTGAACAAATCACCTTGGATGTATTTAATGACCGACATTGTCAATTGAGTTGTATTTATTAATAATTGAATATGTACAAATAGAGGAAAAGAAAGAAGAATCACAATCAAGGGGGATTTTTTTTGGTTGTCAATTTTTTTTCTTTTGTTTCACTGCTACCCATACCGATGATTGTTGCTAGATTTTTTTCTCCTTACTTCCACCTAACTTCAAAGTGATTGATTCACCAGGGGAATTGTGTTTAATGCCATTGAAAAAGAATCCATGTTCACTTCCACAGCCAAAGACATTCTCATAAACTTTCTGTTCTTCGGATTGATGATCTTCATATCCTGTTTGTTCATAAGAATTTGTAAATGTAAATGAATTGACATATTTATCAACATTTCCATCGTCATGACGATTCAAATATCTATCCTCTGGAGTAACCATATAAAATTGAATTTCACTTCCATTCTCTAACTTAGCCTCTGGAGATAAGGCAATTATATCTGCTTTAGCTCCCCATCCTCCACCTCCAGCAATAACTTTAAATCTTTCCATAGTATTACTATTTGGTTTCTTAATCTTCACATAAACTTCAGTTTCTTTAGACCCAATACTCATTAATTTATTATTATCTTCAAGAAACTTGGGCTGCTGGTTTATTATCAACTGTTTTCAACAAATTACCAACACATTTAGTAATTTTAAATGAATTTTCACCAGGATATAAATCAGTCCAATTATCATGAATAGACGCATGTGAATGTCTTGGAACCACGCCTCTTGGTAATTCAATTTGTAAATCACATAAATGTTGACCCAGATGATTTATACCACCCTTTTGATTGTTAATATGTGAAAAATAAAATAACGTAATTATCGATCCAGTAGAAAACACAGTATTTGCAAGATTTAAATTCAAATTCATATCATTTCTTAATTTAATATTCAAATTAGATTCAATATTTTTCCAATTCTTCTTAGCTACTACTATATTAAGTCCATCTGATTCTCTTGGAGGTTTATTTAAATCATCTCGATCTTCCAATAATAACGATTGTCCAATTTTAATAGGCTGATTCATCCAAAGTTCAGAAACTCCATTACGATGTGAATATGGAACTACTGTATCTACACCAGCAACCACAAGCTGAAGATCTGAAAGAGATGGATCTTGATGAAATTTAATTGAATCTTCAATAACTTGGGGTAAATTATTTGGAGTTGATAAAACAAGTAATGATTTGGGGATGAAATGTGTTGGTTTTTTCAACTGAAAATCATTGGGATTGATAGTTGTTTTTGTTAAATATGAAAGAGTAGAATTTGTATAATTTAATCTTTGAAATTTCTTGATCATTATTGGATATTTCATTTCTATGAACAAAGTCTATATAATAAAAATAAAGGGATTTTAATTTTTTTTTTCGTTCGTTCGTTAGTGCTCATTGCTCAACATCATCGATTGGTCTCTTTTGTGGGATGGATTGATCTTTATCACCATCTTGTTCACCTACTTCGCCTTGTTCTTTCTCTTCTTGTTCTACTTGTTTGGTCATTTCTTCAAACTCTTTTTGTAGGTCTATAATTTTATCACCTCCTTCATCAAAAACTTTCTTTAAAACTGGACCCCATACTTTTTCATCTCTATCAAAATCTTCAATCTTAAATACATTTTGATCTAATTTCCATTCAGATTGTTTAACTCTAATCAACTCAACCATATATGCACTGGATTCCATGGCTCTTCCAATATCACTAATCAAACTTCTAATATAAGTACCGGAAGAAACATCACTTACGAAATGAATCATTGGCAATTTTTCCGGTAATGATTCACCATCCGGTAATAATCTAGCTTTACCTACTTCTTTTGGTAAGTTTTCCTTTTCTGCTCTTTCTAGATATTGACTAGAAAAATACAATGGAGAATCATTCAAAGTTGGGTTATTCATTAATCCATGTTCTTTTGGTACACCATTTTCATCCAATTCACTTTGTAATTTAACAAATTCATGATCGGTTTTCAATGAATCTTCTTCAATAACTTTAATATCATTAACAGTAACATCTCTGACTTTAATACTTGTAGGTAATGGTAATCCTTCTCTTGCGTATTCATATAATGGTTTCCCATTAACTTTCAAAGCAGAAAAAATAGGTGGAGTTTGTTTTATATTCCCAATGAATTTTTGTACAGTTTCATCAATTAATTCTTTAGTAATATGATCAATTTTATTTTGAGTTATAATTTCCCCTTCTGAATCACCAGTAGTTGTAGAAATCCCCAATAATGCTTTAGTTTCATATGTTTTTTGACATTCAGCAAGGTAATATTGTAATTTTTTTGTACCTAATCCAATACCAACAACTAATACCCCACTAGCTAAAGGATCTAAAGTACCTCCATGACCAATTTTAATCTTAGCTGATGATACCTTTTTATCAATTCTCTTTTGATTCCATTTTTTATTTGTACCTAAATCTTTTCTAATTTTCTCTTTCATTTCTTGTAAATCTTTGGCAAAAACACCAGACTTGGTGAATTTGTCTTGAATTTTATCAATAAATTTGGCGGATGTTATACCCGATGGTTTATAAACTGCAAATACTCCGTTCATTCTGCGTAATAGCATATACGATTGACCTGATTCAAATGGATTAATGATATTAAAGGAGTTGATATTTTTTGTTTTCTTTTTTTTTTCCTTTTTCCAGAAAATTTTCGCTTCGGATTTCGCATGGATATATCTCATCCCATGTTTGATGGTCTAGGAATTTGAATATCAAGCTAGATAGGGGGAAGATTGTTAGTAATCGGAATTGTCATACTTCCAGTGAGTGTTAGATGATACATACTGTTAGATAACCACTGACTCTTGGAGATATAACCTTATAATCAATATTCTTTTTGAGATTCTCTTGATTAATTCCATCAATGTAATCTTCCAATTGTTGAACTTTTCTTCTAGTATAAGAATAAATACCAATTAAGTTTAAGATCTGTAGGAACAATCCACCAGTTAATAGCTCAAGTACATTCTCTAGCAATGTCCATTTATTATACGGATTAAAGGCTAATTGCAACATTAAATTAACATGATCAACAATCTTTTCAAGTTTTTCTTTACTAATAATATCTTCTAATCCTTGTATCTTTGAACTTTCATTGAATATTTCTCCATCATCATATTCTCCACTAATATATTCGTCCGAAGTTATTGCACCTGATTCATCACCAGGATAAAATTTTGAAAATTGGGGAATTAAATCAGGATAATCTAAAGTATCATAAATCCTAGGAATTCTAATTATTCTAGTTTGTTTATAAATACTAGATTTAATATCTTCATAAATATTAGGAAAATGATTAATTACTAATGATATTTCTTCATCGTTCCCCATGCCTTTAGTTCCAATAGCCACATATTCATTGTAATTAAAATATATTAACTTCTGTGGCTCTTGCTCACTGATGTCTCCTTCTCCCAGTTGTGAAGCACTCTTTATCTTTTCATTCATATCAGTCATTTTTCTAATGGTATATGTGTGGTGATATCTGTATGTACAGTTGATAAGGATAATCTTATTAATTTTACTAATATTCAATTTTTAGTTTAACTTTTTTTTTTTGCTGAATCCCGTTTTTGTACCCCAGACGTGATCAATGGCACGTGATAAACTTTAATAATAACCATATTCAATGACAGATGACTTTTCGCAGTGCCTATGTGCAATTGTCCAAGTATTCCATGAGTAGATAGGATATCTTCTAGTAATGCCACCTTTTTTTTAACTTCAATGCAGTTTTGGTGATATTCATCTTCAGTATGGTGATTTATTTTATTAGGGTTTTATAAAACACTGAAAAGTTCACACACACACACACAGGGGCGTGTCTCGCACAACTCTGGGATTTTTTTTTTTTTTTTTTCTCCTGTGAGTATAAATTCATCACAAGAAACAGAAATTGGAAAAAAAAAAATTTTATTAAAGGTTTTCTTCTTCTTCTTCTTTTCGTCATTCCTTTTGTTTGGATCATCGGTATTAGCCAGGTATGTTATTAAGAAGATATTACCAGCCATGATTATTGGATGTATGTTGTAAAGCAATATATCATTTTCAGTAATCAAGGTTCAAAACAAGATGTGGGCGAATGTGTTCTTTTGGGTGGTTTTCTTTGTTTCATGTATTAATTTATAATGATGATACTGAGTCGTTATGGCTCCATAGCATAAACCCAGCTCAATTGATATTTATTGTTTATGATAAGAATTGTTTAAGTATATTTTATATACCTGATCTATAAATGATGATGAAACAAGAAGACCCAGAAAGAAATATTCAAACAGTCTACATAATTTAATAAGACTTTTAATATTGAATACTAACTGAAAATCCTGTTATTATAGAGATCGGTATTTGGGAAGAAAGAATCTTGTTTGTCGTGGGGCTTTGTCGCCGACTTTTCCAGGTACTAACTTCAATATCAATGTAGCATCTTTTTGTTATAATAAATATATATATATATTATTTACTTCTGTTTTATCTATCAATAATGTAGCAATATTGATCTCTTGTTTTACTCGCCGACCTTGAAGTACTATTCTCTAGTTGAATATCCTCATTGGTTGTTCATCTCTTTCGTTGGACCCGTTGACAATCACTTTCGACATAGTCGTGCGAATGTGCCGAATTTTTGGTCAATTTAACCAAAGAGAAAAAGTTGAAAATTTTTCGTGGATCGAAATTGAATGAAGGAATGGATATCAACAGTAATTAGATTCCTTGTTAATAGATCATAATGTTAAGAAAAATAGTTGGTAGAACTGCTTCAAGTAGTTTCAACCAATTAAAGGTATCAACTCCTAGAATTTCAACCAGTCTTTTAGCATTACGTTATCAATCATCTTCATCAACTACTACTACTACTACCACTACTGCCACCACAGGTACTACAACTACCTCATCTACTCCTGGTTCTGAACAACAGCCTGTTGTTAAACAAGAAAAGAAACAAGAAGATATTAAAAAGAAATCAAAAAGAGAATATGTTCCAATCAATCCAAAATTGCAAGACATCTCTGAACAAATTAAATCTGCAATTTTAAAAAATGAAGATTTAAGTGAATCGTTTGAAATATTAGAAGAAGGTATTTCATTTTTAAAATCTATTCAACAAGATGAAAGAATTAGTGATTCCCAAATTTTCTTTAAATTTTATCCATTAACTATTGAATTATTCAGATTAGCTCAAAATCAACCAAAAAACAATCAACCAGTTTTTAAGAAATCATTAGATGAATTATTGGAATTTTTTGTTAATAATAAAATTGCAACTCCATGGCATTTCTTACAAATTGGTGTTAAAGATTTAATGGTATCACCAGGGGAAGAAATCACAGCAACCCATTATCAAAAATTTTTATCACTTTGGTTTAAATGTTTTGAATATTGTAAACAAAATGAATATGTTTATATGCATACAATTTATTCAATTAGAGGTAAAAAGGGAGAAATTGATTATCAACCATATTATTTAAATAATTTAGCAGTTTATTGTTATGTTCAATTATGTTCACTTGGAGAAATTAAATATTCACCAGTTGATGCTAGTAAATTTTCCAATAAAGAAAACCATATCCCATTGAGATACAATATTCAAAAGACATTAAATCATTTGGGATTATACAATAAAGGAAGTTTCCAAAATTTTGCTAACTTCTTGAGAAATGATGAAAAGAAGAGATTTGATCCAAATGGTGCTCAATCATTATATAAAATTGATAATACTTTTGATAAGAAACAATTGGATATGGTCTACTTGGAACTTGTTGAAGTTTGTAAAGAAAGAAAAATTCAAATTGATGAAAAGATTATCTGTGCATTAATGGAAAGATATTTGAAATTTGAAGAATATGAAGAAGTTTTCACCCTTTTCGAAAATATCATCAATTCAGGTATTAAACCAAATATTGAGTCCTGGAATGTTGTCATTAAAGCCATGACTAATCCAACCAGAATCAAATCTGAACTGAAATATTCTAGAAAACAATTGATGGAAAATTTCGAAAGAACCATTAAAACCATTCAAGCATCAGGATTGAAATTCAATGCTGGAACTATTGGTGCTATTGTCAGTGGTTATGCCAATTTTGGTGAATTTGAAAAAGCCAATGAATATATGAAGAATTATTCATCTATTCCAGGAGCTACTAACTTAGCTAATGATGGGTTATTGCGTGGATTGATTTCCAACAATAAAACTGATGAAGCTGAACAAAAATTACATGAATTCATTTCCCAATCCAAAGCACAATATAAACCAAGTACAAATGTTATGAATGATTTCCTTCATTACTATATCCAGCGTAAAAATTATAGTGCTGTTAATGGATTAACTCAATTTATGAGACAACATGAAATTGAAGAAAATGTCACTACCAGAACTATTTTAATCAATGCCTATTTTGAAAGTTTACATGCTATTGGTAAAACTCCAGATTTATCATCATACTTAAAACAAATGGAACAATCATCCAAGGCTAACAAAAAAGGATTCAATGAACATATGCATTCTACTTTATTGAAAGGTTTGATTCAAGGTGGAAATATTGAAGCAGCAAGACAATTGTTTGATATTTTAAAGAAGAGATATCCTCGTTCATCTTGGTTAAATACTCAAATTATCATTGCCGAAGTAACTTTAGGTGATGCTAAATTGGGTGAAGATTTATTCAACAACTATATTAAAGAAATTAGAAATGATAACATAATTTGGAACACTTTTATTCATAATTTATTACAAAAAGATGAAAGATTAGCTGATGTTTATTTCAATAAATTAAAACAACAACAAGCTCAAGAAGGTAAAGTTGGTCCTAATTTTTACACTTATTATTTCATGTTGCAACATTATAGAAGAAAAGGTAAGAAGGATAAAGTTCAACAATTAATTAATGAATTGAATGAAAAAGATTGGAAAGATTTTGGTAATGTTTTACCTAAATTTATCAACAATTTAACTGGATTTGTTGATGTTCCAGCTACTTTATTACAAAGAGTCAATGCTTAAACGAAAATCATCTGTAAATAAATAAAATCAAAATATTATTATTATTGAAAAAAACACAGTTTAAAAACAAAAAAAAAAACACAATTCTACATAAGAATATTAATTTATATATATATACATGTACATATTCAAAGAATATATTAATTATTTCTGTTTGTTCTTATTTTCTTTATTAGTAATCATCATCAACGTTAACTTCACCCATGGCTTTTTTCCATAATGGAACAGCCCAATGAGTGAATCTATCTTTAGCATTTGTAAAATTATCCAAAGCAGGACGAGTATCCAACATAAAAGCAGGCATTCCAGTTTCTTCATCATCAGGAGCACCATAATAATCAATAACATAACGAACTTCTTGCCAACCATTATTTTTACCTAAACTTCTTAAAACTGTCCAATCATGTCTATCAAAAGGAGGGATAGTATTAAAAGTTTCAGGAAATAAATTACCTAACCATAAATACATTCTTGCTTTTGGACTTAAATCATGAGGTTTACCAGTGAATTTTTTCAATCTTGGTTCAACTTGACTTTTTAAAGTATATGATTTTTCCCAAGATAAAATTTGTTGCCATGCTCCTTCATTTAAAAAATTATGAACTTCAACCATACTTTCAACTGCATCTTCAGGTATTCCATCTCCTTTACCTTTTTTTAACATAGCATTCAACATCTGTTGAGGACTTGGATATTCCCATAATCCTTCTCCTTCCAGTTCTCCTCTTGGAATGGTAGAAATGGTACGTTCTGTAGATAATTTGATTTTTTGACCTGGTGCCAATTCAGATGATATAGCCATAGGCATGTTATTTAATGGATTTAATACTTCTACATCATCATCATTATCACCACCATTACTTGGTTTAATAGGACATGCGGAAGATGTGGAAAGTTTTGTATGATCTATTGGACAAGCTGAATATGTAGATGATGTTTGCAACTGTTGTTGCTGTTGTTTTTGTTGCTGTTGTTGAGGTGTATCGGCCCAGAACCAACCCATGATGAATATTTATTGTAGTATTTGTAAAGTTTAGTTTATGATGAATGAATCAACCACTAAAACAAGACTTGATTATTCTTATTTTTTTTTTGATGAGAGAAAAGGCAAGAGAAAAAAAAAAAAAAATAAAAAGAAAAAAAGAAATTTTCCCTACAATATGCTTATGTAATAACGTGTGTTGACAATCACGTGACTGTTTTTGCATTTGCTTAGAAATTGAAACAAACTCTTATCAAAGATAATACGTCAAATTGAACATCCAATAATTTTCTAGATGATATTTTGTCTGTGATAATGATTTATTATTAATGACAATGTACCGAGAAAATAGGATGAACGGGAAGTATGGTTTGATAGGTGTCAATTGAGTACCACGGATGATACATATATATATATACATCAATGTAAATTGATTTGTAAGTAACCTCAAAAACCAAAAAAAAAAAAGTATATTTATTAAGGTTACAGTATAATTAGTTTGTGATCAGATATTCCAACTAATTCATATCTAAAAAGTATGAACTAAATACCGTAGATGATATTATTGAACATGTTGATTATTTGATAATAATATTTTTGAATTTGATGTTGTAGACCTTTTTTTTTTTGTGAAAATAAGAATAATTTAATTAGAGTATATGTTCTATTGAAGACCCCGAAATAGTTTAAAAGTTTAGTTCCTTTTTCCAAATCAAGTAAGTATAGCCAATTAAAAATAAATATATTATTGGTTGATTTCTTCGTCTATGTCTTGATTGAGTTTGGCTAGTTGGTTGATTTGTTGATTAGGTTTTAGTTTAGAAAATTCACAATCTGACATTTAAATCATTTAAAAAATTATATGTACATGATTAACATGTGTCTGTTTTTTTATTCTATGATGATTCTAGTCTTGATATCTTTCCCTATTATTTTTAGTCTAAAACGTTCATTATACATATGATTCATTATCATTCTTTACAAAAAAATTGGTAATGTTTTAAAATGTTAAATATGAAAAATAAAAAGTGGAGTTTTTATGTTTCGATTGGATATTGTTTTTTATACACAGGATAAATTGAAAAAATAATGTGGTTCAACAATATCGTCAATCTTTCTTTTTTATGTATTTATTTATTTTAGCATTATAGACTTAACTTTGTTATCAATAAGTTCATTCTTTCAGTTACTTGTATATAATGGCTTATTGCGATTACCTAAGTCAGTAATATCTACATTAAGTAACAAAATAAATTCAATAGAGAAAATTAGTTTCTACATGTCGAAAATTGTAACTCTGACATTTTTTTTTTTATTTCATTTATTTTTCAATTATATTATCGTGTCATATGGATTTAATAGAACAAACCACGATATTCCCCGTTGGACTAATATTGATAATTTTCTATTTTTATTACGTATCATTATTATTTTGGTCTTATTAGCGTAGGTAGTTATGTTCTGTATGTTCCCTTGTAAATTAATGATACGTATATATTTTAAAATTAATGATATTACTACGAGAAGTACCACCAGTAATAATAATAATAATAATATTCATGGCAATTCATTCAAGATACGTTGCATCTACCGACCTATTTATCTATCTATCTATCTAATACAATTTGCATTGCTTTTACCATTTTGCAACTATTGCATAGGTTCAATACAAGTTGAGAATAAAATCGTACGGGGGATTGAATATTTTAGTCGTGTGTCTGTGAGAACTTTGTTACAACACAAACCTGTTGTAATCAGGATTGTTGTCGTGCTTTATTTCCATTTTTGGAAAGCCAATCCATGCGCCGCATACTACCACTATTGAGACTGGCAAGACACGACATTTTGGTTTTATTCAAAGCCACCAATACATGATGTTAGTTTTGTTTTTTCATTATGGTCGAATAGCAAAATTACAATGAACAAATGTACTTATGAATTTAAACTGATTTTAGTCGTCTAAGTTTTTACAAAGATCAGAAAGAAGAAGAAAGCAAAAATAAAAAAAAAAGAGTGCTTATAGACATGCAATCTATAATCCCGTAAAGATTGTAACTTAAACAATAAATACATGAACATATGGGCGAGAGAGATACCAATGCAATTGACATTGAAATCATTTCTCTTTCTCCTCCATTTAAACATGTAACAAAAGTGAGAACTACGAATATGGGAGTATTCAGGGAGGCTTATCAATTTATTTTTAATACTATTTTCTCCTAAAACACGTAAAATGAATTTCATCTTTATTAACCAAGTAGTAGATATTTCTAATACCAATATGTTTAGATATTGCATTATGAACCTTAATTTATTTTCTCTAATATTCCAAACCTTTTCTTTTCCTTTATTTTCTTAGAAAAAAGGGGGAACCGAAGTGGAATTGGTTTCTAATATAGGGACCAGTGTTCTCTTTCCCGGGAGTTACTATTCCGTCTGCATGAACCCATATACCCTTAGTCTTTTTACTCTTGACTCCCTTCTTCCCCTACATCCACTAATTCTTCTTCGATTTAATAGTTGGACAGGAAGGCTTGAATAAGAAAAAATCTTACGACATTAAAATTTAATCTTCATATGGGTAATGATGGGGAAGTTCACGTGGATAATGGTTTTGAGAATAAACAATACTTCTTTAAAGTTTATTACAGACCCAATAAGTGTAGACATGTAGATTTTTTTTTCTTACATGGTAGGTTAATTCTTGAAACTTATACCGAGGAATCTGGTTAGCGTAGTACGACACGAGTGGTATCATAACTTACGAATGAATAAGCCAACACACTGAAAGTATAATCAATTGTGTAAATGAATAAATATCTATGTACATTGTAAAGCACGATCCAAAAAGATAAAAAAAACAACCACAGAGACTCCGCAATCGATGGTAAGTGGCCAATGTTCATCGCATAACTCCATGTAAGAAGAATATTAGTTGATACTTGTATCTTTAACAAATGCAAGGACACGAATTGATGGAGGCTTTTCGTCCAATGGGAGTAATGGTTAACTATGAGTAGTAAATTGTCGTTAGTGCAAATGCGAACAAATTTACTAAAATTGCCTGCATTATCATCGACGTTTCAACACGGCATGTACTAACACACACACACACACACACACACACACACACAAGACAATTGACCAATCGGTATTCAATTGAAAAATTAATTAAACGATACATTCAACATGGCGTGTAGGTCTGACTCTGTATATAGCAAGTCATTGATTGACCAAACAAGAAAAAATAAATTATGGACTAGATAAGGTACAAAACAAAGAGAAGAACCGCCCCTTCTATTTAACACCAGCAAATCTCATCATCATCAACATCATCAACTACAACGGCACCTAAATAGCAAGTAAAGTATAGGAGAACTGCGTCAATGAAATAAGCCATTAAAAATAAAAAATTTTCCATGCATATTAATTTGTTCATTATTGTGGATTGAAAAAAAAAAAATCACACACACACACATTATTCATTGTCGATCCTATTTCAAAGGATAAAACAATCCACGGAAAACAATCAACATGGAAAACGGATAAAAAAAACTAAAGACTAATAGTCATATTGTAATACTATAGATTATTGTTAGGTTTAGATAAGGTTATGAGAAATACTAGTGTACAAACATAAAGAGGTACAATGCAATACTAAGATAAAACTAAAAATAACCACAGCGCCGATTTGATTTAATTAATTGTAGGATTGAAAATTTTTGATTCTTTAAACAGCAACGATAATAGGAAAGAAAAAGTTTCGATGTCCAGGGTTATGAATATCAATTGAATGAGTTAGAGATTAGCCGCTGCAATAAAGTTTTCAATTTTTAATTTGTACATTTAACATATCGGATGATTACTTCTACTCTTGAAAATAATGGTTTTTTACGAAATATGATACCAAATGCTTTGAGAATGTTATACAAATAGTCAATAAACCAGCAGGTACAGATATAATGTCTATGACGAAAGTTGGTTTTTGTTTTTTTGTTCTATATTGTTTTATTTCACGCTTACATAATTGATTAGATGTTCACTTGTTAAGAGTTGTAGTGTAATAACCAATTGGGTTAATAATACGCCTTCGTTGCCTAATCTATTGTTGAAAATTTCAAGAAAACGTTTTTGTTCTTATTCCGATATCTGTTTCATGTATAACCAAAATCCAGTTTAATTCATGATTGTGGAACAACTGCTAAACCAATTAAACAAAAAGACTGTCTTGATTCAATATTCAAAAGTAGGGCTTGTCTCTGTTTTGTATATCGACAATAGTTTCCTCTCTAATATTTCTTTTTTTTTTAAAATCCTTGAATAGGGAAAAGTTTTAATTCTTCACTCGTCTATTTCCAATGTTTATTGCTATACATCTTCTATCCCCATGTATTTCTCGATCTTTCTATCTCCCTCTCTAGTCCCTTTCCCCTTCCCCCACTCTGACATTAAATCTTCTTTATGTTCGTTTTTGTTTTCCCTTTAGTCCAAGGAAGTAACCAACAGGTTGATATTTCTCGGTATTAATGACTAAAGATGACAATATCCCTTGACGTCTTTCAGTAGTGGAATTGATAATCCACTTTTATTTCATCGCAAATCATGGTTAATCATAATGTGACAAAAAATGGAATAGTTGTGTTTAATAGTTGCTTGCATTATCTATCAAAATTCGCAATATAACCCCAAGAAAAAAAAAGTTTATCTTGAAATATACAGTTAAACGTATTTCAATTGTTATCAACTTTTAATATTGAAACTAATCCATATTGTAAGTAAAACACATAAATTGATCGATTATAACCTACAACATCATTACTATCGCCATCACCATCACCATCACCATCACTATTATCATCATCTATATGGTTGTCGTGGAAACCAATAATGCTAACGAATATTTCACTTCTCTACAAGAACAATTCTTGTCGTGTGGTGCATATATGTGTGTGTTAATGAATGAATAAAGATAGAAATAGAAATAGAAAATATAAAAAAAAGGAAACAACTCTATTCAACGCAATGTGTGATTTAAAATCAGATTCTTTTTATTATTAGCTATTGTCGTTGTAAGTTGATTTTTTACATCCAAGATGGTTACTAGCAATGATACACACGATAAATCTTGCTCATGACTAAAAAAAAGAAAAAAATAATTATTTTTATAACAAACCATTGATTTCATCAACAAAAACTCCTTACCCACATGGCTTAATACTTTGGTAGTTATTCACTGTTCATTCAACTAAGATATTCACACACTCATAGAGAGAGACGCTTCTTGTATCCTAGTTTTGAAAGGTTTACTAATAATATTGGAATTTTTAAAATATCTAATCAATCAAGAGAAATCAAAGAATTTAAAAAACTTAGTTATCAATTTACATCTACACATAACCTATTGGTAAGTGAAAAAAAAAATGTCTGATTGAATTAAATAATTATAATCCTTAGGTTCAACTTAGATTTCATTATAGTTATAACTTGTTTGAAACAACGACAACTGGTATCATATAAAGTGAAGTAGTGTATTGGCGATAATGTGAGTGTTTATATGCCGGACAGATTCAATTGGGCGAATGAAATGGAAAATTTTTTTTTTTGCTTTGAAGATTTGTCGATCAAAAATTTTTTTTTCTTTTTCATTTTACTTTACTTTTTCCTTCTTTCTTCTTCTTCTTCTTCTTCTTCCATTACTTTCATTATACAACCAATGATACTCACACAAGCATAAATTATGATGAAAATATTACTAACTAAAGACTATAATAGTATTTAACTAACATATCATTAGAGACCATTTCAAATCATTTCAACTCATAACTTGAATTTTCCCCAAACCAAAATTGGTTTTCCCCATTACGTAATTACAAAATGAAATTTTTTTTTTTTTGGTTTCTCCTTTTTTTCTTTTTCCTTCGGAAATGACACCCCCCCAAATGGAAAAAAAATATTTTCTTCGTCTTATTTAGCCTACGTTTTCCGTGTTTGTGTAACAGATCGGATTAAACATTTCTACCCCGGATTATTTGTCGTTGTAGAGGTTACACAAAAAACTTTAGAGTTAAATTTACGAGGCAAGATCTAGAAAACTGTAATATGCACGACTGCTTAAATATCGCATTCACACACGCACACTCCTTGGTAACTGGAGAAAAATGTCGTATTACGACATTGTATATATATGTATAATATTTGGATAAGGAAATTGGTTTATAAATCTCTTAAAGAATTATAATGTTCACCTAAACCATATGAATGTTTGAAATAACCCAAATTTAACTCTTTTAATTCACCATCAGGATTAATTTTCAATTCTGAAGAACCTGCCATGTATACAATAATTGGACAATTGAAGATATTAGCAAGGGCAAGAATTTCCATATCTGACCCCCACATTGCTGTTGATTTTAATTCTTCAACATAATCATTTATATTTTTTAATTCACCTGTTTCTTCATCAATTAAAAATGGAATAAAATCATTTTGATTTTCTAGGATATAATCACCTGCTAAATTTCTTAATTCTTGAATTTCAACTGATTTATTATGATGGATTAATAATTGATCTTGAATTGAAGCAAATAAACAATGTCCATCAGGTTTAATTTCATATAATTGTAGATTATTCATGGATAATATTTTCTCCATAGATTCTTGTTCTAATTTTCTATAATCTATACTATTTGCAGATTCTTTAATTGCTTCCTGTTTGATTTTTTCAATTTCTTGTTTACGTCTTTCTAATCTTTCCTTTTGTCTATTTCTCTTCTTCTTTGGTTCATTACTCGTTGTAGTAGTTGTCTGTTCTTCTTGTGGCTTGTTATCTAATGACATTTGTTCGAGTAATTTCTCAGGAGTCATTTCTTCTTCACCTCCATCATCATCATCATCAACAACATCGCCACCACCGTCAAATTTCTTTAATTCACCTTGTTGTTTTTGATTTAACTTATCTTGTAATTCTTGACATTTTTGAAGAACACTCTTCCTTGTTTTCTTAGTTGCTTGTTTTTTCAACCCTGTTACAGTCGCTATTAAATCTTTTTGTTCTTTTTTATGACGTTGAATTAATGCATCTCTTGTCTCTTCAATTGGTAACTGATCTTCAGACATGATTGTGTTTTAATTTGTGCTGTGATTATTCAACAATGATGATTGAAAAAATTTTTTTTTGTTGGTTAGGTATGAGATGAGATGAGTAGTGTGAGTTGACTATGTGTATCTCTATATATGTCTGTGTGTGAGTGTGTGACTGGGTTACGGTGATTTTGAGATTAGGGCTGGAAATGAACATAAAAAATTTTTGTTGATTTTTTTTTTTTTTTTTTTTTTTGGATGAGGTATTTTCTCAGTGTGCGAGTGTGAGTATGTGTGTATGATAATATACAGGAACATCGTCAATTGAAACAACACAACATCATAAACAATTGCTGATTGTACCAATAGTAATGGATTGAATTGGCATTATCACAAAGCAAACCTCTTAATGTACGATGATGATGATGCTAGGGTTTCTTCATTGTAGTTAATTAAACTGTTGAAATGACAATTACCAAGGTACACAACAAAAGCCCAAAAAAAAAAGAAACTATTTGACACATATCTGATATGATTACTAAACCAGGTACCACAATTACAGTTAGGACAGGGTTAATCCTCGGCATCACACACACACATACATACACACATACATACATAAATACTTAAACACACACAGAGAGAAACAGTGACTTACAAACATAGAGAAGTTAAGAAAATTGCCGTGGATCAAGATGATAGTTTTGAGTTGAGATGGTCACATTTATAAATTTTGTGGAGAAATTTGTATTACGTTTCACTACGAGAAAGAGCAAGAGATAGAATACAAAAAACAACACCGTCATTCAAAACATCGATATACGGCAAAAGAAAGAAAGGCGAGAATGGAATGAAGCGAATATGTGAGGCAAACAAAGTGATGATGATGATGATGACCAATTTACTAAAGAGAATGTTTGACTGTTGAAAATCATACAGCGTTGAGCAACAGACCATGTAAAATGTAAGACAAATATAGCCCGTGTCGATGTAATCTCTCTTATCTTTCTTAAATTTTATTAACCCCGTCTATATTACTACATCAGGATTTAATTGGATGAATAGCAAAAAGAAAGAAAAAAAAAATCCGAAATAATTACTGAAATTTATCCACAAAATCGAAAGGGATAGAGTGGACAAACAAACCCACTTTTTATTTCATTCATAAATGGGACAAAAAGTCTTGTTTTAAATCCTATTAATAGTAAATGCATGGAAGACACAATATATATATAAATTACATGCTTTGTTCCTATTCCTTCTTCGGATTTCTGTATTAATTATTGAGAACAATCCCGATTATTATTATTATCAAAGGTTAAAATTATTTGAGAGGATTGTTTAGCGATTTCATATTATATTTATATTAAAGAAATAAAAACTATCGCCTATCATTGTAACAGTAATACAGAAATGTAACTATCATCATCGTCACCATCATCTGTTGTAGTACAACTTGTAGAGTAATGTAGGTTATAATTACAGAAAAGAAAAAGAAAGAAAGAAAAAAAAATTTCATCAGCATGATGTACATCACCACCGACGACCAAAAAAAAGAGCCAACTACAGCCGTCATACTGAGTGAATGATTCTAAAATTAAAATCTTCAACCGTCCGACTTTTAACGGTTGATGTTTCCATTATATTCTCTTCTAACCTATTCGGAATTCTTTCCGGTATGAATCAATTAATGGTTATGTGTATGAGGAGGAGGAAAAGGAGGAGTGTGTCTTGTCCTCCGACTCACGAAATGTCCGAATTCAACAAAATTTTTCAAGCCTCATTACAACCTTACATACAATTTTTCCATTATTGCGCCATGCACATTCATAACACACACACACACACACACGCAATAATCTAAAGAGCACTAAATAGATAAATCGCCTCCTATTTTTTCAGCTTTTGCTTCTTAATTAATGAAAGGGAGGTAAATCATGTGACAAGCCATAAAAACAAATCGACATATATCTATTACTAAAATTCGGTTTTGTTATTGTACACAGCATAATACAAGTGTACATTAAGTATTCTTACAATAGTAAACTCAAAGTGTCTGCGTTGTATTTTTTTTGATTCGTCAAATCGTCAAAGGTCAAAACGTTTTCCCCATCTCTTTATCAGTAAATTAATCAAATTTGGACTATGAGTTAATGAGCTTTACTTGGCTCATTGTAATTAATTTTATACGGCACTAAGAATAAGAATAAGAATATGAAGAAGAGGGGGTGACTGATTGGGGGCAATTAAATTTGTTTGTTTGTGAAGTATTTATCTAATTGTATATATCCGACCGGTGAAATTTATATAAGAATAGTAGCAGTAGCAATAGTGCTACTACTAATAATAACAAAAAATAAGTGGTTGTAGTTGTAGTTTATGTACAAAATTACAAAAGACAAAGTTGGCGGGAAAACAAAGATGACAGTGAAAGAAAAAGATAAAGTCAATCAATGAAGAATATACTCAAAATATTTTGTGATAATAATCCACTAAACAACAACCGTAAAACAAAAAAGAAACAAAGATCAAGAGATAAATTTTCAACTTCTACCAAAAAAATTTTATATACCTCTCTGTCTATTACAACTGCAATATATATATATATATATATATATATATATATATAGTGTGTTAGAGAAAAAGGTCAAGAAAGGAGTTATCGCAATTAATGATAATTGGATAATATTCTTTTTTTTGTATATCGATAATTTAACTTTACTTAACTTTACTAAATTGAATAGCCTTCTTTGTTTCTTGGTTTTAAGTTAATAGTGGAAACTTAATCTCACAGTGAACAAATGAACAATAGAAAAGTCTGAATTGTTCATCTCTGTTTAAATTTTATTCAATTCAATTTAGTGGTACAAGTGATTCTTTGATAATAAAAAAATCAAAAGAAAAGAAAAGAGAAAAATGTCGTACGGTTTTTTTTTGCTCTTCTTCTTATTCAGTTTTTATATTTTGTGAAGTTTGGTTATATATATGTATACATACAAAAAGAGAAGAAGAAGAGGTAAGAATGATTGCATTTTCATTTACTATGGTCAATTATTATTATTGTAATCATTATCATCAACCAATTAAACAACCCCACTCAACACATGTTAATGTCTGGTGATATTTAACAAAAGAGCGACAATATATGGAAATACAGGATCATTTATCTCAGGCATAAAGGAGATATGCACCAACAGAGTAATATGAGTGGAATAGATAGATAGATAGTTCACACATCTATATTAAGAAGTTCTAATTATTAATTTTGTGTGGAGTATACACAATTTGTACCATCAACAATTCAATGTAACAAAAATCACTATGAAATTTTTTTTTCACTCACACTCACACTCACACTCTCTCTTTTCTTTTTTATTTTATTTTTGGGTAATTGGATTGTTAATCGGAAGGTGGCATTGTTGTGATTATATTGTTGATGATGAAGATGAACAATATGGTTCAATCAAAAATTTGTTTCATAACCAACCAACCAACTGATGATTGAGATCAAATATTTAACGTACTTCTCTCACGTAATTGAGTAGACTAAGATTTATTTCCGATGATTTAAAATCTACATTTTTTTTTTAAAAAAAAGCACTATCTAACTAACTAACTAATAGACTAACTAAATCTTAGTAGACACAAAGGACGTTTTATTAGTACCTACTCATGCATCACATCACTTTACCATTTTTTCTTTCTTGAAAGACGGTTAATCAAATATCTTGTAGACGAAAATCATCAATTGACAACTTATAGTATCACCACCAACAGTTGTTATGTATACACATTAGCCAACCATTCATGCCGTCAATCTCATTTTTATTATTCTATTTTCTTTTCTTATACATATATTATCAAATCTCAATTATGAAGTATCCCGTATCTCTCATTGATCTTTCTTTTTGTATACTTTTACGGTTTCTTGTTGGATTTTTTTTTTTCTTACTTTCTTTCCTTTTTGAATAAAATTACTAAATATTTCTTAACCACTATTACTAAACTTGGGTTAACCAAAATGTACTCCTTGTTGAAGCATCTAAACAATTATTCACATTTGACAGGAATAACTTTCATCTGACAGAGAGGCATCATGAAATTCAATCATCGTCTAATTGGAAATAGTACTAAAAAAAAAGGGGGGGGACACACACATATCAATTGACTGACTGATTAGTGGGTCTTGATTTATTCATATCAATGAATTACTTTTAATAAAATGCACATAAAATCGTCATATTTATTATCGCTAGTAATTTCAACTGCTTGTTCAAACTATTACAAAAGAAATATAATAATACTCACCAAGGTATTACTATTTAGATAACGCTAATCAATTAAATTCGACTCCTACTTCTACTCTTTCTCCTCAATTGTAGAATTGTGTTCCAATTGAAGATTTGAATTACCGCCACGATTTTCCTGGTCCTTTTTCTATATTTTGTTAGTCAAGACATAATAACATGATTAATAATTACACTTAGTGCTAATTCAAACCGGGATTATGATAATTATTATAAGAATTGTATGTTTATGTAAAATGAGTTAAAAATTTCAAGGAGAAACTGAAATTTGGCGGACCTTTCTGTCCTAAAGAACTCATTTTTGTTTTTTTTCAGTATATATTTTCTCTCTCCCACTTCCTCTCCCTTTCCCTCTCCATTAATTGCTATCTATGGGTTCTATTATTTAGTTTCCATTTCATTATATTATTAATTTAATATTCGTTATTGTTTAATGTTATTATTATATTCTCCTGTTTCCGCTAACTGATTTCAACGAATTACACTTCCTTACTGTATGCCGTCATTCAAGTAAGGAAAGACTTCCCACCTCCTTCTCTTCCTTATATATATTGTATTCCATGCCTATTGGGTTAACTTACCGTACGAAATTTAAGAATAGAAACAAGGTACTGTTTGAATTAACAACCATGACAACGTGACCTCTCAATCAAGAAAAAGAAAAAAAAAACAGACGAAGGAGATTCCGTTTTCCTATTATTTCATCAGTAATGTAAGTATCTGTATGTCCATGCTTCCGATGCTGGTAACTGAAACCTTCTTTTATTTTTCGTATCAAAAATCTTCGTCTATATGAACATACCTTGCCACATTATAGGGAACACCTTCTTTTCTTTTTCTTATTCTTATCCCCTCTTACAAATCAATCCACTTTTCATCTTGTATTTGTTATAGATCATAGTTTCACGATACAACCCCTTGACTATTTCAATGAAACATGTCTATAAAAAAAAATAGCGCCGAAAACTTATTGGGTACATCAGAGAACTTAGGGCTATTAGGAGTCAATAATAAAAATATTCATACTTTTTAGTATTGGGCTTTGTATTTCCTCGATTCTTTTTTTTTTTTTTTTGATTTTTCGTTTTCAACCCCCCTGTACACTGTAGCTTCAATTGTTGACTTGATTTGTTCGTTAATCGTGGTGTACGCTTCTCTGTAATGTATAGATAGGTATCCAAGTACATCCAATTGTATACTGCTACAACTATTCAGGTGCTTGAGTCGTCACTATTAAAACCACATTTTAATCAAACCCACACGACAACGACTTTTTGTTTTTTATTATGGGATAATCACAAAGTCGTTTTCTTCTGTACAAGTGTTGTAATTAATGATCCGTTTTAGGAATAATCCTGATAAAACAAGTTTTTAATTTACTCTCTCATTTAAATTTAATTGAAAAAAAAAAGGGGAACACACAAAAGTGATAAAAAAAAGTCGGGCAATTATTATTTTTTTTGTACCATTGTCTTCCTAGTAAAATTCAAATGCACGTTATTTGTCCTCCTTTTTTTTATTATTATTAACACACAATTTCTTTTTTACCACACATTAGTTTCTTTCTTTTCCTTCCTTTGATTATTTTAATATTTTGTGCAGCCCTGTGGATTTTTATTTAATTCAGTCTTTTTTTATTTTTGGCTTATATGCTTTGTACTTTTGTGTAATCATGATCCATTTGTGTAAAATTGGCATTATTATAATGTGGTACACTAAAAAATGTTAAGTTGATTGAAAATTTTTTTTTTACTTTCTTTTTTTTATGTCTTGATTTTTCATTTTTAAAATTCCCATTCTTTATATATAAAGATATTCAATTATCACCTAGTTCTACTTTTTTTTCATTTTTCATATTTTTCCTTTTTCATATTGATATCTTATTGAGTTAAATCATTTTTATTTATTTTTTTCTTTTAATTGATTTTCCAATTTGAATTATATTCATCTTCCTTTCTTTTTCTTTTCTATCTCCCTCCTCCCTCCTACTTCTTTTTCTTTTTCTTTTCTTCTTTCCTCAATCATATCTCCTAGATTTAAGAGACATTTGTTTCCTTATAGTTGGTTGCTAGTTAAAGTTAAGTTATACCTGTGTGTGTGTGTTTGTTAGTTTGATTTTCTTTTTTATAACAGACTTTAAGTATTTTCATTTTATTGATTCCTTTCAATTAATTTTGAATATATTAAGAAAGATTTGCATTTATCAACTACCAAGAATCCTTTTTATTTTCCACCAGCTACTTGCTACCAAGTCATTACCAACCACCAGTTCATTCATTAGTATTATTATTAAGGAGAATACCTAGATCCATTGCAAATAGAAATTATAAAGTATTGACACCTACCTATATTCTCATTACTTAGTTCTATTGCTCCCTTATTCATTCACTACTATACTCCCAAATAGAATCATTATTATTACGTCCTTTTCTTTCATACTCATTCACAATTGCATATATATATATAATTCATTCTAATTGTGATTTGAAATCAAGAACATACAATACAATCAAGGGAATCAAGTACATTCGTTATTAAGTTATTACATTTTTAAATAACATTATTTTGCATCCATCCATTCATTTTTATTTTTTTTTCTTTTTGTTCATAATTTATTCATTATTTAATCTTATTCCTTTGGGTTATTTATAACATACATTCATCTAAGGGAGTATTTATTCATCAATTGTTATTATAAAATAAAAAGTTACTGGTTTAATCTTTTTTGAATAGTATAACAATTAGCCATTATAAGAATAAAAGTTGATTTTCATTATTTTTTGCATTTGGGAACAAGAAAATTGATTCATATATATTTATAATTTTACAACCACCAAAAAGAAAAAGACAATCATATTTTTTTTCTATTACAACCATTTTACAACCATTTTACAACCATCAAAGACATTAAAACATAGTTTTTTTTTATATATATATAAAAGATGTTTCCAGGTTCTCCAGATGCTTTTCATCAAGTAAGAATGCTTCAATCACTGGTTAAAGCAAGTAATTTCAAATTACAATCAATGGAATTCAAGTGTCATTCAAACAATGTTTGTGAATATCAATTGGAAATGTTGCATCATTTATTGACAATTGAATCAAAGACTTTACCAAATTTATCATTAATTGAGCAACAACCTGAAATCAAATTGGGTATGAGACCTTTGTTGTTGGACTTCTTAATGGAAGTTATAACTATCCTTAATTTATCAAGATCCACTTTCCCATTAACTGTCAATTTGATTGATCGTTATTGTTCTACCAGAATTGTTAAAAAACAACATTATCAATTGTTGGGATTAACAAGTTTATGGATCAGTTGTAAGAATTTGGATTCCAAGTTTAAAGTTCCAACATTGAATGATTTAAGAAAAATTTGTGTGGATAGTTATTATAAAGAATTGTTTGTTGAAATGGAAAAACATATTTTGAAAAGTTTAGAATGGGTGATTAATAGTCCTACATTTGATGCTTTTATTGATTTATATTTGAATTTGTTGATTTCAAATAGTAGTAATTTGGATGTTTCCAATTCAATCAAAAAATCATCCCATAAATTGAAATTATTCTCAAACTATATTGGTGAATTGTTTCAATTCTATCCAAACATTTACTATGATTACACTTCTTCACAAATTGCATTAATTGCTATTCTAATTTCAATTTTAACTTTAAAGATTCCTGTTGATTTGATTAGTTTGTTGAAATTTTATAATGGATTGGTCAAGACTGATATTTTCCAATCTAATGTTAATGATGGTGAAGAATTTGAAGAAATACTTTCTATTGATTCCTTCCATTCATTGTTTAACAAAAATTTCTTCAAGAACATGATCAAGATTATTGACAATCCACCAAGTAGTCTCAAGATTAAATATTTTGCTGAAAATGGTAAATATTCTGTATTGATGAAACAATTGGTAAGTCAAGCCACAAATACTTTGACTTTAATGCTTGAACCAACTCCTTCAACTCCAAAGGTTTCCATCAAACATTACAATCAAGGAAACTTTGCTGGTGATAATTCAATGGCTATTCCTTTAACACCAGTATCTAATAGTACTAGTCCAAATAGATTCAGTCCACCTGATCAAATATTTGATTCAGCAAAGAATAGTTTTATTGGTACATTGACACCTGATTCACAATCAACATCACCTGGTGAAAAGAGAAGTTATGATTGTATTGATGAATTGGAAATAGGTACCAGTTCGATTGCCAATTATACCATTGAAGTTCATGATACCATAAAGAGATCAAAGAGTATTAATCGTGGACCAACGTTTTATCTTCCTCATTAGATATCTAATCATTTGATATTTTACTTTTTGCATCTTCGTTGAGGGGGAGAGTTGAAGGAGTGATGAAAATGTATTAAAATTATGTATGGGATTGAGTTAACTGGTTAACTCAATAATATTATTGTCATTAATTTCAATACAACTTTGTTCAGACCGCCCTAGCACACACACCCCATCTCAAACTAATAAATTTACCTATAATTAAGTGGTGATGATTATTATTCTTTTTATGATTTTGTTAATTGTTTATGTTTAATTGTATGGACATTGTTTATTCTCCTTTTTTTTTATTTTTCCAATTATTATTATTATAGAGTTTTTATTCCAGGGAAATAATGGTGTTTATTTTTATTATTATTATTATTTATTCAATTCTTCAAGTTTTTAGGAATAAGTGATTATCATTTCAGCTATCTTGTTCTTTATTACTATTATTCATAAAACATATTTAAAAGAAAAAAAAAAAGTCAATTTACGTTAAAGAAAAAGTATCAAAAAAAAACAACAAATCTACTTATTACTTTCATTTTACACATATATCATTGAACATAATCAATTTTACATACAAACACATAATGTTTGATAATCAAAACCCTTGTTTGCATTACGTCTTTCTTATTACTTTATTGTGATATATACATATATATATATTAAATATTTTTTATTAGAGTACATATATAAATACAACATATACTTAGAGTTAAATTCACCCTCTGTGTGGTATATATTGTAGTTTAAAATTCCCCGTAAAGAATTTATAGAATTTGGAGATGAACCCTGAAAATTTCATATTTTTTGGTTGAGTAAATTTTTGCCTTTTTCTTTTCAATAAGAATATTTAGTTGGAAATGGCATACATGAAGAATGTTAGAAACAATATTTTAGTCAGTTGCTTCATCAAATATTATTCATTCCTTTCCATACATTAATTCACAAAACATTTTAATACCATCATCTTCACCCTCATCATTCCTGCTCAATTTCATCCAAAATGTCTGAAAATTCTTTGCCTTGTTGAAATCAAATATAGTTCATTTCTTTCCAAGTTCGCTTACTTTTTTTCTTTTCAAATATTTCTCAATCAAATTGTGTATTGTATATTTTGTTGTGATGACAAATTCTATTAAGATACTATTCTGTTACAAATATCTTGTTTACTACTATCAACACCTAAAAGTAAAAAATAAATAAATAATCGAACTAACGGGGGGTAAAACTTGCTTTAGATGTAATGTACTGTATAAATAAATAAAAAAAAAAACCAGTTTCATTTGTTTCAAATCTAATGGTCATTGATATGTAACTTACAGACAATTTATTCATACGTAAATTAAATAGAACACTAAGCGAAATTGTAACTAAGTCATACACACATATACAATATTTGTTGCTGCTTACAACAAGAACTAAAAGTAAATGGTTAAGGAACCCGTTCTCTTACTCTTGCCAATCTATCTATCTACGTGTGTGTATATATATAATTACCTGAATTTACATTTTATGCTTTCTTTCTATGATTGAGTGTTGTGAATTAATATCATTTGAAATTCACCTTGGAAACAAAACTAAACTGAACTAAAAAAAAAAAAAGAATTAAAGACTTTATTCTTTTCATACGCCTCTTTTGTTGACCCTGTATTGATTCAATGGCGGATAGAGGAGGGTGGGAGTAAAGAAGGGTAGCATATATTATTAGTGATTAAGATAATGTACAGAATAGACTTTATTTATTGCTTATTCAAGTAACTAATAAAAAATATCTCATAACTTAGCAATAGATAGAAAATTTTAATAAACGCAAGGTACGTTCATTTACTATTATTATTATTATTATTAAACCTCCTTATATATGAATGGTTATTAAACTGATTTTTCTGAGTCAATTCAAGAGGTGGTTAGATACTGAAGGTAAATAACAATTATGATAAGAAAGGTTTTTACATTTGTCGTCGTGTTTTAATTTTTGTTTGACGAATAATTGAAATGAATTCAGACATGACATGACATGACTATAGATAATAAAACAACGGGTTCCTTGCTTTTAATATATACGTCATTGATTCTAGATTTTTTTTTTTTCCTTCTTTCTTTCTATCACAGAATAGTTTAATTGCTGCTTGGTGTGGTTGTTCTATTAAATTGTATTCAGTTAGAATTTCACTTCAACTTTTTTTGTGAGCAGAAAGAAAAATTCAGTTGCAAAAAAAAAAAAAGAGAAAATTATATGGTTGCGTGTACCTGATGACAAAAAAAATATTACTGAGTGAGAGAGAGAATGAGAGAGTTAGAGAAATTAGACTACGATTCTTGTATCAAGTTGGAATGAACAGCATTAAGAATTTATTGAATGCATGAAAGAACCAGAACGAATAAACCACAATGTAGTTGTTCTTATTAAAAACATTGATTACGTATTTCGATGAAGTCAATTATTTTCTTCTTTTCTTTTTTCTTTGTCTTTTATTTCTTGTTTCTTTGTTGGCTCTTTTTTTTAACATTGAAAACTACCTTAGGCAATTTTTTTTTTATTTTAGTTTGATGATCGGCTAATTTAATAACGAAACCTAGAACAAGTACCAGGTTTTGTTCCTTTCTATATGTATGTAATTTATAACAATACATTACTGACGATCATCACTTTCTTTTTATTTTTCCTGTTTGCTGATACGTACATGAGAAGGGGGATTTACTTCTCTTATTTGGGACAATCCAAATCCTGATCTTCTTCAAATAACCTTTTGTCTTTTTATTATTTGCAAAAGTTAGCGTTAATCATTTTGAGATCAGGAAATGAAATGATGTGAATATTTACTAGTATTAACTATAACAGCAGATTGAAGACACTGTGCTTGTGTTTATTCCCCCCTTTTAAAGTAGTCGACAGTAAAAAAAAATTTTCTCTTTAACGTAGAGGGATATAATTTTTGAACTGGGGGTTCTAACGCCTGAAAAACTACGTATTAATGATAAAAAGGAAATAAAAGAAGACATAAAAAAATCAGAACATAATATAAAGGGCGGTTTTATCAAAGTATTTTGTATTTTTGTTTAATATATATTTTAGTCTACCTGTTAAACCCGACCAACAGCGACTATGAAGTACAATAAAGAATAAGGAAACAACCAGTAACTCTGACATTTTTTTTTTTTGCTTTTTGTCAACGAATAATCATATAATCTACTATCGTCAAGATAAATTGTATGATTTTTTTTACTTATTCCTGGAATTATGCTTGACAAGGGTTTTTTTACTCTTTAGTATAAGCAAGCACTTCTAAGCATGGCTTCCAATTTTATTATCCACACAATCATCGTCTCTCTCTCTCTCTCTCTCTCTCTCTCCACAATTTATTGTGATCTCGATAGGTATCTTGGAAGTGATATTACTTCCTCGAATGTGGAGGTAGGTATAAACGGAGCCACGATGGAACCCAATACAAAACCGCAGGAAGAAACGGTAAATTTTCAGCCTATTGTTGAATTGTATTAAAAATAGACCAAAAAAAGAACGAAAAAAAATGAAAACTATTCATAGCAACAACCTTAACATAACCATAAAAATCTCAACGCTCGTGGCTTTGTATTCGTACTACTCATTCATGGTTTTAGTTGTGTTGGATGTCTGATATTTTGACTGTCAATGAAATAGAACTACAGCCACTACTACCACCACCACCACCACCAATCGCACAATATTGTATATTAATCCATTCGAGAATCAAATATTAACTATTTACATACTAACTTGAGAAAAAATAAAATAAAACTAACGAATCCATACATTAGTTCTAGAATTCAAATAGGTCTCCTCAATAGTTCTAATATCAAGGAGGGTGTACCAAATTACAAAATTCGCTAATCTTTTGAAATTTTTCATCACCAATTCACACGACCAATTTTCAGTTAATTTTCATTTGAATTAAAACCATTGGTAAACTTCCTTTAATCCATTATTATTAATAAATGAAAAAATAAAAAAAAAAACACGGAGGTTGTGTTATCCTTAATATTGGAAATACAACAATTCCTCTGTAAATCTCATGAAAGATACCAAAAGGAGAGGATCCTATTAAATAACTATATGCGCCTCCCCCCTGGCTCCTCCTCCTCCCCTGTATTATCTTTTTGTGCTCCAAAAAAAAATGAAGAATTTGGCCTCACTAAAATTTTGCCCAATTGGATTGCAGTCGTGTGTGAATCAATCACTGGATGCAAAATTTATTAAATATATTGGGGAAGACATTTTTATATATATATATTTATATTCATTTAATCATATAATTATTCCACTATAGTGTGGTTTGAAAGTATGGGTAACAAAGTGAAGTCTCACATATTATTTGGGAAAAGAGAATTAAAAGATAAAAAAAGAAGGTACAATCAATTTATATCAAAGATGACGCAAAATTTAATAAATTCAACATATGAAATTTCAGAATTATCAAAATAATACTGGATAATGAAAATTTTTATTTCGGAAAATATAACAATAATATATACCCGTGAACTAATCAAACAAAGGAATTGTAATTCTAGTTGTTGTCTTTAGTAGTGGTAGTGGTGATGATGATAATAATAATAATGGTAATGATGTTTGAACAATATAGGAGTTAAGCTGGTCGTTAACAATCAAGTGGGGATATTTATTATACCAATCGAATGAATAAAATATACCCAAAATTGGAGAACAAAAAAAAAAGGAGTTGAATTATTTCCTCATTACAATAGTTATCAACGCAGACGACGATTAGAGTCAATTTTGCATTATTATTTTTTTTTCTCTTGTCTTGAGTTTTCGGAAATTATGAAAACTAACATAAATGATTAATTATCGGGCGAACTTCTACGGTAATCCGAATTAGAGGGGAAATTTACCATTGACCATTTGTTAAAGCTCAACTAAACTATGGGAAAACAATTAGACTGAGAATAATTATAGTGGTGTTATTTTTTTTTTCTATGATCTCTCTCTCTCTCTCTCTCTCTTCCGTAAATTATTATCCGGTCTGAAATTGTCAGCCCTATGAAGGAAAGTGTCTAGACCCAGGTGGATAAATTAAATTCAATCTAGTGTTTGCATCTGTATAATCTACAAGATTCTGATCCAATGGTGGTCAATCAATTACATACGTATAAGAGGAGTGACTGTACTGGTGTGTGAGAATAAGATCAACGAATCTATCCAGAAAAAAAAATACATATCGTACTTGATCAAGGGATGATTTTCAGTTTCTCTTTAAGATGTCATAGTGCATAAGAATAAACTGAAAAGATTAAAACACTTTCTGTAAAAAAAGAAAAACCTCCCATTGCTATTTGCAATTTAATGCATTTGCAATTTAATACTTGAAAAATGGAAAAACAAAAAGCCTACTCTTTTCCTTCTTTCTTCTAAGAATATGTATAAAGTATCGTAATCTGTGCATGTGGAGGTGTATTAAAGAAATATGTTACTTTATTTCTAGTTTATTCTGTATGGAAATTCAATCTGTTGTGATGTCAATATAAGATCTTTCATGAATCCAGAATTAGCTGAAATACTTACTAAATAAGTTGTATACATTAAGGCTATCTCATACATTAATTTCACTGCACTTTACAACCTCCCCAGAATGAACTTTTGTCTTTTAATGATTTTTTGCTTTCAATTATCAATGTTAGCCAAACACTAAAATACATTGTATTTAGCTGAATCACATTGCAGTATAGTAGACAAGTCAACAATCAACTATATCGTTTAAAATCAACTAAATAATGTAGTATCATGGGTTAAAACAAGAATTTCATAATTACGTCGAGAATAATACTACCACCGCAATTGCTTCTATTCATTATGTTCTTTTCTTTTTTTATTATTATTATTTTTTTAGCCTTTATGTTATGTGAGAGTCTAAGTTGTCACTGTTACAATAGCATCACATTGGTTATCTCCCTCCCTTTTTAACATCCACTTCGTGTTTTCCAGCGTCATCAATTGATGTCTATGACGTTACCAAGTAACAACCCACATCAATGACTTGCAATTATTGTTGTATCCACTTTATACAGTAAGAAATAAAACAACAAAAAAAAAAAGAATGTATGATTCTTCTTGAATCTAGAATTTCTTCTTTGTTTGGCTTTATTTGGCTTTTTATTCATTAAAGTTTTTCACTTGTTCATAAATTCGATCTACATATTGAACTAAGTTTTATAATAACTAACTGTAACGTTCGGATTCTAATTCTTAGTTATGTACAAAGACTATGTAACACACACACACACACACACGCATACACTGGTTATCATTATTACTTCCATCTTCTCTCCCTTTATTCTAGTTTGTTTGTATTGTTTGTTGGTTCTTTTTTTTTGTAGTTTTTGCATTTTTCACTTTTGTCATTTTGATTGTTTAGGACGGAATTGTAAATCAAACAGACACAGCAAAATTATAAACTAAAGATAAACCATAAAAACAAAGCAGTCTTTTTATGATACTTGTGTATTAACAAAACGTGGCTCATTGATATATCACATCATTATACCCTCATTAGTTTAAAATCATAATCAATGCCGTTCGCACATTAATTCTTGCGTATACGGCACAAATTGAATATTAAAAGAAAATTTACAGGCAAGTGAAGGCCGAGATTAAAGCCGATACCAGCAAAAAAAACCCAACAACATATACTATTCAAAGTCGAATTAATATGAGAACCACCACATAAGTGAACCAATTTACACTGCGGAGTATAGATTATAGATTATACATTATGGAAAGATGGTTAATCATTGTTAGCATATCTAGATTAAATTACAGGATATATGCAAAAATCCATTTATCAATATGGTCATATCAAAACGACATTCAGACGTTTTGCTTGCGACATTAACACCTCTCATATACGGATCACAGTAGTGTAATGTGACGACGACAATGCCCGAAATAGCAAAGGTGTGTCTGAATGTGTGTGCGCGCGTGTGAGTCGAGACACGACAATGTCGCACGTGGTGAAGAGAAAGGAAGAAGAATTGTGGTTGGTAGTTGAATCACATATTTCAAGGACTCTTAACCGCGTAGTCAATGGAAGAAGTTATCTAACCGTTTGATCGTAAAATGAAGGATATATTTGATTGCTGTTTCTTAAATTGAAAAATTTGTCGATGTTTCCAATTTAGTGAAATTAAAACATAAAGATTCACATAGTTCTAATTCAATACATTCAAGTAATGCTTGATTAAGTAACAAATGTAAATCGTTCAACAATCAATTGAAAAAAAAAAATTTCTTTATTCATTGAATTTTTCAATCAACAATCAACATTCAACACACATTACACACGCAGCGAAATTTTTCACTTTGTATCAGAATAATTAACAATCTTACAATCCAAACCACTACTTATATCTAATTTCGGAGATATTTTTATCCATTGTTAGAGAATTAGTTCTTCATTTCATTATATTTCATCACAAAAGCTGGCATATACGTAACCACAACCAACATAGCAAGAACAACAACTAGAATCCTTTCAACTTGAAATAATCAAAGTTATTCCCGATTTATCCTTGTCCTTATCCTTATCCGTGATTCATATTGTCCCCCTATTTTTTTTTTATATAAACATTTTTCTTACAATTAATTCAAGTTATCATGGGTATTTCTCAAAAACGTCAAAAAACTGGAAATTTATATTCAAATTATTCAATTGATAGTAAAAATGAAAAATTAGATGTCATTAATGATATCTCATCAATAAATTCAAAAAATTTTTTTGAAAATTATATTAATATTAGAAAACCTGTTAAATTTGATATACCTGATTCTCAACAAATCATTTCAATTGATAAATTCAAATTAGATCATTTATTAGATACTTTGAAATTTAAAGATGAAGTACAAGTTGAAAAGAAATTCAATTCTGGTTTTGGATCAGGTCAAGAAAGAATTAAAATGAAATTAGAAGATTTGATTAAAGAGATTAAAAATGGTAGTGATGAATATTATAAAACCACACAATATGATTTTGATGAACCCGACCAAGAAGGTGATGACGACGACGACGACGATGATGATGATGATGATGATGATGATGATGATGATGATGATGATGATGACATTGAAGGAGTTCAATTTGATAAATTTTCAGATACTTCATCAATCGATATGAATAATTTCCATGATGATTTTGAAGATTTGCAAGAAGACGAAGATGATGAAGATGATGAAGAAGAAGGAGGAGATCGTGCTAATATTGAAGGTGAATTGATAAAACAATTAGAATTAGAAGAAGCTGATTATAGAATTAAAGATCTTTTTCAAGCACCATTAACCAATCTTATTAATCATCCAGATATTCTTCCTATAAAACCATCATTTTTCAATCTTATCCCTCAACAAATCAATATTTGGTTAGGTTCAAGCGGATCTAAAAAAACTTGCTCGAAATTTACCATTGATTCATCTAAACCTGATTTAGGATTAGGTAAAAAATTACCTGGTAAAATTCATGGATCATCATCTGGATTACATCATGATCATGCCGATAATTTATATGTTTTAATTCAAGGGAAGAAACGTTTTACAATTTATAGTCCAAAAGATGCATTTAAATTATATACTGTTGGGAAAATTTATCAAATTTATAATAGTGGAATAATTGATTATGAAGTTGATGAAAATTCACCCTTTTGGAAACATGTTCGAGATGATGGTGCTATAATTGAAGAAATTATTCATTGGAAATTAGAAAATTTAAAAGATGATGAAAATGAGGAAAAATCTAAACTTATTGCTGAATTACAATCTTATATTAAACAAAGAAAACAAGTTAAAAAATCAACTACTAAGAAAAAATTAGATCCTCCCAGTTTTTCAAAAATTCCTCCTGCTTTACTTCATTTAAATGAAATCACAAATAATGAAGATTTATTAAAATTGAAAAAATTTGCTGATGAAAAATTCCCTGGATTTTTGGAACTTAATAAAATTGAAATTTGGTTGGATAAACCAGGTCAAATGTTATATCTTCCAGCAGGTTGGTTCCATGAAGTTTCAAGTTTTGGAAATGAAAAATATGATGATCAAGGAGTCCATATAGCTATTAATTATTGGTTTATTCCTCCAAATAAAAATCAAGTTGATAATTGCTATCAAGATGATTATTGGACGGAAGATTGGAAGAAAACGGAACTGGCCATAAAGTTGATCAAAGAAGAATAGATTAAGATACATATACGATTTATATATATATATATGACAATAGATGATTCTAAAAATAATTTATACTTTGTATTAATACAATGTAATATCGTTACTATTGTTACAGCAGCTATTGTGTTTAAATCGAAATTGTTACCAAATTTGGATAAAAAACTCTCACTATTATCAAAAAGCAAATAAATGAATAAATAAATAAATAAAAAAAAAAAAGGTTACAAACATACAGCAACGCCTCTTTGAAGCCAGCTATTCTTGTATGATTCGCATTGATTTTTGATGATATTAGTGCCAACTTCATGATTAGATATTATTTACTTACATTTCATTACATAAGAAAACGTGACTCCGTAAACAAAAATGCAACACACATGGTAGCCTTCCAAACAACATTTATTATTTTATTTTATTTTTTCGCGTGCGACCTGGCTGCAAAACATTAGGGCTATAGCCCTAATTCTCGTGGATAGTACACAAAATCAAAACGGGTGTAACACATTTATAAAAAAAATTCAGGTTTTCTCCTCGACGCTTTATGAAATGCAACAAGCAAAAAAAAAAAAAAAAAAAAAAAGAGAACAAAAGTGGTTATGGAATTATTGAACGTGGAGTGATTTTGCGTTAGGTTTTGAGTAACTATATTACTACACCATGCGTTTAATTTCATTTAGAACAATAATGGAGCTAGAACAATTATTTCATAGATAAAGGAGGGGTGATAGGAGAAGAAGAAATTCAAAGAAATGCCAGTAGTTTTAACTGATAGCAATTTTAAAGTGATCAATTTGATCTTGAATTTATCATTAATTGTGGCTTTAGGTCTTGAACCCTAATCAGACATTTAATTCCCATATTTGGAATATAAGGGTTTTTTAATGTCAAATTAAAAATAAAAAGAAATTAATCTCGTGTTGTTTCAAGGTAATTTGATCTAAATTAAATGAGAAATATGGGGACCGTAAGATACATTTTCACAACTGGGGCACAGAGATTGAAAATGCTTTGGTAAAGTATAGTCGTGCACTGGTGTCCAAGATCAGGCATATAACGCAAAGAAAAAAAAATGCCGAGCAACAAAAGGAATTAATTATTCATGAGATAAGGTGAAGAATAAAAATGGAACACAAGAGTATCTACTAAATATACACATATTTGCTTGATAGTGGTGAGCGATATCGGGAACTAATGTAGGATGTTTGTTTGTGATGGTTTTTTTTTGGTTTTAATTCATGTATCACGTAATGAGATTTTACATAATTCTTCTATTATATTTTTAAAAAAAATTACGTAAATGTCAATTGCTATTGAAAAATAAAAAAAATATACGGTGTCTCAGTTATTCTCAACTTTGATTCAGAACACTCTTACTCTTAATTATATGTGATCCATGTCAAACGTTCTGAACATTACAATAATGGTGGTATTGCTAACAAATAAATAATTTGTAAATCCTTATTTGAACTACTTGATTCATACCAATTCCTGTATATTATTCGCAACAGAAGTAAGGATCACCGGGTGTAAAATCAACCACACCCCATAAATTTGAGAGTTTAAATTCTGTCTACTCTAAATCCAGTTCTTGTTCTTGTTCTTCTTCGCCCCTATTCATATTCATTTTCATACATTGTGTACAGTTGAAAAAAAAAAAAACAGAATCAAATTGTGCAGATCGCACGACCCATCTCTGGAATTTTTTTTTTCTTCTTCTTCTTCTCATTGTATTAACCTCACATGTGTATAAACTCAAATTGTTTTTAGGCTGAAGAAAGAAAAAAATAAAAACAGATAGTTTGTGTAATACTTTTTGATTCTTTAATTAAAAAAAAAAACCACACGTTTATATTACTTTTTTTTCACGTCTTTAAGAGTGATATAAACAACTCACATTTGAATAATAAACAAAAAGTCTGTTGGTATTTATTAATTTAACATATCAACAGCTTTTTATTTTATTTTTATTTTTTTTTTGTCTTTCTTTGATTTTTTGCTAATAACTTCAAAGGAAAGAAGAGGTTAGTCCATTATCGGAGATCCCACAATCATAGCACTGAAACCAATATTGAATTGAAGAATCATTTAACAAACCCAGGATGGATGAAAGTACTTCTCCTTCACCTTTACCTTCTCCAGTAGCTTCAAAAGAAAGCACTCCTCCAACTCCACCTGACAATGAAAATAGTAGTAAGAATGACAATACTAGCCGTGCTAGTTCTATAACTACTACCACTACATCTACAAGTGGGGCCAAAAAGGTTAAAAAAATCAAACCAATTTCAAGAGCACCAATTGCAACAGGTATATCAACACATATTCCAGTAACGGGTGAAAAACCAAAACCTATTCAAGAAGGAGATGCATCTTTGGAAGATAATGTATTATACAGTATATTTGTAATTTTATATGAGAAGGACCCTAATGAGGAAGGAATGACAGTTAAGCAATTATGTGAAAAGTTGGAAACTTTACATCCTGAATTAGTTAATATGTCTTCTAAAACTTCTAATTTGGTATCTGCAAAATTGAATGCTTATATTAAGAAATTGGAAAAAACTGACAGTTCTCTTAAATATGCCATTTCAAGAGAATGGGCCGATGCTTCACCAAAAAGAATGGTTTACAAGTATAGAGGACTTTTAGCCCCAGGTTGGGAAAAAGTTATGGAAGAATTGAAGAAAAGTGAACAATATGAACAGATGCATAATAATAACAATGATTCCATGAAGAAAGTTGAAACTTCTGTTAAGAATTTAGATCTTTCAGATAATGATAATGATAATGAAGATGTTGGACCTACAAGTAAAAAAGTGACCAAAAAGCAACAACATCAAGAAGAAGTCAAAGAAAAACTGAAACAAAAACAAAGACAAATGTCACAATCAGCATCTGTATCACCAAAACAACAAGTTCAACAAAAAGGGGACCCATTAGAACAAACACTACAACTACAAGTCCAACAAGAACAACAGTTACCACAACAACCTACCAAAAGAAGAGCAACTATGTTTGATTTTGGTAGACGTCCAAGTTTCTTGAATTTAGATGAGTTCCCCGAACCTCCACCACCATATTTGGTTAACAAGAGTAAGATTACACCAGTTATCGATGACGATGAAGTTTTCATTGATGTTGATGAAGAAGATGACGAACAAGATGATGATCATCGTGTTGTTGTTAAAAAGAGAAGAACTATTTCTTCTATCAGTAAATTCAACTGGGGTAATTTGGGAGCTACCGAATTAGATACAGCTGCAATTACCGCAATGAGAAGAGAATCAGTCTCAATGTTTGAAGTTGGGGTTTGCTTTCCATCTCCACTGGACACTAGTCTTCAAGATTTAGATAAAATGTTTTGAAGTGCCAGAGTAACATCCTTTTCTTTTGTTGTTCCATTTCAATTCCACATTTCATGATTCATGAATAAAAAAAAAAAAAACGATTAAGACAATGAAGAAAAAGCTGAATAAACCAAAAATTTTATAGTTATTTGTATTAGTAAACGAAACAGTTATACATTTTTTTTTATTTATGTATTTCAAAATACTGTAGCGTATATAAAATCACTCGATATTTAAAGTGCACAACATGATTATAGATTTGCAGCCTTTTTTTTTTCAACTTTTGACTTACAGATAGAACAAATGAGATGGGAGTATGTAAAAATAGATAAAGTATAAGTCTTTACACATTGGGCCGAGAGTTCCCCGAACTTTGCTGTTTATTTTTCTTCTTTGTGTGGTCTATAATGTACTTAATTCACTGACAGGAACGGAACATATGGAATCAATAAATGAAAACAGCAAGACAAGAAAGAAAGTAGTTGTCACTACTACAATTACTTAGAAAATAAGAATGACAAAGTGTAACATGAAGAGAAGTGGATGCGTACGCAAATAATAATAAATTATTGTAACAAATCCTACAAAGTACTACAAGTTGTATTTTGAGCCATCGGTATTAAATGGCAAAAAACCATTATGGATGTTTTGATAAGATCATCTCAAAAATCAAAAAAAAAAGAAAATTCATGAATGCAATCTGATTGGTTAAGATAAATCTTAAAGATTATCATCATTGATGCTTTGTCTTAATTAAAGGCGTGGGGGCAGGGGGGCAATGGAAAAATTAGCGGAAAAACAACCTGTGGTGGTGGGGGCGTGTGTGCTGGTTAAAAAGGATGGGATATTTGTGCACATCCACACGACTAACATAACTTTCCCCTTTTTTTTTCTTTACTTAATAATAAATTTCTAATTTGGGAGATTGGGTAACAAAAAAGAAAAAGAAATTTGCATTTAGATCAGTCGTGTCCCAACCACAAATATATTAAAAGATAAAAGAAATTTTAATTATTATTAAAAAAAAAGAGACAAAACCACAGAACGGCAATTTAAATTCTATAATACCAAAAATCATCAATTAATTTCATCTTAATTGATTGATATATAATCTCCATATTTCCACCCTTTTTTTTCTATTCTTTTCTTTTCTTTTAATCATTATATTCAGTTTTACCAGTTCTTTATCCATTTAGTTTCATAACTAACATTCTTTAACTACCACCACCACTTGTATCAACCTTTTTTTTTATTTACTTTTTTTTTTGTTTATTTGTTTTAATTTTTTTTTTATTATCATTAGTGTATATTGGGCCACCCCACACCTTAACATCCATCGCCCATATTATTCTACTATTTTTTTTATATATAAATATAATTCTACAAGTTTATCATCATTTGGCTAAATATTTAATTATCATTTGGCTACCATAAGTGAGATCTACTACTACTACTACCACTACTACTATATTTCCATTCTTCATATATGTATTATACCATATTTAACCTTTGAAAAAAAAAAAGATTATCTACGAATTTAACGACACCCAATTTTTTTTTAAACTATCCATTGTTATTTCTTTTTATTATGATTTTAAATGAATTAGAAAGTAAAAGTCCATTCAGTACCACATCGGTTTCTGATTCATGTTCAGAATTCTCATCAAGGGGAAATTCAAAAGAAAGCACCCCACCAACCCCACCGGACACAGAATTTGATACGGTCACAAAAACATCAGTTGCGGTTGCACCTCCAGTAGTGGCACCACCAACTCAACAACAACAACAACAACAAACAAATCCTAAAAAGACCAAGAAGAACAAACCATTATCAAGAGCACCTATTGCAACTGGTATTTCTACCAATATCCCAGTTACAGGTGAAAAACCAAAACCTATCCAAGAAGGTGATGCATCATTGGATGATAATGTTTTGTATAAGATTTTCTTGATTTTGTTTGAAAAGGATCCTAAGGAAGAAGGTATGACTGTCAAACAATTATGTGAGATGTTGGAAACATTACACCCAGAATTAGTTAACATGTCATCCAAAACTTCCAATTTAGTTAGTGCAAAATTGAATGCATATATTAAGAAATTGGAAAAAGCCGATTTGACTTTACAATATGCTATTTCAAGAGAATGGGCCGATGCTTCTCCAAAGAGAATGGTCTATAAATATAGAGGACTTTTAGCTCCTGGTTGGGAAAAAGTCATGGAAGAATTGAAGAAAATTGAAAATGCTAAACAAAAATTGGAAAAACAACAAAGAGAACAAGAAGATCAAGAAATTGCTGAGCAATCTTCTGATGTCTTAAGTGCCGATGATGAATCTTCTGATGTTTCTCCTCAAACAACTAGAAAAAATTCTACTGTTGCTGCGATTATTAAGGAAGAAGAAGAAGGCGAAGAAGTTCCAGTTCAACAAATTCCAACTCCTCTCGATTCACCAACAACCGCAAATATGACTTCATCTGCTCCTATTCCTCCAACTACTACAACAAATGTTGCCAAGAGAAGAGCAACCATGTTTGATTTTGGAAGACGTCCAAGTTTCTTGAGTTTGGATGAGTTTCCTGAACCTCCACCACCTTATTTGGTTAACAAGAGCAAGATCACACCAGTAATTGACGATGATGAAGTTTTCATTGATGTTGATGAAGAAGATGACGAACAAGATGATGATCATCGTGTTGTAGTTAAGAAAAGAAGAACTATCTCCTCAATTAGTAAATTCAACTGGGGAAATTTAGGTTCCACTGAATTAGATACAGCTGCAATTACCGCAATGAGAAGAGAATCAGTTTCAATGTTTGAAGTCGGTGTTTCTTTCCCATCTCCACTAGACACTAGTCTTCAAGATTTAGATAAAATGTTTTCAGTATAGATTCTTTTTTTTTTTATCTTACCATACATCTAACTACCTCCTACTCATTCACGCATGGTACATGCTTATAGAGACGATAAATATAAAAAAAACATAAAAACTAAAATTTATAGTTACATCTGTATCACTAAAATCAATAAATAAATAAAACAGCAACACATTACAAATGAAATGTCATTAGATAAACTGTCAATGTATTGGCCTAGAAAACAGAATGAAGGAATTGAAAATTAATGAATTGTCGTGTCTGAAGGCCGAAAAAAACGTACTCCATGGGGTAAACTAAGAGAAAAAGGAGTATTTAAAGACAAGGAAATCCAAGAAAGTAAATGTTTTTTTTTATGTTTCATTTCTTCTTTAGTTAAAGATATAATCGTAGAAACTAACTTCCTGAGACGCATTTAGCAAGGTTTGAGGGCTGTCTAGTGTGAAATGTATTAATTGATATAATTACTAACACTATCAATTTCTAGCATGTTAAAATCATGATATTGATTTTAGTTTTTAAATGTATACATTATTTAATATATATACACTATGTAATTTATGGTTTACACTTTAATTGATGATTAATGTAGAATTCCATTGACTTTATCATGATATCAAATACCAGTATTCTTGAAACTACCATTAACTTCTAACAACAAGAGATTTCAATTTATTAGAGGGTGTCGATACCTCTGTAATGCCTCTAAAGTATACATGATTGACCTGGTTACATAGTTCAATGTCTTTATTATTAAAGAATTTTGAACCTTAGAATTGTGAATGTGTATATCAATCATGTGTGGAATGATCATTAATATGAATGACCATCAATCGTGTGTGAACCAGAAAATAAAAGTGAAGAGCAATATAGGTTGAAACAGAGCAAGAGAAAATTAAACAAAAACAAAAATAAAAATAATGAGATGAGTTCATGAAGGTTCATTTGTCTTCAATCAGCGTTATTGCATTTTCGAACAAAGCTTCTCTTCGATAGAACAGAGAGTTGAATTTTTTAAGCTGTCCAATATCAAGTACTTATTATTGTTGAATACTAACGTTATAAATAAATTCTAGCATAATTCATTTCTGTTTGATTTTTTTTGTATTAACTTGTGTTGTATAATTGAATATATGTATCTGAAATTGTTATCGTATTATACCTATGAATATTGTAGAATCCATATGTTATCTATGTGATGCATACAGTCCGATTGTAGTGTCGACAGTAGAGCTAGTAGCATCACCAAAATAATATCTAGCATTTTTCATCAATGTATAGTAATCGAAAATGTATACTCATTCTATTTTGTTACAAATCAATTATTGACTATAGTTCGACCCTCTAATTACTCTCAAGCATATAACCACTATTGAAATATATCATTGATGTCATTCAATTTGCAGAGTAACTCTGTTTCTCCACTACAGATTGCTCTTGAGAATACTGAGTTTTTTTTTTAATTACGCGGAATACTATGCCGATTCTTCATAATCACTCGGATTATTTTTACCCCTAAATATTTCACTACTCCCCGCTATTATCACCACAAACTCCTTAACTCCCAAATTAGTAGATACTAACTTAATGTCATGTATGAGCTATCTATCATGAACATCAGCAAACAATATGCAATAGTCATCCAGTATCTATCAGCAAGCAGACCAATTGAACTAGGAGACAGACCAAAGGAATTCCGACAACTCCACAATTCATATTAACTGTCAATGCAAAGAACTTCATACGTGTTTAGAAAAAGCCCCTGAGCCGCCCCAAAATAAACATTTGAAATCTCCCCACAAATTGAAATCTTCCAGATCCGAGTGATTTTTATTCTGAAAATCTATACTTCAGCCAATGACTGCAAAACTGTAAAAACAACACTATAAATATCCAAGCAATTTCCTTCATGATATCTTCAATTTCATTCTAATCACTAACAATCATCCGATTGATAAATATTCCCTATACTAAAAACTACTACAAATTAATTTCCAAACCAAAAATGTCCAAACCTGTTATTTTAATGGCTCTTTACACTGGTGGTCAACACTCCAAAGAAGAAGAACGTTTGTTGGGTACCATTGAAAACGAATTGGGTATCAGAAAACTTGTTGAAGAACATGGTTACGAATTGATCACTACTGATGATAAAGACCCAGAACCAACTTCTACTTTTGATAAATACTTGGACAGAGCTGAAATCATCATCACCACTCCATTCTTCCCAGCTTATGTAACAAGATCAAGAATTGCTAATGCACCAAACTTGAAATTGTGTATCACTGCTGGTGTTGGTTCTGACCATTATGATTTGGATGCCTTGAACGAAAGAGGTATTGCTGTCTTGGAAGTGACTGGTTCCAATGTCCAATCAGTTGCTGAACATGCTGTGATGACCATGTTGATTTTGATCAGAAACTACGGCGAGGGTCATCACCAAGCCATCAGTGGTGGTTGGGATGTTGCAGCTGTTGCCAAAGATGAATTCGATATGGAAGGTAAAGTTTTCGCTACCGTTGGTGCTGGTAGAATTGGTTACAGAATCTTGGAAAGATTAGTTGCCTTCAATCCAAAGAAATTGTTGTACTACGACTACCAAGCTTTACCAGATGCTGCTGTCAAGAAGATCAACGATGCTTCTAAATTGTTTAATGATGTTGATGATATCCTTGAAAGAGTTGACACTTTGGAAGAATTGTTCTCCCGTGCAGATGTTGTTACTGTCAACTGTCCATTGTATGAAAAATCCAGAGGTATGATTAACAAAGATTTGATCTCCAGAATGAAGAAAGGTTCTTATTTGATCAACACTGCTAGAGGTGCATTGGCCGATCCACAAGCCGTTGCTGATGCTGTCAACTCTGGTCATATTTCCTATGGTGGTGATGTTTGGCCAGTGCAACCAGCTCCAAAGGACATGCCATGGAGAACCATGCACAATCCATATGGTAAAGACTATGGTAATGCTATGACTGTTCATGTTTCTGGTACTTCTTTAGATGCTCAAGCTAGATACGCCAATGGTGTTAAACAAATCTTGACTGAATATTTCAACAAGACCTACAACTACAGACCACAAGATATCATTGTTATTGATGGTCATTATGCTACTAAAGCTTATGGTCAACACAATAAATAGATTATTAGTCTTTTGTTTATATGTTTGTGAATGAATAATGTTATGTATATTAAAGTTGAATATTGTTATTGCAAAATCGCGAAATCAAGACCATATTACTTGAAATTTTCTGAATATTTTGGAACCAAATTACCATGAAAATCAATCAATTTACTTAGGAACTATTAAATGTTAGTGATACTATCAGCTATACGCAAGGTATGTTGTATTACACGCAGTTTAATGAAAGTTACAATAACTGGATTGTGTGACAATCTACTCTCCAGCTCCAATTACGCTAACTGTTGATCGCAAGAAAAACCACCGAAGATCTTGGATAGAAGGAACGAAGAAAAAAAACCTCAAACTTGGAAAATCTTCATCGAATACATTCCCAGATCAACATAACCTAAACACTCCATTAGATACGTAAAAGAGAACACTTTGTCCTTTATTTGACTTTCTTGTTTTCTTTACTTTTTCTTTTTTTTTTGAATGTTCTTATTTAAGGGTAATATTTTCTCAACATTTAAGAACTTTAGAACCATGTCTACAGAATCATCAAAAGGTATGAAAAGAGCAGCATCTCCACAACAAGAAAACCACCGTTCCAAATTGGTCGATTCCCAAGGTTTTAGATTACGTCAACAAGATATTGATAAACATAAGATAACTTCAGATGGCGATGGGAAAAATTCTAAAACTATTCATGAAGAAGAAGCAGAAGGTGCAAATTATGTAATTGAAGGAAGATTACGTCGTGTTACTCCATATTATTATACTTATTTAACATATTGTAAATTACGTTGGATTGATAGAAAATTAGTTGATGTTTTCATTGATGAATTTAGAGATCGTTCTGCTGAAGCATATAGAGAAGCAGTTGATACTGGATTAGTTAAAGTCAATTCAAAAGTTGCAAATTTGGAAACTGTTTTGAAAAATGGTGACTTGATTTCCCATAGAAGCTACAGACGTGAACCTCCGGTAACATCTAGAGATATAAAGATTGTTTATGAAAATGATGACATTTTGGTAATTGATAAACCAAGTGGAATACCTGTTCATCCAACAGGCAGATACAGATACAATACTGTAACCAAGATTATTGAACAAGAATTTGGAAAAACTGTTCATCCTTGTAACAGATTAGATAGATTAACTTCAGGGTTGATGTTTTTGGGCAAACTGTCAAAGGGTGCAAATGAAATGATGTCACAAATTAGAGATAGAAATGTCAGTAAAGAATATATAGCAAGAGTTAAAGGTGAATTTCCAATTGAAAGAATTGTCATTGAAAAACCATTATCTACTATTGCTCCCAAATTGACATTAAATGTGGTTGATGAAGAAAATGGCAAAGAAGCCAAAACAGAATTCCAAAGAATCTCCTATGATCCAATCACGGATACTTCTGTTGTCAAATGCCATCCATTAACAGGTAGAACTCATCAAATTAGAGTACATTTACAATACATTGGTCATCCAATTGCCAACGATCCTATGTATTCAAGTCAATTCATCTGGGGTGAAAACTTAGGTAAAGATGGTGAAGCAGATCTTGAACAAGTTAAACAGAAATTAGATTTGATTGGTAAATCCAAACCAGCAACTTCATGGTTTCATCCTGAAGGTGATGGTGAAGTTTTATTAGAAGAAATTTGCCCAATAACTGGATTACCATTATATTCTGATCCTGGATCTAATGATTTGGATTTATGGTTACATGCTTATAAATATGAAGCTGATAATGGATCATGGAGCTATAAAACACAATATCCTGAATGGGCTCTTGAACCAAGTAGGAAATTCATGGAAATGGCAATTGAACAAGCAGAAAAATGTGGTGAAACTCAAACTCAATTTAATGTGGGTTGTGTTTTGGTGAATAATGGGAAAGTTATATCTACCGGACATTCCCGTGAATTGCCTGGTAATACACACGCTGAACAATGTGCATTAGAAAAATATTTTGCTGAACATGATGGTGTCAAAGAAGTTCCTGAAGGAACTGAGATTTTTACAACTATGGAACCATGTTCTTTACGTTTGAGTGGGAATTTACCTTGTGTAGATAGAATCCTTGAAACCAAGGGCATCAAAACCTGTTTTGTCGGTGTTCTAGAGCCAGATATTTTCGTCAAGAACAATTCATCATATCAAAAATTGCTAAAAAACGGAGTGCAATATATTCATATCCCTGGGTATGAAGAAAAAGCACTCGAAATTGCTAAAAGAGGTCACGAGAAAATTGGAACTACTGCCTAATCAATTAGACAAACGAATAATGTACATTATTTTAATTTGATTTAATCATCACTAGACGTATCTAAAACTACTTCTCTCCTGGAGTAAACGTAGATGTTTCTTCTTCTATTGTTATTAGTACTGGTGTTTGTTGAAGCAATGTTATGAACTGTAGAAGATTCAGTTGTATTTTCGTTAGTGAGATTCTCTCGTTGTTCAAACATTTCAGGATTGAAATCTGGAACTACTTCTTGCATCTCATTGTTATGTCTGGCAACACTATCTTTTGGCTTACCAGTTAAAGATTGCGTAGAAACACTTACTGATCGGGGAATTGCAAAACCAGCAGCAATAATATTATCAGTAATGGTCAAAAATGTTCTCTTGGTATAACTCAAAGCGTTTCTGAACTTTTCAGCAGCAGTCAATTCGTCTTCTTTTCTTGCACAAATATCGTCAGTGGCAGGAGAATTTCGAACTAGTCTATTTTGTTCTTCATTAACATCACCACCACCACCACTACCACGATCATTATCATCATCATCATCATCATCATGTGCCCTAACCTCTATGTCATCTCGTCCATTTTCACCTTCGTCATCATTATCAGGAACCTGCTCTTCAACAAACAATTCAAATCGATCCAATTCATACAATTCATCCTCATAAAATCTCCGTCCAAGCACACCTTCTTTCTCCTTAGCTTTCATAATTAAATTGAATTTATTACACCATTCCCACGGTATAACAACACCGATAACATAATTCACTACAGAAAATATTTCTGATAATTCATAAACAAACGCATTCGAAACATCAGCAATGAAAAAGGCAACAGGACTGTATATCAAAATCGAGGTCAACAATGTCAATAACCATATTTTTTTATTGGCAAGAATGACTTGAATTTTAGAAATGACAAACACGGTGATTATAGCAGCATAGCATAACGCCATTGCTATTCTGACCAAGTAAATAAATGCCGGTAATATATCACCTGCTTCGCTGTTTCTATCAAAATTATAAAACTGGGCCACTCCCCAAATCACTTGTGAAGTCAATGAAGCAATGAGACCAACAAAAAATGTCATTCTTTTATCCTTTTGTCGTTGGAATATTCTCATGATAATTTGTACTTGGTTGATTTGTAATAAAAATACCACTATTAGATCAATAATATTTATTGGTTTGTAAGAATTAATACCATCAAGAAGCTTTGTCCCATGAAGATACCCATCTCTTTGTTGTCCATGTAAAATTACTATAGATTTAATAACAACCACTAGAATATAAACGGTCGATAACAGGGTACTTGTTTTCAATAACCATGAGGGCTTGATTGTATAGTTTGTTAAAACGAAAATGGTCAAAAACCAAATGATAACTGCCAGAACGGATATTGCATAAATAATAGATACAAAACTGTAGGCAAAGGAACCTCGTAATGAATTTCGTGTATAATCATACCAACTCAGTGATATTATGGGTAGCGGTGCTGCAAAATCATCCATGACAAATCCAACATTAGTATTCATAACAGGAACACTATCTTCATAACAAATCTGTTTGTAAACTGCTTTAGAAATAAATGACACAGGAAATCCACCAGTATCTTTTGATATGATCATGCCTTCAGGTAGTAGGATATCCCTACATGATGGATAAACTGTACCTTCCCACCATGTATTTTTCCAATACATTTTTCAGGTTTTCTTTGTTGTATATTATATATAGTTGATCGGAGTTCCTTTCTTGTATTGATACTGATATATGTTTCCAATACATTTTTTTTTCCATGCTGTGCTGCATTGCTTACAAAATCTTACAAAGAAAAAATGTCGTCACTCAATATTTGTACTCATTTTCACCAAAGTCTCTATCTGCAGTCCCCCCATAAATTTTTCTCATTGGACCAACTATTATGCGGATATTGAGAGACATTGTATTGTAGGTCTATGCACTTTTGTATTCTAGACTTGAACACTAGGTAATAAAATAAAACATCATATTACTCTATTGGTTTTTCATGATGTCAGTTCTACACCCTAGTTTTGAAACTATGGGTCGTTGTTGATTGCTCTTCTTTTATTTTTTTTTTTTCTTATGGTTTCGGGACATTTGCCATATTCGGTTAAAACAACACGACTATTCATTACTAAAGAGTGCCCTTTCGCAGAAAAATATATTAATTTCAGGTTAATCATGCTTTAGAGTAATTTACTGGCAACTGATCAATAAAACCACCACCATGGAAGTAATAGACATATATACAGAGGTTTCAGAGGATGAAGTACCAGTGGATAACTATGGGTTCAAGTACAGTTCCGATAATGAGCCATATATCGATAAAAGTATAGAGCACAAATGGAAGCAACTTATGAAATCAAGTAAAACTTTCCCTCCAAAATCCAAAAAGACAAAGCAAATGATTAGAAAGAATGGATTCCCACCTTCCATGAGAGGAGAAGCCTGGTTCTTCTATGCTGGTGGTGCAGAAAAGATGAAAAAGGGCGTATACCAAAAAAGTTTAAGTGAAACTACTAATAAGTACAAAGATGTCATTGAGAGGGATCTTTATAGAACGTTTCCAGACAACATATATTTCAATAGCATAGAAAAAATTACATTGGATAATAAGACAGAAGTTGAAGATCCACCACTTATCAAGTCATTACGCAGGGTATTAGTTGCGTTTGCTCACTACAAGCCAAAAATAGGTTACTGTCAATCATTAAATTTTATAGCTGGTCTTTTATTATTGTTTATGAACGAAGAAAAATCATTTTGGATGTTGGTTATACTAACGGAGAAGATTATTCCTAATGTACATCTGGAGAATTTAGAAGGTGTTCATACCGATCAAGGAGTTTTAATGTTGTGTGTCAAGGAATACATACCTCAGTTATGGCAAGTATTGGGTAAGAATTTTGACGGAGAAGCATTATCAGAAGACAAAATTTTAGCACGATTACCTCCAGTTACATTAGTTACATCGTCATGGTTTATGTCATTATTTGTTGGTGTATTGCCAGTTGAAACTACATTAAGAGTATGGGATATAATTTGGTACGAAGGCTCCAAGACTATATTCAGAATTTCATTGACGATATTGAAATTATGTCTCGACTCAACTGAATTCAAGGCCAAACAAGTACAGCAACAAGATATTGGTGGCACAGAAACTGAGCTGATCGAATTGATTCAGTTGTTACAAAATTTCCCGAAAAGAATAGCTGACCCGAATTTGTTGATAGATTGTTGCTACAAGAAGATTGGTGGATATGGATTTGGTTCCTTGTCACAAGACGAGATAAACAAGTGCAGAGATTTTGTTTCTAAACAAAGGAAAAGCTTAAATAAAAAATTAGAACAACAGAGTTTGACGGGAACGACGGAGGAGGAAAGAAGAAAGTTAATGAACGGAGATTTGGATATCCATGAAGTTTATGGATTTCATCGTCGTCCAATGATGAGTGGAATGGTTTGGAATAAAAACATTACAAATAAAATGAAAAAGAAGTTTAATACACCAGGGAAAAACGAAATAGCCTAGATAGACCTATATATAGCATCGCTTGTTAGAACAACATCTTTCATTTCTTTAACATCATGAACTCTAACAATATCCGTATTTTGCTCTATACTTGCAGTAACAGTAGCAGCAGTGGCAAGAACTCTATCCAGTGGATTGGTTTCTTTACCGGTCAAAGTTCCAAGGAACTTCTTTCTTGATGTTCCAACCAATAGTGGCATACCATTAAAGCTTAAATAATTATGTCTTATTTCATCTCCAACCCTTTCATTAAGCTGGATTGAGTATTTCTTGAAGAATGATGCGTGACGGATAATATCCAAGTTTTGTTGCAAATTTTTTGCAAATCCAACACCAGGATCAACAATGATCTGCCATTTTTTAACCCCTTTAGCCATGGCTTTGAACATTTGCAAACTTAATTCTCGACTGACTCCATTGAGTAAGTTCTTTGAATCTGTCGAAACTTCGAGATCACCTTGTTGTCCCAATTTAGGATCAATAACAAATTCTACTAAATCATCATTAGTGTTTGATTCATAACTAGTCAACTTGGACATAGTCTTTGGAGTTCCCCTGGTGTGATTCATGATATAAGGACATCCGTATAATGCAATGACATCAAACATCATGTCGTCATATTTACCCATAGAAATATCATTAATAATATCAGCACCTGCAATTAAACTTTCTTCTGCAACATTACTACGATATGTATCAATAGAAATTAAAACATTTCTCAATGCAGGATTCTTAGATTCACGGATCGCTTTAACCAAAGGTACAACCCTTTGCAATTCTTCTTCTTCGCTAGGTTCAGTACTTCCTGGTCTTGTGGAAACACCTCCAATGTCAATAATATTAGCTCCTTCGGCAACCAATCTCTCGGCATTTTTGACAATATCCTCTAAAGCTTGGTCATAATACTTACCGGCATCACTAAACGAATCTGGAGTCATATTCAAAATAGCCATAATTAAAGTAGGTGATTTTTTATTAATGTGATCAAATCTTAAGATGTTATCAGCTGGTGATAACGATAATCTTGGAACAGGTACGAACTGCAACAAATCAGAAGATACTTGCAATGTTTCATCTTCCTGTGGTTTTTCATTCAACAATTGTTTCAAATGGCTGTGGATACTTTCTGCACTGATAGGATGAATAAAATCTGGTGGTAAGATCTCGCACAATGGTTGCAACACAAATGTTCTTTCAAGCAATGATTTATGAGGAATGATTAAATCTTCTGTATTCAATGTAAGATCATCGTATAAAATAATATCTAAATCGATAGATCTAGGTCCGTTATCAAACTCTTTGACTCTCTTTAAATGGGAATATTCAATTTCTTTAAGAATCTCCAACAATCGATGAGGTGAAATATCCATAAAATTGATTTTGATGGCACCATTGAAGAAATCTGGCTGATCCAAATAATACATTGGTTTTGAAATGTACAACGAGGAGGTAGATTCAACAATGATATCATAATTCAGCAATAACTTAAGTGCATCATTGATGTTTAACATTTGGTCACCAGAGTTTGATCCAAATGCAATGTATGCTGTGTGGTAGCCTTCATATTTATCTGTTTTTTCTTGTTCAACTGGTAAATTGAATGATGTAACTGCCTTCGCAGCATTTTCATATTCAATTGGTTCCATGTCTTTAAAATTGTCCAAAGTCATTGTTGATGAAACACCCACACCTTCGACGTGGCTAAATGCATTTGGTTTGGTCACAATTGCTAAAACCTCTTCAATACCAGAACCATACTTTTGAAAAGTCAATTGACCTATTTTGGAAACCAACGCTTCAACGGTTTTGAAGTTTGATGATTCTACGTAGTTGACAATATCCTCAATGATTTTATGGAAAAACAAATTAGAATTGTCTTTGATTTTAAATTCTAAATCAACATCAACGATTTGTTTCTGTAATCTTTCAAAAGTGAAAACACCAATAATAGTCAACAATCTCAACTTGTTAACTCTGAAAACATCTAATGGAGGGGTGATTCCCAAGTTATTTCTCAAAATTTTGTATTCCACACTATCAGCTCTAATTTCAGATTTGGTACTCTTTATGGTAACTTCCACAGATGAGCCACCACCTCTACTTTCATTCAAACCAATATCACCGACGGCTTGGGCGATATTACCCAAAGATTTGAAATTTAAATGCTCATTTGATTTCATAAATTCGGTGACATTTCTGGTAATAACTGCATAATTAATCGAATACTTCAAATTGTCAAGCTGGGATGCTTTATGAAAATCAGTGTTGAAATTTAACGATATGGTTATTGGCTGTGGAGTTGGTCTATTCCAGGCATCTTTCCCGGTAATGGCCGTACATGCTATATCTTTAGTGAAAACCGTATCTTTATTATACATTTTAAATGATTGGTGAAAAAATTTGCCAAAAGTTCTGCTGTAATGTGTCGGGTTATTCGCCGACCTAATTGAATTAAATAACGAAATTTTGAATAATTGTATCGGTGGGGGAAATAATATTCAATTTTTCAATGATTCACTCCAGATTATATTCTTGATAAAGATTACTTTTTTTTTTTTCCAACCAAAAATAAAAAATTTTCTTGTGAGTAATCCGTCGCCTGTCGGGCAGATCTTTGGCGTAGTTGCAAAATTTCTACATCTGCTTCCTGCGATAACAGAAGACGGTTGTGTGTGGGGTGAGATATGACTCGTCTATTATCACAGCTTATCTACTCCTATAAAATATCTATACTTTCCTCTTCTTACTAGGAACAAGAATTACATCGCTATCATCTGGATTAGTTTCAGATTCACTCTCATGATATTCCTCATTCACAACTTCTATCGCATCTGCGACCATTGTCCCGTAATCTGTAGTCTTCTGACAAAATGTTTCAGCTTCTTTAAAATCCATATTCATGTCTTCCATAATCATTCGAATAATAATCTCATTTGCTAGCACGTAGGTTGAAAACTGGGGTACTGTCCAATAACTCACTGTTTTGTTTCCATTACTAAACTTGAGTAGCTTGTTTTCATATTTTTCTAAAATGTAACTTCCTATTATAGATTGACGTTGAAAACCGTAATAACCGCCAAAATATGATTCCCATTCAATAGACCATTTCTCTTGTGCCGACATAGTTTCATGCTTGGATTTATAACATTGTTTTCGTGCAAGGTAATAATACGAAGAAGGTTCTTGTTTTTGCTCTAGAATTTTCCTAATGACCTTCATATGCTTATCTGCTCTTTCCAATAACTTCGATTTGTATTTAATTGGTTTTGGAATATTATACCTCTTGTATTTCTGGAGTACGTCCTTATATTTGTCTTTATTATGTTCTTCCAATGAATGAAGAAGGTTTTTAGGATCAAGTTTTTCAACAAATGAAGACAATCCCGTTGTTTTGGAAGATTTACCCCCATCATCATCGTCGTCATCATCACTGACTTCAATTAAGCCTTCAATTTTAAATTCATCTGACTTGGACATCGCAGGCTTACGCGTCTTTTCTGGACTCGGTGTTGATTTTTCAAGTGCTTTCACATCAATTAAGTCAAATGCTTTACTTGCCTTCACTGGCGAAGACATTTCTAAATAGCTTCCATGTTTTTTGGGTGAATTCGACTCAAAGAGATGCAGATCATCACTATGTACAATGACTTTCAGTCTCTTATAAGATGGTTTTCTCTTCACTGGTGAATTGGTAGGTGAGAAAATGCTATGCTTAGTAGGAGATGATGTAATTGGTTGAGGATCTATGGGTTTTCCTATTGTTACAGGTGACGATCCTGTATTTGGCAATCGTTTATAACGATTCAAACTTTCGTATTTTTTGCTTTTAGAAGACATTATAATCTGTAGTTGACTGTATTGTTTGATAGTTTTCCTACAATTTTTTTCTTTTTTTTTCGATTTTTTTTATTTATTTTTTTAAAAAACCTTTTTTTGTATTGTTCGCTCTCATAATTTTTACGTGTCTTGTCTTGTAAGTACAAATCAACAGTATCATCTACCAGATTCCTACAATACGATTTAAATATACTATAATTAAATCTTTTTAGGTATATATTTATTTAGTATACAGTTAATCTACGTACATAAATGGACCCTATTGTTGTTGGGAGTTTTGCATAAATGCTGCTAAAGCTGCTAACGCGTCACTTTGATTCATTCCACCTTGAGGTGGTGCTGGAGGTTGTTGCTGTTGTTGTGGAGGTGGTGGTTGTTGAACAGGTTGTTGTGGCATATTGTTACCAAATAAACCTTGAAGTGGGTTTACAGATGATTGTTGGTATATACTGAATTGTGGTTGAGCACCATGTGTCATTTGGATACTTTGTTGGGGTATCAATGTAGTTTTAACATACTCTTCGTCAGGTTCACCTGGTCTGTTAGATCTAGGACCATTTCTTGCAGAATTGGTTGGCATTTTCTTGGACATTGCCTTTGATGAAAGACCTGATCCAATTTCAATATCTGGTTCATCAACAACCATACCACTCAGAATTGGCTGACCACCAGTACCTCCCCATTGTGCATTAACCATCCAGTTTCTATCTGCTTCAGTTAATCTTTGAATAGGAATGATTGATATACCATGTTGATAATTACAACAATCTCTTGGACCAAACCCAACACCCCATCTTGTTCTCAAAGGCAAGGCACCATCTTTGTTAAATGATGTAATCACTTGTTCTGCCTCTCTTCTAGAATATACCTTAACAAATGCATGTTTTTTCTCACTGTTTAATATAACCGATTGAATTTCAGCATATGGACGTAAAACCTGAGCCAATGCTCTTTCATCCATGTTTCTTGGAACACCACCCAAGAACAATGTTCTTGATAACACCTTGACCGTGGCTTGTGGAATAGAAGAATCAAAATCAACATTTCTTGGACGATAATGAGGGTTTCCAGGTTGGTTAATCTCTCCTCCCATATCAGTAGGTGGTACAAATGCTGGGTTTCCCTGGTTATGCTTAGCTTGGTGACCATGGTGATTTTGCTGTTGTCTTAAATTCTGCATGTTTTGTTGAAGAGCTTGAACAGAAGCATTTGGTGGAGATCTTATATACTGGTTATTACCGCCACGAGAAGGTGATCTGGATCTGTTTCTTCTACCATACGATCCATATTCATTGTCACGAGAACGTCTACCACCATCATAATTATTAGTAGGTTGAGGTGGTTGTTGATTATTCATTTGCTGTAACATATTAAATAAAACCTGTTGTTCAGAGCTAAGTCCTTGCTGTGGAAATGGTGAGAACTGTTGTTGTTGTTGTTGTTGTTGTTGTTGCTGTGTTGCTGGTGGTGGAACAGGCAAACCTGGGTTGTTGTTATTGTTGGCACCACTACCATTTGCACCTAGAGTGTTAGATAATTGGGATAAAATATCAGTAGCATTGGAACCACTATTATTATTAGTGGTAGACGACTGTGAAGTAGCTACAGAGTCACTACCACCATTAGATTTAGTTAAAGAAGCCAAAGCCAGTAAAATACTATTCGACTCTTTAGAACTTTCAGTGGCATCAGGTTTTACAGGTTCGACACTAGTTCTTGGAGGAGATCCAGGTGGTGTGGTGGACTTGAAATACTTATTTCTGATGCTTCTAATAATATCTGGTGAGAAAGTTTGCAGCTTGGCCCAAATGTCAACTAATTTTTCAATCTTGTTATTGACAGAAGGGTTAATCAGTAATTCCATGGCGTCATCTACGATAGATTCAATCAACTCATTGGTTTTAAAAACAGCAGAAGCAAATGTGCCTTCAGGAGCATCTGGTACCAACGGTTCACCTTTCTTGTCGGCTTCTTCGATGAATTTTCTAACTATCGAATCAACAATATATAAAGTACCCAATTTGTTTGTAGATGAATTTGCTTTACATTGAGAATATAAAATCCCCATCAACTTTGACTCTGTTTCTGGACTAATTTCCTTAACAGCGATTTCAGTCAATTTCTTAATACGTGAACCTGAGACACCTGGTGGAGGTAATGTTGGTATCTCTTTCAAAATCTTTTCAAATTCCGCTAAACCTGGTGTTGACATCGTTGGTTTTTACTTTTTAGTTTCTCTGAAGAATTACGAAAGAATACTGACAAGTATTAAATAAATAGTAATAAAATACAAAATCGAACAATAAGAATACGAATTGGTTTACTTTTCTTTGTTTGTTTTACAAAACTCACTCTTTAAACCTCTTGCTTTTTGATGATCTTCTTTATAAAGGACAGTTAAGGGAAATGTTGTTGTGATGGCTATTCTGATAAATGCTGAGCTCTAAGAAATTAAATAAAAAAAATAAACACTACTATTACTTTGTGGTGAAACTTGAGCTAAACAAAATAAAAATAAAAAGTACGAACGTTAAATAAAATATAAAGAACAATCAATAAACTAGTGGGCTACGATAAAAAAAAACACTATTAGTGAAACTCTATTCTGATGTGCCTGTGTTTGAATTTGGTTGGTTATCGTTTTATTAACGTCTTTATTGAAGGAAAGAAAGAAAAAGGGAAATGAAAAAAGAACGAGTGACATTTTTTTTTTTTGCTGTTGTTGTTCACACAAGTGGCAAGATGAAGAAGAAGAAGGAGTGTGAGAAGAGAAGACGGGAAACAAAATTGCACCAATACTTTCTTGTCAAATTGTACACTACCAAATTTTTGGTCGTGCGAATGGGGAGAGAAACTGGGAATTGGATTGAGAAAAGAAAATTTTTCAGACAACCCAGAAAAGCGGTTATTAAGGTACTACGAGAGATCAACTTCAATACACATAGACACACACCCAATGAGAAGTTCCACTTTTCAAAGAGCAGTAAAGACTTACTCAACTGCTGCATCATCAGCCGCCACACCATCTACAATTTCCCTGACCTTGGTGTTATCTAGATTGCCTGTCATCACACAAGATGTTCCAAAATTCGATCAACAATTTTACAAATACCAATCTGAGTTATGGAGAAGATTGATGTGGACTTTCCCAAAATGGTTCTACTTTAGACCAGGTACTTTGTCTGAACAAAAATACAAAGAATTAAATACCAATCCTGTCAGTTACGAAAAAGGTGTCCTTTATCCACAAGGTAAACCAGACTTGAAACATAATCGAGATCGTAGATTCAGACAATACATAAACTTGCCAAAAACTTATGAAGAGAAAACCGAGTTAACTGAAGAGGATGAGGTTAATAAAGAAAACGACATTGCCAGAAAAATTGTGCCTAATTCAAGAATCACCGATGCTGATAAGAAGAATGATTTGACCAGTTTGGAAAGAAGATTGAGCAGAACATTATATTTAACAGTCAAGGAAAAATCTGGAAACTGGAAATTGCCAAACTTTGAACAAAATGAAACATTAGTTCCATTGCATGAATTGGCTGAAGATGGTTTGTATTCTATTGGTGGTAAAAAGATCAACTACTTTAATGTTTCAAAGGTCCCATGTCATGTTTTCAATGAATCATCAAAGAAACAATATTTTATCAAGTCACACATTTTATCTGGTCTATTTGAACCACAAGTTGAAGGTTTGGAATATAAATGGTTAACCAAAGAAGAATTGGGTGAAGTTCTTCCAAAAGAATATTATCAAGATATTGAACATTTGTTAAACGATGTTTAAAAGGAAGAGAGCATTAGATATTTATATATATAAGTTACAATTCTGTACATAGTTATTTACCTTTTTTTTTTCTTTTTTTTTTTTTCCTTCTATTTGTCCATTTATACATTCTAATATAAGTAATAAAGGGTTCGTAAGAGAAGACGTTGTAAGTGTTTAGAGTTACATATTCGTTGATTTGCTTTATTTATTTGCATATCTATAGAATAGTACATAATGCAATATATTTCATTTTTTGGAGGGGTTCCTTTTCAGTATTGAAACTATTTTGTTTGGTCTATATATCCTTCTTACCTTTGATAGCTTGTTGGGCAGCAAATACTGAACGATCTAATAATGTACCAACCATTAAAACACCAGCTATAGAACTGACAACACCCAAGATAAATCCAGACCAAGTTTTGGCATATTGTTGGCGATTAATGATTTTCAATGGAGAAATATCAAAGTTAAAATTGACACCTGGAATACCACCTCTAGCATGTAAAGTGTGTTGATGATCTTCATCCTTGCCACCAATTAATGGTCTGTCATGGGTAATTACAGAAAATTGATTGGTATCAACTCTCTTACTATAATCCAAACTTTCATATCTGGTAGCAACAACTTTTAAAAAGTAAGAAACGACATGATCCTTCTTGTGCAACATGAATTGGTAATCATCTAATGGGTGAATGGAATCAAACATTTCCTCGGCACCATTATTAGTAGGCACTTCACCAAATGATAAGTGATTGATAACATGATCAAAGTTAAACTTGTCATTGTACTTCTTGTATAATGACAAATCGTGGAAATGTCTACCATCGTGGTTGAATGAAGAACCAGGAGCAAAATCCATAGTACCAGAAACACGGTTGATCTTAGTGCTGCCCTTGATTCTACAACCTTCATTGTTATTAATTCTTTCTCTCAAACGTTTGACATAACCTTCTTTCTCACATTGTTCAATATTTTCACCATCAAAGAATTGCCATTGTTTTTCAGCATAAGCTCTACGAACAGTGTTACAGTCATTACAACAGAATTGTTTCTTATCTTGAGGTAAGGCTCCATAACATGGTCCACAATAGGCATTTTGATCAGATCCTTCTGGCAAACCCTTGGCTAATTCTTTCAATGAAACATCACTGTTCAAAGCAGGTTTATCATCTTCAATTTCGTTGATTATAACATCACCTTGCTTATTCTTCAATAATCTGACTTTTTTCAATCCTGAATCAATGATATCTAATTGTTGATCACCAGTAACATCCAACAAATCAACAGAAATCAAATCACATGGTAAATTTATAAAACTAATATCTAAATTAATATCCAATTGTTTATTGATATCCCTGTCCACCACCAATTCTGGACGAGTAATAATAGTCGTATAGTCAATATACTCATTTCGAATCAAAATGAGGGTTATTAACACACAAATCAAAGTGATGATCCCACCAGAAGCTGTTTTAATCCTAGCATCTTCGACTGTCTTTGCAAATGCATCAAAGGAAAGTAATTTAGGTCGAGATGACATTATGAAGATCTATCGTGGTGAATAAAGATTATTAGAAAGTAACTTACGTGGCTCGAAATTTGTCGCTCTTTTTATTCAGTCTTCCGTTTCTTTTTTTTTTTTTCGCTTCGTTTTCATTTCTCTGAACCTGCAGTTTGTCTCGTTTTTCTGCCGCAGCCAATATCGTAAACCCTTGGTTGGATAGATTCTCGACTCCTTATATTTACTATACTAATAAAACTTTATCAACATTTCTATAGGGGAAAAAGTGAAAGCACAGTAAGATATTACCATGCTTATAGGAAAATATCATACCGAGTAAAATGTAGACTATATCCATATTTGCAGCGCTCTTCTGTACGGTTATTCTTCCATTTGATAACTTTGAAGATAGCAGACATTTTAGAACCGGATTATATAAAGTGATTAACTTTAGTAATTGCTACTCTCCTGACAAGTTAGTCAATATACCTTCGTTTCAGTCATCGAATGGCACAGTGAAGATTTAAACGTATCACGTGAAGTCGTGTACGTTTTTCAAAATAGTAATAACATTTGGTGGTGAATAATTTTTCTTTTTTTCAAACAATTGTTTTTTAATAAATTTGTTTAATATCAACAATCGAAGGTACCATGACCACCACTAACGTAAATGATAACAATCTAGCTTTTTTTAAGAGTCTCACTCCATATGTAATTCGAGATAAGCCAGTGGGAAGTTACATGGGAAATTCAGAAGTCATTACCATGGCCATTAATCCAACAGGAAATAGAATTGTATATTCTCGAACTGATAAAACCATTAGAATATGGAAATCAACTCCTGATTCTGCAGTAGATCCTAAGATTATAATTGATCCTCATAATAAAGCAGTTGAAAGTATTTCATTTAATCCAAAAACTGAATTTCTGTTTGCAACTGTTGGTAAAGATGAATATGTTAAAATCTGGAATTCCCAAAATGGTGATAAAATTCGTGAAATCAAATGTGATTTTGATACTTTGAAATTGGTAAGATATTCCAATGATGGTAAATTATTGATTGTTGTGGATAGAACATCAAATATTATGATACTTAATGTTGAAATGAATTACAAATTGGTTCATACATTCAAAGTTAATGAACATGTTTATGATTTAAAGTGGTTCCATCATGAACATCAATTCTTTCTTATTGCAATGCACGACGGGAGTGTTCTTCTATATGAAGTAGCAGAAGAAACAAGAGAAGATGAAGAAGAACGTATAATATATTCAACCAAATTGAGATCCAAAATTAAAGGACACAATTCATCAATTACTTCAATTGCAATTTCACCAAGGGGAACATATTTCTGTCTTGGAAGTAGTGAAGGTGTGGTTAGTGTCTGGAATGTTGAAGGAACATTAATAAATCTGCATGTTATCACCGATGTTGATCAAAGTATTTCACATTTGAGTTGTAGTAAAGATGGTGCTTATCTTACAGTTGCTTATGATTCTGATAGCAACCTGCGAGTTTATGATTATGAATCTGGACAATTGATGTATGAGATTCCTAATACCTCAAGTGGAAGTCAAACATTCAGCAGTGCTAATTGGTATCCTAACAAAACTGGTTTCATATGCACCAGTGATCATGGAACTACAGTCACTATAATGAAAAAACTCGATGATGGACGAAAACTTGAAGATGGACGAAAACTAGATGATGGACGAAAACGAGTCCAAAGAGATCAAAGAGACCAAAGAGATCAAAGGGATCAAAGAAGAAGGATATAGATATTTGTACATATTGATTTAGACACCTCTACAGTGTATGTATATGCTTGTGTGTATATATATATGAATGTAAATCTATTAGAATAAATACCTAGGAATCGATGGTATCAAAAGCACAATCTCTGAGTCCTTTTAGATCATCTGAACATTTCTGAGTGTTACTCTTGTTCATTCTTAGACAGGCGTCATAAGCTTGCATTTTACCAGCACATTGATTTTGAATTCTTTGGAATGATGGTACCGATGATTTAATACATTTACTTAGATTTGCTTGCTCTTGTGCACAAAGTTTTGGATCTGGTTTTTCTTGACTCATACATTGATGGAATGAAAGAAATTGATGAGGGCAATGACGAGCAATATCTTCCAATAAAAATTGATCTAAATATCCTGGTTTAACTTGATCCATATTATCTTTATTGTTGTAAGAAAAGAAGACTGGGGTAGAAACTGACAAGATTCTCTATTTTTTTTTTTGCTTTATTCCCAACGAATGGCTGCTTTTTCAATTCCTAGGAATAAGAAAACGTAGAGAGAGAAAAAAAAAGGAGGAAGAAAAATCATTGAGTCAATAATACCTGTTATAACATAATAGAATCAACGTTCAATATTACAGCATTTATAGAGAGTCATGGGGGTTTCACGAGGGATTAGAACAACTTTTTTGACATTGACATGGTTTCCTGTGCTATATTCGTTTACAAATCACGTATATCAACCATATCAAGTAACGGGATCCTCGATGTCTCCAACATTCAATCCCCGAACATCAAATATGAGTAATGATATTGTATTAGTACAGAAATTTAATGTTAAGAGTCCTAATTCATTGTCAAAAGGTGATATAATAATGTTTAGATCACCAAAAGATCCAGAAAAATTATTGACAAAGAGAATTGTTGGAACGCAAGGTGATGTGATCCGACCTAAATCTCCACCATACCCGAAATCAGAAGTGAAAATTCCAAGAAATCATCTTTGGGTTGAAGGTGATAATAGTTTCCATTCAATAGATTCGAATAATTTTGGTCCAATTAGTCAAGGATTAGTTGTGGGGAAAGTCATATCAGTAATTTGGCCATTAAACAGATTTGGAACAGATTTAGAAAGGCAATTATAATATCAATGTTTGGTTGCTTGAATAGTGTTTTGTATCAATAGAAGTCATTATGACTTAATTTGAAAGGGTTGAGTTTTCTGTATATATATAAGAATGTCTAGAGAGGAGTGTCAATGTGCTTGGCAAAATTAATACACACACAGCATTACTAGTGAGACCACCACAACAACAACATGGGTATATAATCATTAATCTTGACGAAACTCGGTTATATGTATTCTAAGAATCTATCTTCTCTTATAATAATTGCATGACACTAATTGAACGTTCAATTGCTTTAAACAACCGAAGCAATATTTTCCCATTTATTTTTAACTCTTTTATTTGCAAAGAAACAACTACAGTATATTAAATATTATACACTCTTTTGATTGATTTTAATCTCATCATCTTTGCCAACGGATTCCGAACTATCAATAATAACATCACCAGCGATTTGTGTAACCTCTCCACCATCACCCAATCTTCTAATATCAAATCCGTTTTGTTCTAAATATTCTTTGAATAATCTATCTTCTTTATTAATTGAATCTTGACCAACTGGTGGAACAAAGAAAATAGTCAACAATGCACTGAACAAACACAATGCAGAACTGACATAGAATGGAACTTGTAATTCCAAATCTGGATTTTCATTGCTTGCATATTTTCTTTGAATAGCTGGGAAGACCCAAGTACCAACAAAAGCACCGATTTTACCAATAGCAGCAGCAATACCATAATATTGACCTCTGATTGAAGTAGCACTTGTTTTTGACGCAAGTAAACCGGTATTGTTACCAGGTCCAAATTCACCAAATGCAGTGAAAATACCAAAAACAACAACAAACCCAGCAATATGTTTTCTTAAAGTTCCTAAACATGCCGACATTGCAATTCCAATAATACCTTGGGCAGCAACGCCTAAAGCTAAAGTTAATCTTGGTCCGATATAATCAGCTGAAAGTGCACCAAGAATAGTTCCTGGCATGTAGAACAAGTTGAAGACAACAGACCAACCCCAATTTTGATAAAGAGATCCATTAGGAATGATTTGTTCAATTATAATAGTGTTAAATGTACCAAAGGAATAAACTGAGAAATCATAAATAAACCAAATCAAAGATACAATAGTTAATCTAAACCAATAAAATTTTATGATTAACCACCATGGATAATCTCTATATTTGACTCTTTTCATGTTCATCTTACTAAATGAATTAGAATTACTCATCTTCAAACGAAGGAAAAATAAAATCAAAGGAGGTATTACACCTAATCCAATAGTTAATCTCCAAACTGCTCTTAAATGTCTTGGTGTAAAAATCCATAACAACACCAATGGAACAAAAGCAGCAACAACAAATCCAAAATCAATACAACCATTGGTAAACCATGCAAAATATCTATTTCTGTGACCTGGTGGTAATTGGTTGGCAAATTCAGACGCAATGACCGATGAGGTTGGATATTCAGCTCCGATAGCAACACCCAAAAAGAATCTCCAAACGGTTAAACATGCAAAGAATCCTTGTACAGTGGCCCCCTATGAACCAACAGCACATAAAAGGGTGAAAATGATCAACATGACATTTGCAGCCAACATACCTCCTTTTCTGTCTATTCTATCAGATATGTAACCAAAACTTAATTGTCCAACAACGGTACCCACGAAACCAATGGAACCAATATTGTTGATAGCGTTTGATTGGGTGAATTCATCACCATAAATTTGTTTCAAACAAGATAAGACAATACTAATCCCAGCATTAACATATCCATCACTGAACAATCCAGCACCAGATGTGAATCCACTCCAAAGAGAATTAACGGTAACTTTTGTTTCTATTGTTTCATCATCTTCAACTATATCTTCTTTCTGTAATTGTTCTTTACTTTTACCTAATGTGATTTCTTGTGGGATAGTTTTAAAAATTTCACCGAAACTAAGCAAATCTCTAGTAGCCATTGTTGATTTGATTATTCTTGTAAGTTTTACAATTCATAATTCTCGAGAGTATGTTGGAGGATATGTTTGTCCTTTTATAGACTTCTAAAGTCAAAACAGTAGGAAATTTCAATATCTATGAAAATTAGGCTTAAAAGCAAAAAGATAAGCATTATATTAGACGCACAAAATTATTTTAAAAATGTACATTATTTGTTTCTGCATTGTGGAACGGGAGAATTCAGTTTGTAGTTAATTCATTCGTTGCTATCTTTAATGAATATTATGCCGTTGGTATAAAAAGGCTAATGTACCACAAAAGACAAAAAATATTATATACTCTAAGCCAAACAACGTGGGATAAAGTTTAGATCAATGGGACCCACTAGTCCTTTGACCCTGAATCCATATAATTTTCAAATAATCCAATAATTACTGCAAAATAGAAGAGACAGGCATGTTGATATTTCTACTAATATGACAAGAAATGATTATATCATTATATATATATATATATATAATCAGATCTATTAGATTTCGTTGCCAAGTTATCTGTCAAAAAAATTGGGTTTGCGCGGTTTGATCAAGAAACCATAATTTAAAGTTGCAATTAAATTGAATCATAAGTGAGACTAGCATCTTCATTGTATTCTCATCGGGTTTAATTCATTGGTTTGAAACAATCATAAGGCAATGGGATATGGTCTAATTTATGAATTGGGTGCCATCTCATTGTTCTTAAGGAATATAATGTGAAATGGATGCAATTCTACTAACGGTTTTGCCCTTTAATCTACGGTCAGTTCATAATTTTCAGAATAATTAATAAACGTTCACTTCAAACCATATTTTAAAAAAATTCAAGCGCATGGGCGCAATAGGACAACTTTGACATATAAAACTGTGAAAGAACACTTGTAGCTCAATTGGTTATATAACTCATGGTGGGGTATTTTTATTTAGACCCACGTTGTCTCAAATCACAAAAAAAGAAAAAAAAAAACATTCTCTGGAACCCCAAAGTAAGTTTATTCAAAGTATGAATTATTATTTATTTATTTATTTATTTATTTATTTAAATTATACGTAAATTAAAAGGAATGAATATACACACAAACTAAGTTTAGTCTCTAATAAGAAAAACAGATGTTATTGTAAATGGTAATAGAACGGTAACGATGGAATGTGGTAAGTAGAATTAAAAAAATGGAAGAACTGATTCCTCTGAAACCGATTCTATACAGAGTCATTATCGACTCTAATGGTGTCAATTTTTTCTTTATCGAATGAATCTGATTCATGAGTAACTTCACTAACATGACCAGTTTCACCCAATAAGTTGATATCGAAACCATTTTCTTTCAAGTATGCAACAAAGTCACGATCTTCTCTATTGATGGCATCTTGACCAACTGGTGGACAGAAGAAGAATGTTAAACCAGCACTGAATAAACATAAAGCAGCACTAACGTAGAATGGAACTTGTAATGCCAATTCATCATCATATGCATAATGTTTTTGGATAGCTGGGAAAACCCAAGTACCTACAAATGCACCAATCTTACCAATAGCAGCAGCAATACCATAATATTGACCTCTTATAGCAGTGGCAGAAGTCTTGGAGGCAAGTAACCCAATATTATCACCTGGTCCAAATTCACCAAAGGAAGTGAAAATACCAAAAACTACAACAAATCCAGCAATGTGTCTCTTTAAAGATTTCAAACAAGCAGACATAGCAATACCGATAATACCTTGGCATGCAACACCAATAGTTAATGTTAATCTTGGACCAATGTAATCACCAGCAATAGCACCAAGAAAAGCACCCGGAATGTAGAACAAGTTGAAAACAACAGACCAACCCCATTGTTGCCAGATTGGTGCATCGGGAATGATTTCATCAATAATAATGGAGTTGAAGGTACCGAAGGAATAAGCAGAAAAATCATAGATAAACCAGATTAATGAAACAATAGTCAATCTGAACCAATAAAACTTGACAATCAACCACCATGGATAATCTCTATATCTAACACTTTTCATGTGTAATTTCTGGAATGATTTTGAATCATTCATTTTTAAACGTAAAAAGAATAACGCTAACGGTGGAATAACACCCAATCCGATAGTCACTCTCCATAAAGCTCTTAAATGTCTTTCGGTAAATATCCAAATCAACACAAATGGAACAAATGCAGAAATAACAAACCCCATATCAATCATAAAGTTAGTAAACCAACTGAAATATCTATTTCTATGACCTGGAGGTAATTGATTAGCAAACTCTGAAGCAATGACCGATGAGGTTGGATATTCAGCACCAATACCAACACCCAAGAAGAATCTCCAAACGGTTAAACATGCAAAGAATCCTTGTACAGTGGCCCCCCATGAACCAACAGCACATAAAAGAGTGAAAAGGATCAAGATCACATTTGCAGCCATCATACCTCCTTTTCTAGCAATTCTATCTGAAATATAACCGAAACTTAATTGTCCAACAACAGTACCCACGAAAGCAATCGAACCAATGTTATTAATAGCATTAGATTTTGCAAATTCATCACCATAAATTTTCTTTAAACAGTAAAGCACTGTACCAATAGAGTTATTGACATAACCATCACTGAATAACCCAGCACCAGCAGCAAACCCATTCCATAATGATTTACCTCTAACTCTTGTTTCCACTGTTTCGTCATCATCATGGATATCTTCTTCGATTAATTGTTCTTTGCTTTTACCTAAAGTAATTTCGCGGGGAATTGTGTCCCAAATATTTGTAAAGTTTAGAATATCTCTAGTAGCCATAGTTTAAAATATATAGTAAAAGAAATGAAGGAACTGTTGATTGAAAGAGAAATCTACGTCAAGATCATGGAACTCTTTTTTTTTTTGAAAGAGTTGGGGTAAAGAGGAAATTTGCATGCCTATTTATATTGTTGTGATCTGTAGGTAAGGCAAAATGAATTTTTTTTTTTTTTTTTACAAAAAGAAAAATTTTTGTTTCATCCGAATTCCACAAAAATTATTATCAAGATATACTGCTTTGTCTTTTAATAGATATGGACATTCTTCCGTACACGATTTATAGCTCCTATAAAGATCATAATTATCCATATCCATAGTCTAATATACGCATATAAAAATACACATTATCTGCTATCACACCAACCCAAATAATAGACTTAAAATTTTTCAACTGTTCTATTCTAAAAAGATAAAGGGAAGCAAAAAAAAAAGGTTTTGAGCTCTCGGTCCCCTCTCTTCTTTTTTCCCACTTAAGAATCGGTTTACACACACAGGGGGGAAAAAATAGCCAGAGAGAGAAACGTGGGCTATCTTTAATTAACTGCGTTATGAAAATGGTGTCATTGGGATAGTAAGTAATGGTTATGGACTGGTGCTGATTGATTGAACCAATCAGGTTATTATCAAACCAACTGAGATTTATAGAAATTTCTAGAACTTTTTGGTAGTGTCCTGATTTTCGCAGTAATGTAAAATTTTTTGTTGTTTTTCTTCTTTCTTTTCCACCTAAGAAAAAAAAAAAGAAAATAGCGTAATCTGTCAAATTGTTCCATAACGATCAAAAAGAACAAACGAAATAATAATAGATAATTGATCATTGCCAAGGCCTGTAAATGTACGATATTCAAGGTACACACTCATGGTCTAGATTCAATATAAGGAACAAGAATATATATACTGAAAACTAAATAATTCCGACATATAAATATATAAGTCCGATTAATTTTTTTTTTTCTTCTTTTTCATTTCATTTTTTTTTTTTATTAATCTGTAACTCATATGCATGTCCATCGTTTCCGAAATTTCACAAATAAAGCCGGGTGTACTAAAGAAGAAAAATCACGATATTCAAACTGGGATTTTTGTTTCTGAGGTGCTTATACGGTCTATTCTACAGAAATACTTACGTCATTGTAGTTACTAAATGCCGTCGCTGTATTATATGCTACATTGTCCTACGTTTGATGGTATGGCAAAAGATTTATATTCCAAGTTTAATTTAATTCAGTCACACGAGCCGTGGATGGAGGGAACAATAAAGAAAATAAAAGATTACTACTTGCTATTATCATTGGTTAATAGCGAATCAGAACAATAAGAGATAATTTAAAGCGAAACAAAAAAAAAATTTGTGATAATGCAGGGTGTGCAAAAGTGTTCAAAATAAATTTTCTTGAATAGGAAGGTGGATGATTGCCTTATTCAATTTCTCCACTCCATTAAACTCATCACACGATTTGTAAATCTAGATCAAATATTAAATAACATTAAATAATAAAACATGTGTATATCTAAAGTAACTTGTAAAAATATTAAAAAAACAAAAAAAAGAAAATACAAAATGAATTGAACAATACAGGGTCCGATTTGACTCCTTTTCAATTTAGGCCAATTTTTGACTGGTTTCAACTTTTTCGTTGATCTTTTCAACAGAATCAGATTCTTGAATAGCATCTGATTCTATTTCGCTAACAGAACCTTCACCCAATTGAGTGATATCAAACCCATTTTGTTCCAAATAGTTAACAAAATCTTGATCCTCTCTGTTAATTGCATCTTGGCCAACTGGTGGACAGAAAAAGAAGGTTAGCAATGCACTAAATAAACATAATGCAGAACTGACATAGAATGGAACTTGTAATTCCAAATCTGGATTAGCTGGATCAGCATATTTTCTTTGAATAGCTGGGAAAATCCAGGTACCAACAAATGCACCGATTTTACCCATGGCTGCAGCAATACCATAATATTGACCTCTGATTGAAGTAGCACTTGTTTTTGACGCAAGTAAACCAATGTTACCCCCTGGACCAAATTCACCCAAAGTTGCAAAAATACCAAAAACAACAGTGAAGCCAGCCACGTGCTTTCTCAAACTGTTCAAACAAGCAGACATAATGATACCAATAATACCTTGCAAGCCAACACCGAGACCCAAAGTTAATCTTGGACCTAAGAAATCAGCAGAGAAAGCACCAAGGAAGACACCAGGCATGTAGAATAAGTTAAAGACAACAGACCAACCCCATTGTTGCCATAATGGAGCATCAGGGATAATTTGACCCAAAATTATAGCGTTAAAAGTACCAAAAGAATAAACAGAAAAGTTGTAAATAAACCAGATTAATGATACAATTGTCAATCGGAACCAATAGAATTTGACAATCAACCACCATGGATAATCTCTGTATTTGACCTTTTTCATGTGTAATTTTTCAAATGACTTGGAGTTTCCCATTTTCAATCTAATGAAAAACAAAACTGTAGGAAGCAATGCACCAATACCAATGGCAACTCTCCACAAAGCTCTCAAATGTCTTTCAGTAAAGATCCACAATAAAACAAATGGAACAAACGCAGAAATGACAAACCCGAAATCAATCATGAACCCAGTAAACCAGATAAAGTATCTGTTTCTGTGACCAGCAGGTAATTGATTAGCAAATTCAGATGCAACAACTGAAGACGTAGGATATTCTGCACCAATAGCAACTCCCAAAAAGAATCTCCAAACAGTTAAACATGCAAAAAATCCTTGTACTGTAACACCCCATGAACCGATGGCACATAATAAAGTAAAGAAAATCAACATGACATTAGCTGCCATCATACCTCCTTTTCTGTCAATTCTATCAGATATGTAACCAAAACTTAATTGACCAACAACAGTACCCACGAAACCAATGGAACCAATATTGTTGATAGCATTTGATTGTGTAAACTCTTCGCCGTAGATAATCTTCAAACATGACAACACGATACCGATGGAATTATTGACATACCCATCTGAAAACAACCCAGCACCACTGGCGATTGCTGGCCATAAATTTTGGAATCGAACTTTAGATTCTATTACTGCATCTTCATCAGGTTGAAAATCTTCTTCAATTAATTCTTCTGAATTTTTACCAATGATAATTTCATTTTTAAGATGTTTAGTCCAACCAACAGCAAGTTCGTTAAATGAGTGGGGTAAATCTCTAGATGCCATTATTCAAAAACAAAAAAACAAAAAAAAAATTAGGAAATTAGGAAATTAGGAAATTACTAGGGAAAGAGAATATGTTGGATCTTGTTGATTTGATAAAGAGAAGCAAAAAAAAAAATAAAAATAAAAACATAAGTTTAAAGATGTGAATAGCAGGAATCTTTTGGGGTATTTATATGTCAGAGGTTTTAAATTACAGTACAATTCATGGGTTTATCAAAAAAAATGAATAGTTGAAATTGTTGAGTTTTTTCTTGGTAACTTTCAATCAGTCAATCAGTCAATCAATCAATCAATCAATCAAAAAAATGTAATTGTTCACAGGTTATGTATAATTGTTATTATTATTTCCCTTAATTTTGCAATTCATTAAAATTCCATTGTTCATACTACACTAGAGTCAGAAAAAAAAAAGAGTACATAAATTTCTTAGCTTACCAAGAAAAAAAAATTTTTTTGTTAGTGTCCTTCCTTTTCAATGTTCCAGTTGTGGGTCGTGTATTGCAATTGAACCCCCCTCCCTTTGTAGTTCAATAGTTTTGAATTAAACATGTTTGTTAGTGTAAAGTGGAATTTAACTTCCTAAAATAGCAGTGTTTCTCATATTGAATGTATATAAACCTCGCCAATTATGCATAAACGCATGATTGTGAAATGTGGAGACGAAGAAGACTAAGAAAAAAAGGCAAACAGAACGATACTATCTGAAGCAATCAACTATTTCCTCGCTGTCTTCTTTGATAGATCTCTGAAGTTCTGATTAGTTTGAATGTTACATTTCGCATGTTCTATGAGTGTTCACGTGGACGTGATCTATATAAGTAATTTTGCAACCTAAACTAAGAAAATTTAAGCCCATCGATATTATGCAAGCAAATCAGCAACCCTACAGAGAAAAAGGACATTAAAACTATCAATCGATAACACAAAATCAATCTCATATAACTTCTAAGGTATAATTACAATACTAACGTATTAAGTCAACGCTTAGGTTGATACTAACGGTCTACCAGTGTTTAAAGCCGGGTTATTGTTCTATGGCTTAACAAAATTTTGATCTTTCCATAACCATCAATTTAAGTACAGGCGCATCAACGCAACATGCTATTATCAATTCTTGTTTTTTTAGTTAACACCCTGTATTGAGCTCATGACTTATACACACGTGGGGAATCATAACTAGCCCAGTTCTTCTTGATGTTCTTTTTATTATTATTATTACTCTTTTGCGCTTAACCAAATTTATTTCAGGTTATGAATACTTCATGCATTATACGGCAAATTAAATAAAAAAAAAAAATCAGAATTAGAGCTTTTTATTCTCATTAATGCACGTGGGGACAGTATCATCATGTGGCCAATATAAATTAAACCACAGTGTTGCTAATCACCTCTAAAACAATCGGATATATGGCTGCAAATATGTTAATGTTTACCTTCGTATACTAACAACTATTTACAACCTTAACCTATGTTTCTTCATCTCCATTCAACGGTATATTTCAAAGTTTCACCAGCTTTAAATGGAACAACTTCAAGTTCTCCATTGGCAATAGCTTCAGGAACCTTGTTTTCTCTTTCAACTAACCACACAGATTCATTTTTGTGTTTATTTAAAATTTCATCTGTTAAACCATAAAAGTTGATACCATTATCACTAACAAATTTCTTTAAATTTTCTAATTTACCAGCTTTATCAAAAATTTCTGCAACATAAGCAATTGCATGACTTTGAGTATAAACACCAGCACATACACCAACATGAGTTTTTTTAGCATGAATTGGATGTGGTGCACTATCAGATCCAAAGAAAAACCATGGTTCTCCACTTGTAGCTGCTTCAACTAATGCTTTTCTATCCTTTTGAAATTTAGCAACTGGTTTACAGAAATTAATTGGATTACCTGCCCAATTATCAATAATTAAATATAAATGATGAGCAGTAATAGTAGCACCAACAGAAATATCATCACCTGGTTTATAATTTTGATTAATTTCACGAATAGTGGCAATAGCATCACTAGTAGTACAATGTTCCAAAATGAATTTCAAACGTGGGAAATCAGCATGTAATTTTTTCAAAGCAGGTAAGAATTTTGGTTCTGCTGTAATAACGTTGATTTCTTCATCATTTTCATCAGTTGATGGTTTTTCACCATGAAGATTTAAAACAATTCCTATCTTTTGCATAACTTCAAATAATGGATAAAATGAAGTAAAATCATTTGGATCAACACCATATTTGGAATTAGTGGTGACACCAGCTGGATAACATTTAATACCATGGATTAAATCAGAACATTCTTCAATTAATTCAGGAGTTAAATCTTTACTAAGATAAAAGGACATTAAGAAAGTTGTTTTTGGTGATAATTTAGAAAGTTTGGCATGATAATCAACAACTTGTTGTTTAGTAGTAATTGGTGGAACCAAGTTTGGCATGACATATGAAATGGCAATACCACCTTGTCTAACAGTTGGGGTAATCAACTCACACATTGGTCCATCACGAAGATGAACATGCATATCAGCAGTAATACCTAATTCTATTTCACTCATTATAAGATGCAGGCTTGTATTGTTGATTTTTATATAGTTTCTGGTTTGTGGGGTAGTTATATATCAACCTTATATATTTGAAATGAAATTTTTCGTTTTGTCGCTGGAAAATTTTTCGTTCTTTGAAACTTTGTATGCTCATTGCATATAAGACAGAGAGAGAAGAAAGGAGGAGTTGCACAAAATAAATTTGTGTTAGTTCATAGATTGAAATGTTTATTTTCGATACACAAGTCATAAGTAGAATATTAAATAAAGCTATATCCAAAACTTGATGATTATGGAAAAGAATACTAATAACAAAAAAAAAAAAAAGGAAAAGAAAAAAACAGAATCAGACCATCATCGTAATCAAATTATGAAGTTGATGATTGAGTTTGACGAGTTGAACCAGAAGTTCCGTGAGATGAAGTACCAGTAGTTGAAGACAGTAAATCCTTCTCTAAAACCTTCTTAATTTCATTAGGTTCAGGACCAACAACTTTATCAATAATCTTACCCTTTTTGAAAAACAAAGTGGTTGGAATTGAAGAAACCTTATAATCATCAGCCAATTCTCTATCTTCTTCAATGTTCACTTTATAAAATCTAATGTTTCTATCTTCATACATTTCAGAAAATTCATCCAACTTGTCATTCAAGCCACTGCAATGTGAACATTCATCAAAGAAATCAAGAACAATCATATCATTCTTGTTTTGTAAAGCAGAAGAAAATTGTTGTTTGGTTTGGATATTTTGCAACATTTTTGGGAATTGAGAATTATTAGTTGATAATATAATCAATAATCATTGAAAGAAATAAAGTTGATGATTCTTTTGTATATTCTCTATTTATATACCTTTGGTGATAATATGACAAAGGGGGGGATTTAGAATATAGCAATACTTGGACATCCCTTGGATCCCAGTAAAATCATGTTGAATCAAGTTATTGCAAAAAAAAAAAAAAACAATCCCAAATACAAGTCTAGAACTTATTCTGTAGAATAATGTAAGGAATGAGTATTGTGTGATGTTAGATCATCAAATTAAAATAAATGAGTAGATTAACTCAACCTCCTTGATTTATCATTCATTGTGGGGATGGTTGCTAGAATATATGATTGTAAAGGAAATTTCTTTCATCCCTCATTTGAAAAACTGGCTGCATAAACGTTACCAAACAAACAAAGCAAAAAAAAAAAAAAAAAATCAAATCCCACGGCCAACTCCTTCGACAGAAAAAAAAAAAAAAAAAATAATAATAATAATAAACATCTAATCATCCTTTCAATTGTTACTCCCTTTACATCATATTAACTTTTTATTTTAATAATGGGTTCAGTATTTCTCCCACATCTTAATACAGCATGGCACGTTGATCAGGCGATTCTTTCAGAAGATGATAGATTAGTAGTTTTACGATTTGGTAGAGAAGAAGAAACTCAATGTATGATTATGGATGAAATTTTATTTTCAATTTCTGAAAAAATTAAAAATTTTGCTGTTGTTTACCTTGTTAATATTGATAAAGTATCTGATTTTAATGAAATGTATGAATTAGATACAAATCCTTTAGAACCTTTTACAATTATGTTTTTCCATCGAAATAAACACATGATGTGTGATTTTGGTACGGGGAATAATAATAAACTAAATTTCATGATTCATGACAAACAAGAGGTGATAGATATAATAGAGACAATATATCGAGGTGCAAAAAAAGGTAAAGGTTTAGTAGTAAGTCCAAAAGATTATAGTCGATCAGCTAAAGATATATAAAACGAATATACATATATATATACTATTCTTCTCTGATGATGAATTTAATTATCAGCATTTTGAGCATAAAAGAAATTGACACTTAATAATTTAGAAGCAGGTGCATTCTTTTTAATCCAATCTCTAACTCCACTAGCTGGGACACCAGTGCCCCAATTTGGTCTATCTTTTGGAGCAGTCAATTGACCAGCATTTGGATCTTGTTTATATAATAAAAACACATAACGATGTTTACCAGTTTTTGGTGGTGGGCCTGGACCCATATAAGGAACCAATTCTCTACCTTCGCTAACATCAATAAAATGGCTGATTTCTGGTTCACCATTTGAATTGGTTGAATGTGGCAATTTTAAATCAGTAACCAACCAATGTAAATATTCTGACCATTTCTTTTCAGTATAAGAAGGAGCATCTGGATCAGTCATAACAAGAATAAACTTATCATTTTCACCAATTGATTCAATTTTACCATCCTGAGTAGGAGAATTTAAGGTCAATTGAATTTTTGGGATTTTTTGAGTACCTTCAACAGATAAGGTATTACCTAAAGTGACTAATTCAGTTGGACCATATTCAATAGATAATAAACCTTGAGTATCGAATTGGTCAACAACTTCAGGAACAACTTTACTTTTGGTGTAAGCTTCATCTAAGGATTGGGAAATAGTAATTAAAGTCATGGCTGATTGTTTGAAAAATGTGGAGGGAGTCGTACGATTTAGTGGTAATTTAGAAAGTAATGTTTGAGATCTTAATAATGAACTTCTGGTTAATAGCCCGATTGATCTACTAAACATTAGCTATAGGAAGGGAAGAAAAAGGGGAGGATTATGGCAATTATAAGTAAGTTCTATAATTTTTTTTGTATTGTCTGTAAGCTAAACGACGTCAATGAAATAAATGTGAACGATTTTTTGCACGTTGGTGGTGGAGTTCGACTGGAGTGGAAAGTCAGGTAATATCCCACTAAAAAAAAAAAAAAATTAGGGAGTTAAAATTGTAGTAGAAAAAAAACCGAGCAACCTTAAATTACGTGCAATTACAAAGCAATCAATTACAGAGAAAATGATATAGGAGAGAGAAATCCATAAAAAAAAGTTAAGCAGATTGCGTAATGCTGCAACTTTAAATACAGCAACTATGATGGAAATGTTTTCACTTGATTTGGCTTATCTAGAATGGTTTAAGAGCAATGGTTGGATCAAATGGTATGGATCAAAAAACTGGGTAGAGAACGACAAAGAAATAAAAAGCGGAGCAGGATCTTTGGTCGCACTTAAACCCGATGGAAATGATTCCGGATTTCGGAGACTCCTGAAATTGAGAATATGAATGCAAAAATTGAAACAAGAACTAAAACAATTATAATATTACAGAAATGTCTACAAAAGAAGGAACAAAAAATAAAGCTATTTAAACAGGATTATTCAGAAGTGTTTTTAGAACTCACCTTGATATCCATTAAAGTTTTGATAGTTACTCTCATCATGTTGACCATTGGCAGTATCCTCTCCATTAACAGTATCTCCTGTAGCTTGTTGTTGTGCTGGTGGTGGTGGTGGTTGTTGCTGTTGTGATGCAACAGCCGCGGCTGCTTCTTCATTCAACTGTTGTTGGATCATTTGTTCGTGTAAAAGTTGTTGCTGTAATAATTCTTCTTCATTTGCACCTCCATTAAGAACACCTTCATCTTGTTGAACTTGATTTCGGTTAGAATACGAACTATTATTCCCACTGCTACTAGACTTTTTAGGCTTTTCTTCCTCTCTAGGAACAACATCAATAAGGAAATCAAACATATCACTCTTGGTTAAAGCAGCAGCAATATCAGATTTCTGTAATGTTCTTCTTTTATTCTCTTCAGCATGTATCCAAGCTCTCATTGTTAATTCTGTAATGAATACATCACACCCTTTAGCAAACAATATTGGTGCTTCAGCACTAATCATTCGTACATCCTCATCAGTTTTCATGACTTTCTTGATTCTAGCCAATGGTAATTGATGGTTCTTAAAGTCGTGTTCATCATGTTCAATCGAATTGATGGTTTCCTGCCAGTAATGCATCATCATGTCTCGATGTTTACCACTCAAACCTTGAGCAACATTATTGAATACATCTCCTGGTTGTTGTTGTTGAGCAGCTGCTTCAGCAGCAGCTTGTGCTGCTAATAATTCTTCTTCATCTACTATTGTTTGTGCTACTCCCATGTGATGATGGTGTTGTTGTTCTTCCTCTTCTTGTTGAAGATGCTCCTCATCTAATTCTTCTTCATTTATTTGACCATGCCCATGATGTTGTTGTTCTAGTTGATCTTGTAGATCCTGATGATGCTGTTGTTGTGCTGCCAATAACTCCTCATTACTCACTTGTTGCTCTACGTCAAGTTCCTGATGAAGCTCTTCCTCATTTAATTCATGATTTTGAGATGGTAACTGTTGGTGTGCTTGACTATACTCTGCGAGATCTTCACTCGCCAAGTAAGCCGATTCATCATATCTTTCCATTTCTATATTTCTATGAGCTACTCTTTTAAATCTTCAGCGCTGTTTCCTTGTATTCACAAAAGGTCTTGTTTTTCCTTTCCTTTTTTTTATTTTTATTTTTATTTCAAATTAAATAAATAAAAAAAACTATTCGTAATATCACGTAGTCAGGATTACTCGTAGGAAGTCACGCTCTTCTTTGTTGTTTAGTTACTTGGGTTAATTAGTCTTTGGTTATTCTTTTTTTTTTTTCCTCTCTTTGTTTTGTAGTTTCTGTGCGATACAGAAAATTTTTCAACGACACCCGTAGTCGCATTGTTCACAGATGAAATGACAAAACTTGTTTAATTCATGTAAGACATTTTTTTTTTCATTTATTTATTTATTCATTTATTTCTAAAACAGAATCTATTTACTCTTTAACGGCAACAACTTTTTCATCAAACCTAACGGATTTTCTTCTTTCACCATTGAACTCTGAAGGCACCTCTAATTCGATTCCTTCTTCTCCAACAGTTTCTTTTGTTGCTTTTAACATGTTTCTAATGCTACTAGCATTTTGCAGCCCTTGGTGTGATGATGATTTTCTACGTTCATTCTGCTTCAAGTCTTCTTTACATTTAGCACACCCACAAACAAATCCCCAGTTTACACGTAATTCTCTTTGTCTTTGATGAACAGTATGACTTGGGTTGACGTATGTGGTGGTCAACTCTTCACCACTCTTAATATCTCTCGCAGCAAACACCTTTAAACCATCGGTTCGTTGCATTTCCGTTTCAACTGATGTATTTGGACTACAGTTATGATTCAAATGTGATTGGATTAAGAACACATTAGAATCCAAATTGTTGATATTGTAGGTTCCCATCATGTATAAAAACTCACGATAGTCAACTGGATTTTTTGGAAAAACACGCAAGAACTTTTCATAACCTATTCTCCATAAACTTTCTTGTTGTTCTTGAACAAATAATGCACCTCCATTCAAACTGTCAAATGTACCGGCAGATGAATTTAATGCTTTGTATCTAATGTCTTGAGAAACTCTTGCCATGGCATTGAATTGTTTTTGTTTGACGCCAGTTCTATCAATGACACAGTTGGCATATATCAAAGTAATTGCATAAAGAGCATTCCATTGTTCTTCTAAACAATATTCTTGTATTTCTAAAAACGCTTCAGCATCGATAGTCTTACTTCTCTTAGAACTTGGGTTATAAACATTATGTTTCAATAATCCATGTAAAGTGCCTTCCAATTGTTTACACTTCTTAGAACACCATACTTCTGCACAAACATTACAGTCCAATCCTTTTAACACCGCACTTGCTTCAGATTGCTGTAACAATTTCCCACAATATGTACAGGCAGATGCATTTTTCATTAAATGGACATTAGCTAATGGTGGAACAAAAAACAAGGGTTCTTCTGACCACATCAAATCTCCTTTTTTAATATCTTTTTTAGCATATAATCCCTTACCCTTTTTGGAAGACATAATGATGTGAATATTTGCAGGTAAATCGACATCTGGTGTCATTACACTGGTGATATCTTTGGCATATGTAAATTGTTCTTGATTATTGAATGCTAACCCGAATTGTTTTAATAATGCTTTAACTCTTTTTTCAGAAATACTCCAATTTGGATGTTTTTGTTTAACTAATGCATGTAATTTAGACATTCCTAAGGATTCAGTAGATGGGTCTTCTTTCCAAATGGCAATCACACAATCAACCACTTGTCTTTCATGAGGAACTACTGGACCTTGTTCTTCTGGTTGAGAATCATTAATTGAAATAACTTCAATTTTTTCAGAAATATCCTGTGTCATAATTGTCGTTAAATAGATACTATCGAATTTACCAAAAAAAATTTTTGAAAAGCTTGAAGATGAAAAATTAGCTAACAGAAAATTTTTTGTCTCCAAATTATCGATGGGGAATATTTTTTTTTTCCTTTTTTGCTTGGTAGATGTTGCGGCGCTGAATCTTGAGAGTGGTCTTAAGCTAGTTAGATATCATGAGATCTGAAACCAACAAAAAGAGTATAGCAATATTACATGAAGTATATTAAATTAATTAGGTATACATGGATGCTTACTTAAAATGTGTTGTTCATCTCAAGAAATAATCATAACTAGAAGCTCCTAAACAGGTAGATAAACTTTGGTTGCAAAATCACGTAATACATAAATCTGATTAATTTTATTTACTATATCGTAGTACTGGCTCATATACCTCTAGTGATTACAGAATGACTGCAAACAAGTTTAACACTCAGTAGCATTAATAATAATAGTATGAATGAACAAATAGGAAAGATCAAATTACTCTATATGGCACCGGTAAGGCTCTAGAGCTGTAAATCCACTATTTCCTGGATTCAACCATTGGATACACGGTTTCCAAATATTTAATTCTTGTCAGTATCAACAAATCTAAGAGGATGAAGCACGAGTGGATTTGATATTTAGACAACCCGGTTAATCTGGGAGTTCTCGTCTTTCAAGAAATCTCCTTTATAGTGTAGTGGCTATCACGGTTCGCTTTCAAATCTTTACGGGTTTAAAGTTCCGAGCAGACCGGGGTTCGATTCCCCGTAAGGGAGTTCTTCTTTTCCATTCTTTCCTTTATAGTGTAGTGGCTATCACGGTTCGCTTTCAGATTCATTAGAGTTTAAAAGTTCCGAGCAGACCGGGGTTCGATTCCCCGTAAGGGAGGATTATTTTTTGCATTTTTACTTTTTGATAACTAGTGGAAAGACGATGTTAGTTTATGGCTTTCTTAGTACTGTGGTTCTCTTGTGGAGCCTACACGTACAAGCATGGTGTTAGCTTTTTAAAAACTCCAACTGGTAGCATCTGTTTCTGTTCATATCTCACAGGATGAAAAATCACACTTGCAACACAAATTTTTTTGTTTGTTTGTTTGTTTACCTTTCATTCATCAATAATAATCCATATAGTCAATTAAGTTAGAGGTAATGAAAACATTATATTGAGTTGATCTGCATTAATAAAGCTGGTTTTGCTCAATTGCATTCAATAATTCAAGACATTGGTTATTTTAGCATACCAAGTTTTGTTTAGTTATTCCAAGGGATAAGTTATTGTTACCATCCTTTAAGTCAATAAGTGTTTACTTCGTGATATTTACCCTCTATTCCTGTTGGTTATTTCATGCAATACAATCATTAGGTACAATATTAATAGTATCACTGTTGTTCAATAAAATATGTAACCAAGGGACCTCGCAAATAAGGTGGTGCTAGTGCACCCACTGTATTGAAGCTCTCAGAAGGGATCCACAACTAAGGACAGTTTGGATTAGTGAAGGTCTTTCATCAAGTTGGTGGCTGGTCATCACTATCTGAATCATTGATTGTGATGTATATTGCACCCGATTACATATAAAGTGGACCAACTTCGAGGGCTACAGACCAGGCCCAAGTGAAACGCTTGGTCCTAAACCCCCATGGGCCATGGGAGACTATTGCTGTCCTCAAGATGAGGACCGACATGGACTATGCATGTCACACAACAACCACTCGCCTATTCCCCCAGGTAGGGAGAAGGAGATCAATATGCCATCGAAATGCTGACTGATTATTCACCGAGTACTTTGCAAACCATGTATGGAAATAACCCTTGCTTGGCTCATAATCATTGCGGAGGATATTAATTGGTTTATTGTTGAAAGACAAAGAAGTTCTAATGACAACAAGTTGACGTGCATCTAAAATTCGTATGTCATGATCATTGCCTAGCCACGTGCGGTATTGACACAATGTGTGACTTGTTTGTTTCTTTGTTGGAACAAACCAGCCGCCTTGCCCTGGCCCCAAATAATAGGGAGAGAGAGAGAGAAGAAGAAATCGAAGAAAGCACACGGCGACGCGATAAAGACAATTAAATTTTTTTCTTTGTGCGAAGAAGAAAAAAAGAAATGTTTATATAAATCTTTATATGGAGATGATAAAAAACGAAGTGGGAACCAAGAAAAAAAAAATTTTTCCCTCTTTTATAATACTTGTTGTCGGTATTGACATTGACTTTTGAAGTTGCAAAATACGGCTAGGAACTCCTTAAAGAATATTGAAGTCAATATTGAGGTGGATTTGGTGTTGGTTATGTTTTGATAAAGTTAAATAATTATTCCATCTAATTAGAAACACATACACACACGAAACATGAAGTTTGCAAAAACATTAGAACGTACCTTAGAACAGCAAGAGATCCCTCAGCAATGGATAGAAGCAGCTATCCAGTATAAGGCCCTCAAGAAATGTATCAATAAAGTGGTTAATGAGTTGGAATTCTTGGGGTTACAAAAAAACACTTTGAAGTTGTTGCTCAACGACAAAGTGGTAGAAGTGAATGATTGTGAGACCAGTCCTGGGAACCCAATAATAGCAGAGTATATTTTAAGTAAAACCTCACTTGAGTCCCATAATATCAAACCTATGTTGAAGATTACTTTGGATTATTCAAACGATGAAATCTCCCATGATCATGTTGTTGAGTTAGGCAAAGAGTTGAAACAAAAACTCGAAAATTTTTTGAACAATGATGATTCTGACTCAGAAGAAGAGAATAGATTCATTGAGTTGCAAGAAGATGATGGAGGTGATTTGAAAATTGTTCAAAGTAGGGAAAACTCGTTATCTCCACCAACTTCACCACCTGTTTCTCCGCCCGTTTCTCCAAAGTTGAAAGTTACAGAAACATCAAACAATAATATCGATGAAGCATTATTAACCCCAGTGGATAATCACAAAAAGCATGAAGTTTATATTATGTTGAATTCTGATTCAAAATTTTTTGACATGTTGGATGAAGAGTTGCATAGTTTGGATGAGTTGAGACAAAATGAAGAAGAGAAAATCATCCAAGAAGTTAAAGTGCTTGCTAAAAAAGTTGAAGGCTTCCGATCCAAACAATCAGAATTGTACAAATGGAGAGAGTTATTCAGAATGTATCTTGATTCAGAAGTATATTTCAAATACAATGATACCGAATTACGATCACAACAAAGAAACGGTGAACAAATTAAACAAAATTTAGATCAGTTTATGACTAATTTAAAGAGTACAGGTGTTATCACAAAATTTAACAAAAAGAACAGTATGGAAGCATTTAACGAATTTATGGCGATGAATTACCATTTATTAAAGTTGATCCAGTTCCAAACCATCAACAATGAAGCATTGCGTAAGATTCTTAAAAAATTCGACAAGCAAACCTCATTAGGTATCCAAACTACGTTTCCCCAGTTGATTTCAAATGACCATATATTCATGAGTGGTAAATCGTTAGCTCAATCGATTTGTTATATTGTTCAACAATCAGTAATCAGTATTATTCCACAGTTAGATGACTATTCGTGCCCTATTTGTATGGAAATTGCTTTCAAACCAATCCGACTATCTTGTGGCCATTTATTCTGTGTCAGATGTTTGGTAAAACTTAAAAAAGGTGACAAAACAAGCTGTCCAATGTGTAGGTGTGAAAATGCCATTTTGTATGCTGATTCATCGAATTTGGATTTGGAGTCAATGGAATTAATGAAGAAATATTTTCCTCGTGAAGTTAAAGCAAAAATAAGAGATAGAGACAAAGAACGATACAATGAATTGAAGGGAAATGCCAGAGGTGGTGATAAATGTGTAATTACATAGTAGTACTGATTCTTAATAAAAGAAAATTTTTTTGCTTTATGATAAGTATTTAAGAGTATGACTGTAGATTTGAAAAATTTAGTGAAAAAAGAATACAAATTTTAAACAAAAAGGATACACACCAAAACAAAGATAAAAGCGATTGAAAAAGATAGAAACATATCAAAAACGTCATACTAGTATTTATTTACATTTTAATTTGTAAATTCCCTATCAATTGTATGATTACCATGATGATCATAATTTCCGAATTAGCATTTTTAACATCATAGAGACATTTCTCAATCGCGTGAAAATCACAATTTCTGGGTTCAGTAGTGTAGTGGCGATCACATCGGTTTCTGATTCCGGTAACCTGGGTTCGATTCCCAGCTGAACCTGTGTTATTTTTTTCTTCCCTGTTTTTTATTTCCTTTTTGCAAATTATCATCTCTGAAGAATTTTCAACTTTAATTAATAAGCTTTTTCATAAATAGATTAATTCGTATATATACTTGATAGGCATTTGGTAGTTTGACTGTTTCTCTTCCTTTTCTTTTTGTTAAAAAAATACAACATCTATAAACAAAAGAAGAAATTTAATAATACATTCTTATCAGGTACTTCTCCTTCACTTTCGTACAAGCACGTATATTCATCAATTTTCTTCCATGACTTGTTGAACATTGTTTTCATTAGCAATCTTATTAGCTAAAGCAGCATCTTCTGAATCAGCATCTACACCTTCAACATTTTTTGAAGCCTTTTTACCAGCAACAACATTATCTTCAGCATTACCGATTGAAGCTTTGTATCCTTTTTTACCAGCATTCTTGGCTTTGTTTCCACCAGTACCAACTAATTCGTCTTCATCAGTTCCAACAATTGGTGCTTCATTAGCAATTCCACCTTTTGGAGCTTCCACTACACCGATTCCCTTTTCACCTTTTGATCCTTGGGCTAAGTTTCCAGCCAAATCAATATTTTCACTTTCTTTGTCAGCTTTCGAACCAACTGCATTCACAATGTTATCCAAGTTGGCATTATTCTTACTATCTATATTTATTTTGTTGTTGTTCTTTTCTTGATGATTGTTGTTAGATGAGGAAGAAGAACTAGTTTCATGACGAGCCAATTCATATTCTGGATCAGGTTTTATCTTTATATCTTGAGAAATCCACCACATCAAAGTACCGATCAACATAAACATCACTAGGTATCCCATCAACTTTCTCTTTGGATTGTTGAAAAACACAATTGGTTCCTTTAAGTTGGAATAAGGCAGTTTCTTCTTTGTTTGGGTTTCATATAGTATGGTCTTGGTAGACCGTTATTGTTATAACTTCCTTGCATTATTTAATAATAGTTGATCTAAACGATATGGTTTTGAATCCTGTGATCTAAACCAAATGAAAGTTAGAAAAAAAAAAGGTCTAATCAAAGGAGCAATTACTAGTTTACTTATGTACTACGTGATTCATTTTTTTTTTCTCTCACTCCTTCTGGATGTTGAAGATTTTTTTTCTTTCTTTTTTTTATTCGCAGGCGTGTTTTCTTCCACAAAAGATAGAACATGAAAAACTAAAAAAAAAAGAAAAACTTCCGTTTTCCGTTGAATGAAATCGGTAGAAGAAAAAGATAAAGTAGATATTGATTTTAGAGGTACATACAACTACGAGGCCATGTTCTATACTGCATGAATGTATGAATTTGAGCAGCATTAGGTAACAATTCACTCATAAACATTCATACTTATCGTTTAGAACAGTATTGATAGACAGTCTCTCATTTAGATTGCATTCACTTGAAAGTATGGCAAAGCCCCTCCTCATCTACGTCGTAAATAATCATCAAGATTCTATTAATTGCGATAACCAAAATAATACCTTCACATTCTAATCATTACTTGACAATACTTTTCATTGGTGTTATTTGGCAACCAAACTGTTTCTTACGATCTTTATACATTATGTAAAAAAAAATAGAGTCTCAAACTTAAAGAGAACAAAAAAAAAGTTTATCGAATTCTACAACCGACTTTGCAACAATAGCGACCGATCCACAAAAAACATGTACATTGTAATTATAATCATTCTATTTTCTACTGTCCTTTCAATCCCTCCAGCATGTTTCATAAGTTGTACTAGTGAGATTGCCAGAACTTGTGCCAATGGATTGACTGATTTGACATGTCTTTGTAATAAAGAAGACGAAATTGTAACTTGTCTAGTTGATATTTGTCCATTTGGTGTATTTGTGAGTGCAAGAGATCATTACATTGGAACCTGCTTAGAGCATGGCAGACCCACAGTCACGAATCCATTTCCACCAGATGCAATTTGGCCACCATATCAAGATCAAGAACCCGAGGAACAACCACAGGTACCGGAAGTTGTTGAACAACCTGGGGAACAAGAATCAGTGGAGCAGCCACAGGAGCTAGAGCCAGTTGAACCGCCACCATCTCCACCACAAGAGCCAGCCCCCTTTGAGCAACCACAGCAACAAAAACAAGATACTACTTTTAGAACACAATTCACTAAAACCCCCAATCTTGCAACACACACGCTTGCGTTACCAACTAAAAGTAAAGTTCCTTCACATTCAAAAAACAGTAACCATCCTGCATCCGATGACTACAATAATGGACCCAACAAAAATTTTGATAGCGATGGTTCTGATGATGACCTATACGATCCAAATTCTGTTTGTGAATGGGAGGAAACTGATGCCTTAGACGAGAATGGAGACTTCATTATCATTCGAAGACCAATCAATGTTCCCAAGAAATATCGTAATCCGTCCAACGTTGGAAACACCAGGAGAGTGTTTATCAAGCGGCCAGTCAACTACTATTCACACGGAAATATAGAAGATTCGGATCCACCACGTAGAGCCCAACGTGTCAAAAAGATAAACACCCTGAAATCAAACAAGAAAAGCAGTAATGGCTCGTCCAATGTCTATTCAAAGTCTAAAGCATCTACCAAGAAGACTCCTAAAAAGCCACCCCAAACTCTTGCTTCCAAAATGAATGAACAAAAAAAGAGAACAAGGGTTAATAAAAAATCATTATAGAATGAATAGCAAAACAGCACTAACCAAATATACTTGCATGAGTTTTTTCATCAACCTTGATATTTACTATTCTTTCCCTTGGGACACTAACTAAACCAATTTCTCTCACATGTAATTGTCGGCAATTGAGCCTGTCTATTGAAGTTTCAAACACATTAGACAAAAGCAAGTTTCCAAAGGGATCCACAACAGTAAGAGTACCTTCAAGTAATCGAGAATCAGTCAACTTAACATGTAAGTTAGCACCAATGAATTTTTCAGGTTGAACAGGAGTAGTCATTTTTATTTGTTTGAATATTCACAGTATTAGGGCTAGAAGTGAAGAAAAAATTAAAAAGTCAAGTAAAAAATCTTGAAAACTTTTGGGGCGTGCGAGTTGGCCCCAAAAAACTTTTCGTTCCAGCCATTGAAAAGGAAAAAAAAAATCACTTAAATTTTTTTTTTTTAATTTTTTTCACTTCTTTTTTTTTTCTTCTTTAACATCAATCGCAGATTCACCCTTCGCTATAAAGATTGGCTTTGCTTTTCGTCTATGGGAAGCCAATTTGGAGGTTTACAAGTGGATATAAGCGTAGATTAACCTTAAATGGAGCACGTTTCTGGGCGCCTGGTGTTGACTAAAATAATGGAACACTGGGAATCAGTTGTGACTACAATTTTTTTTTTTTTTTGATTTTATGATCTTTAACCTTGTGGTTAATGTAGGTATACTCTCTAGTTTGACTGATCTGAGTGAATTGTTGATGATTCTAAGTTGAATTGAGCTCAATTGAAGAAGAAAAAAAAATAAACGAAAGTGAAAAAATCGTCGAGTATATGACGCTTCTTCGTTTTCATCTCATGCCTTAATCATGGAAGGATTTCAACAAGTACATGAATTAACTACACTTTATAATGAGTATAAGTCTTTCTTTCCATTCTGCGAACTTAAATTAACAGATGCATCACCAGAAGGTTGTCGTGAAAATCATATCAAATTAACAACACATGAAGGGTTGAACACATCAATCACTGTTGGCCTTAAAGGCTGGTACGAAATACCACATCCACATAAATCATACGAAACCTTTGAAGCCCTAATGCAAAATATCAGTCCTGATTTCCTAAATCGATTCGGTAATGAACTTACAAATAAATTAAATAACTTGTTACAATGAATATATTAGTTTCCTACCTACCTATCTATTTACAAGAATATCAAGTATTGCACCCGGGGATCACACTTATTACTTGGAACCCTTCTTCTTATTCTTCTTGGAGTCACCAAATTGTTTCTTGATGAAAGCTTCAACATCACCAACGTCCAATCTCTTATGTTCTCTAATGTAAAACTGTTTACCTCTTGGTAAGTATTTCTCTGGTTTGTACAAACATTCGATATTTCTGATATTTGGGTTATACACAGGGATTCTAACTTCAGAACCAACTCTATTCATGGTAGTTCTGATTAAAATATTAGTTCCCAAGTTCAAATCTCCTCTTTTAATACCAATGACTCTTCCAGTAACATCGGATCTGTCAAGATAGGTGACTTTAATGATGTCACCTGCACGTAAACCAGTACTATCATTCTTCACTAATGCACGTCTCTTACCTGTTGGATCATGTTTGGCTAATAATTTTTGTTGAACATATTCTAAAACTGGTTGTCCGTTTCTTTTAGTTGGCAATGGTTCATAAACAGTTGGCAATGCTAATGAAATAAACAGTTAGTAAAAGGATCCAATAAAAATATATTCAACCAAGTAAGGTAATACTTCGGAAAACACAAAAAAACAAAAAACACATTACATACTTCTCTTCAAATAATGAAAAAGTCTGACATTCTGTATGACAGGTCTAGCGCCAATAGATCTAGATATGAGTCCAAACATTGTATGGTTTCTTGATATATTGATTGGTTCGTCTTACGCTCAGAAAATTTTTCTTTTTTTTTTCTTTTCTTTTCACTGCTTCTTTCTTTGAGTCTGTACTAATAAAATCGTGCGAACGTGATATTACATAATCACAGCAGGAGTAATCAAACAGCCTACTAATTGTCCGTAACGGTATCAGTTAATAGCAACACCTCGTACAATAAAAACATTTCAAATTAATAAAATATAATACTATAAACTTTGTTCTAAAATCTTGGACGTCTTTTTCTACCTGTGAATTTAGAATCTTCAGCAACTTTTCTACCTCTCTTTCTCATAATGTCCTTCTTTCTATTAATAAACTCCTTCTTACTTTCCATGGCTCTCTTTCTCTTTCTACTCAAACTCTTTGTCTGTTGAGGAGCATCCATTTCTGCACCAGTCAAATTAATTTGTCTGTCGGCCATACCAGCTGTTAAAACCAAATAGTATTTCTTGTGTCTTTTAGATTCTGGATCGTCAATGACTAAACCACCACCGAAACCTGCAACCTTGGCAGCTCCCATTATACTTTCTGTTTGAGCATCATTCTTTGGATAAAATTGGGCAACAAACTTCCCACCTCTTTTCAATGATGCATATAATGTATTGAAGAAATTCAACAATCTCTTTTTAGGATCAAACCCTGCAACATCTGCATTACATAACCATTGAATGACTGATATAGAAATGGCTGCATCAAAAGTACCTGCCCTGAACGGTATCCCATTACCAACATCCCCTAAAAATAAATCTCCTTCAACTCCTCTATCCAAACCTGTGGCCAACATACTTGGTGCTATATCCATACCTATCCAATTATATCCTTCCTCAGTCAATATTTCTCCTGATAACCCAGACCCACACCCTATATCCAACAAAAAATGTGGTGCTTCTTGCTCTAGATTTAACAACTCCAAAGCTCTTAATGTCATCTTTGCTTGAATGTGTTGCACACGTGTAGATGATGTATATTTGAATGATTCAGTGTCATTATAGAACACTTCCGGTGGAGCAAGTTCTTCTGGTCTTGACATATTGTATGTTTAATTTACTATTCCAAAAGTGATAAAGGGGTTGGTTCTGTACAGAAAAAGATTCTTGCGATGATTCTAGGAATTTTTTTTTTTCTTTTTTCCTTTGCGAGTTTCTCATTTTTTTCTTGTGATCCAAGGTTTCTTATTTTCTACAATGAATAGTTGCAAAAAAATAAAAACAAGTTAAAAAGCACAGAATAATCAATAAATTTAAACACTAGTATTAAGTCATCATATATTAAAATGGTATTAAATTAACAAATTCTATAAGGTCATAAGTTTACAAATTTTTATACACTTAGAAACGGAATTCAGATGGTGAATCTGCTTTTTCTTTGTACGGATAAGGCAAAGCAGTGTCTGGTTTTTTATCGTCATGGAAATCAAATTTATCTTGTCCCTCTTCTTCATCTTCTTCATCATCTTCACCAGGTTCAAAAAATAAATCTTCATCATTATTTTCGTTATCATGATTTGAGCTATCGTCTCTTATTTCATTTCCAAGTTGTCTGGATGGCTCGTTATCAACAGTACTTTGTTTTTCATTCGAGAAATTGTTGTCCAATTCTGGATCACTTTCAACATCGGATTGTTCAGCGGTAATTATACTTCTGACATCTTTTGGTAATCTATCTGGTCTGTAGAATCTCAAATCAACACGACCAACAATATAGAGCAAATTAACAATAAATTCCAAAGCACCCCAGAAAACATACATGACTGGAGCAGAACCGACTGGAGCAGCATCATATTTCATACGTGCTTGGAAACAAACAACAGCACGCAAAATAGAACTAACCAAAATAATCAATGTAGTAACAGTAACAATAACGATGGAAACATTATGCTTCAATTCACCTCTATCATTGGATAAGCCTTTCACTGTGTTATGGTGGGTATCAGTGGCGGCAATAACTCTTATAGCATGACGATGATTACTGTTTCTTTTCATGAATGAAGCAGCAGCCTTTTGTGGTTCACCTTTTTTAACAAAGTACAACGGGTTGAAGGATTCAATCCACCATGGTTGATAAGTGTACAAATTTTCATCATTTTTAGTTGGTTTAAACAACCAAGCCAAGATAATCAACGCCAGAGCACATAATGAGTAAAGAATAATCAAGATAGAAGAGGTCATGACGACTTTCTTGTATCTAGCGTAATTGGCTTCTGAAAGCAAATAGACATTCAAACCAGCAGAAGCAACAATGGTCATTACAACGACACCAGCAACTAAAGCATATAATGTAATCATCAAACTCCAGAAAACTGGTTTAGAACCACCAACTGGATGTCTCCAAGTAAATATACGCTGTGCCAATATAAGGTTGAATGACGCAACTAAGACAGTAGGCAAAACCAAGAAAACTTCACTAGCGATACCTACTTTGGTATTGGTCAAGTCATGACTCCATTGGATTCTTAAACCAAAACCCAAAACTCTAATAATAGAATAAAAGACCCAACCGATCGATAACCAAAAGTAATGTCCTCTAGAATAATTGATCGCAAACACGGCGAAATGTAAGATTGTGATAACTGAAAACAAAGCAGTAAACAAAGCAGATGGACCGATATCACTACTGTCAGGATAATCACCAAATAATGCCAATTGTGTAGCTGCGGAGTATTCCACCATGATTGGAGGAAGTTTAGGACCAAGCAAGTTCTTAGCTTGTGCTGCCAAAGCCATAGCTCCCGTACCATCTGCAGGGTAATTATTCTGATACTTCAATAAAGTCATAAGACCATGAATAGCCGTGTATTCATGTGGATTTATCATCTTGAGATATGAATGTAAAAAAACGAGTGAGTGGGCGGATAGGGAAGGATGGTGTGAAGTGCCAGTACTCGAGAGAGGAATTCAATCAAATTAACTCAAGTAAGAACAAAAATTAGCAATATAATGAATTATTTTGAAGTTGGAACAAACAGCCACTTTTAATAGGATTTGTATTTTTTCAGGTTCATCAAAATTTTTTTTCTTTTTTAAACAATGAAGGGAAGAGCCAATACAATAATGAAACGACAACTAAATGAATTAATAATAATAATGTACAGAAAGAATGCAGAGGGTTATACACATTATAAAATCATCAGGTTTATTTTTCACCTTTTTTTTTTTGCGGTTTTCCCAACAATTATCTTTGTGTGCATAAGTCATTTCTTGAAGTTGACTCAAAAAACTATCACCTGCCTAATTTGGCCAATGATTTGCGGCGTATACATCTTAGAGCGGAATTCATTAACAATATAACAACCACAAAATAGTAACATCATCTTAAAATAGCTAAACATTTCGACTTTGTAAAATTTTGGGCTTTTGCTAATTACTCGTATTCTGGTGAGGCAGTAGACCCAGGAATTCAGTACATTAAGATGGAACACAACTCTTGATGATGAAGATAACAAGGGAGGGAGAGTAAAATGAAGGCTCAAATTCATCAAGGAAGAATGGTTTCCTAATGTATCATATGTTCAAGAATATAATGTTTCCTATTTCGTCATACTAGGAAAGTTGATTTTTATGCCGTTCGTCAAATAGAACAATAGGAAAATGTTTGATATCGCCCATGACATATGCACAGAGAAAAAAAAGAAGAAAAAAAAAAAAGGAAAATGACAACTGAGAAGACAGTTCCGCTTTTTTTTGTCTCCCTCTGCGGAACAGGGGTCAACATTGCTAGAAAATGATCAACAGCAATATATTGCTATCATAAAATTCCAGACGATAAACAGAAGAAAGGAGTTCGATGTCTTGTTGGTATTATGATGAACTGTGATTGTTAGAGCAATGAAATCGGAAGCCATCGTGGTTATCTAATTCATGTGATTTAAGGTACATCCGAACGATGCGCTCAAGCTGAATAATAATAATAATAATTAAAAAAGAAGGGGATAGCTGTACAGGGAGTAAATAGAACGGGCCACGAGATTTGTAAAATATAATATATCATTGATAGCATCCAGAACAGAAAACAATGGAGGATTTTTTAAACTTAGCCCCGAAACTGGCATGAGACAATAATGTGTAATGCGGGAAACTCTAAAGTATTTCCTTTTTAGGACTTGCAATTGACATTCATAGGTTTCAACAAATATCTTTACAAAGTATACCGAATGAGAAGAAATAAATTCATACGGCTCGTTGTTATTCTTAATTAACAAAAGGAAAAAGGTGGGGAGGTTATCCACAATAAAGGTAGAATTGATAAACAGGTATTACTGTTTGTTTTTCACATTTTCTACAGAATAAACTACTGGTAACAGATAAGAACAACCAGTGTACATGATCACAACGTTTCCTTTTAGACCGTTTGTGTATTGTTCAATTCATAATAGCACTTGATAACATCAAAACAGGGTAGAGAACCTGATAAACGTAATGTAATAAATGGTACATCACTCATTAGTTATTTAAAATGATATGGGTCTATCGGATCTCCCACATAATACGACAATACTCTAAATAAATCAAATCTACAACATTTGAACCAGTGACAAACCATGTTCATTCATTGTAAAATTTTCCATTAGTAACATCTGAGCGCTACCACTTTGAAAGTAGTGTCCATAAACAAATATTCTTCTCTACGCAGAGTTGTTAAGGAAGTAGAAAAAAAAAAAAAATAAAATTCCCATCGCATGTATATCTAGGTTCAATTCCTGCAACCAATCTACTACGACATGAAGAAATCCGTAAAAGAACAACACAGTGCATCAGAATCAGAAGCTGAAGATGTTGTTATAGAAAGAGATAGTGATTTTGATGATGATGAAGAAGAAGACGACTTCAGAGGGAAGGTATTCAACTTAAAATCTAAAAGCAATGCTCCTTTCGACCACAATGTATCAGATGATGAAGTACAAGGAGAAGACGAGGACGACGATGAAGAAAAGATAGATACAAATGATGTTGAGGAACTACCGGAAGATTTTGAGGAAATCGAAGATGATGTACCAGCTACTGAGTCTAAACTCAGCAAGAAGTTAAAGAAACTTACTAGTAAAGAATTGGCCAAAGAGCAGAAAAGAATAAAGAAAACCGGGGTATGCTATCTTTCTAAAGTTCCTCCATACATGAAGCCAGCTAAATTACGTTCTGTGTTGTCTAGATTTGGTGAAATTGATAGATTATTTTTGAAACCAGAAGATCCAAGTGTATATCACAAAAGAGTCAAATATGGAGGGAACAAGAAAAAGAATTTCACTGAAGGATGGATTGAGTTTGTAAATAAAAAAGATGCTAAACTATGCGCAGCAACATTGAATGGGAATAAACTTGGTGGTAAGAAAACATCTTATTATTATGACGACATCATCAATATTAAATATTTACTGGGCTTCAAATGGCTTGACTTGACACAACAAATAGCCAAGGAGAATGAAGTAAGACAAGCCAAACTTGCTTTGGAATTATCTCAACAACAAAAACTTAACAAGGCATTTGTAAGCAATGTTGAAAAATCCAAGATGATTTCAAATATTCAAAAGAAGAGAAAAACTACCGGTGAAGACGAACCTATTAGAAGAGACTTCAAACAAAGGAAGGTGGCCACCTCTAGAAGTGATGCAAAAGAGGAACTTAAAGTAAAATCAAAACCAAATGAAAAATTGAATGATATTTTATCAAGAGTTTTTTAGATAAATAGTACATATATAATTACATAGTTTTTTTTTATTTTTAACATATTTTATTTTGGTAGTTAATGGGAACGTTTGGATATTCGACCTGAATTAATTATGCGGTCTGGTTTTGCTCTCTTTGTTTTGAAATTAGCCAAAAAATCGTACCGTTTTGTAAGTTCCGCGAGATTCACACACTCAAGTTCATTCATCAAGAATTTATTACTTATGGCTTCCTCTCGAGTTATTTCTTTCAGCATGACAATTTTCTTAAGCTTAGCCCATTTCAGGTATGGCCACCATGCAGCTTGCAATTCAGTCTGTTCAGAATCAGAACTAACAGTCTTCAACACTTTATGAATCGGAGTGGAATTACCTAATAAGTCTTGACCCACAAAATCTCTTGGTAAATCAGAATAACCATTTGGTGGTGACTTTGATAGTAGTTTTCTTTCTTGTAATTTAGGTGACACATTCTTGGACGAGGGGAGTTTTGGAGATTGATGTTTCTGTTCGGGAATATCATTGCGATGGAGCTCTCCTAAGGTGGAATTGACTCTATCAATAATACTTTGACTATGTTTATCATTGTTATCTTCAGAAACTTTTAATGGAATAGATTCTTGAACCACTGGTGCTCGTCGAGGAGGCGATGAAGATTCGACCACTGTTTTGGGTATCTTCATCTGAACTGAATTTCCCAACAGTCTTTTCCTTAAACTTTCCATAAATCGATTTTTAGTAGGTGATGAGCTACCAGTACTACTTCTATCAATACGTTGGTTCTTATTGCTTGTTGGAACTTCTAGATCATTACTCATTCTTTTATTAAATCTAATACTTGTAGGTGGTGAATTTGGAGAGTTTGAAATGGGTGCAAGATTTTCCAAACTTTCAGGTACATTCTCTTTAAGTGAATCATTTACAGTAGGAGTAATAAAGTCTGTTCGATTGATTGGTGGATTTTTCAATGGACTACTACCTTTTGGAGCTCTAAAAGATGTGAAATTGGTTGTTGATTTCTCTTTACTGGCGGGTCGAGCAATTTGTCTTTCTGGAGTTACTATATATGTATCATCAAATTCTTCTTCAAACTCTGTATATCTCGGCTCAACCATTTTTATTGGCTAATTTGGATTGTGGTTGTGAAGTAGGATACAAATTTTGGTATTACTGTTCTTGTTCAATTGAAAGTTTGGAGTTCTGAAACGCAACAACCAAAAAAAAAAAAAAAATAAAAAAATTGTAGAAAAATAAAAAAAAAAAAAAAACAGAAAAAAACGCGTCACAAATACAACACAAACAAACTCAAAATAATCGTTATATACACTAAGTACTTATTATTCTAATCTATACTAATAAATCATCCAATACATCATTGTTGCAAGCGGTGTAATCGATTGTGTATAAACCATATGTTCTTTCATAATTAATTAAACCTAAGGAATCAAAGAAGAGTCTCAATTGGGTAATCAGTTCAATATTCTTAATTCCTTCTAGTAATGGATGCAATTCTCCCAGAGGTTGATCAATTTTCACTGGTTCATCTTTTAAGTATGTCAAATCAAATTTCTTTGATATCTTATCAATTATTCCAGTTGGGTCTTTGTTATAACTCTCCTGAGTTGTTGTGACAAACAACCATTCTTTCAAATTGAATTCATCATAACTCAAAATCAATAACTGATCTAATAGTTTGCACCCAAATAACACAAGTTTCAAATATTCTTTTGGTAAACTACTCAATTCTTTAGCAGTCTTGTTTGTCAAATTTTCAAAAACGGAATATAATTCCTGACTGATTAATGTCCACTTTGATAAAAGGTGCATCTCATTAAACTTCAAAGTAATTGCACGAAACAATGTGGTGATCTCAATCCTGATAAGATCAGGACAACTTCCACTCAAAAGGATTGAAATTTTACTGAATAGGCTCTCCAAATAATTCAAAAAGAAATCTTTTGGCAGTGATAACAACAAATAGGTTAACCTCTTTATCAAATGTGCATTACTCTCAATCTCAGACATCTCATTCCAAACAAACAAATTAGAAGGAGATGAGCTGGACGTGACAGTAATCTTTATTATTATATCGCCAAACTTTTCCCTATCGTTTGCAACCCAGTTCGACAATATTGAGGTCCAAATTGTAGAATCAGAGAGCGAGGTGCTAAAGAAGCTTTTGTCCATAAACAAATCAGAAACTAAATTCTTCCATCCACGAGAAGATCCACTTTTACCAAGCACATCTATCAACAAAAGAACTTGTCTTGGAATATCCATCACTTTCTTCAGTTTTGTTCTTGGAACAATAAAATTTGTTACGATTGAATTAGTCATCAGCATAGCTTTATCACTATCCTGCAAAATGTCATTGATACGTGGAATAACCTTGCACAAGACATCAAAGTTGTATTCTAATATGGAGGTACCCTTTTCTGCATCTTGGATATCACAAACTAAAACCGTTTTCATATTGATGATCAGGTTGAGAAGACGAGAGAACATATCAGCCAACTCCTTTTTATATCTAGTGTCGCGTGTTTTAGAAGTCGCCAACTTGCTTGCTAAAACATCACATATTCTAAGGCAATCCAGTAATATGTCTCCAAAATCAACTATATGTGCAACCACATCCTTTAAGAACCCCATGGTCATATTCCAAACATCAGTAACAGAATCATTGTCCATAAACTCGAAAAAGGCGATCAAAAATCTGGAGAGCTCCAGAACTTCAACCTCGGAATCCATAGTGGTCTTGGGTAACTCTGGTAGTGATTGTGCGTTACACTTAGACAAAATTGAGGTGAATAAGGAAGGTAAAGTCATTTGAGGTCTACCTCCATCTAAAATATTCAATAACTTTAATCTTGCATTGACGGTTCCCTTCAGAATAACCAATGTTTCAGTAACTTCTTGTCTTTCCAATTCAACCAAAGACTCCAAAAGTTTTCTGGCTCTGAACTTCAATTTGTGGGAAATATATGTCAAAGACTTTTCAGAATAAAAGTCTACGTTATCTGGAATTGATGGTCGAGTATCAGACCAATACCAAATTTTATAACTGACTCTTACAACGTCATGGATTGCAAGCAATATCGAATAGAGCTTGTTCTGTTCGGAAGATCTAATAGCAGGAGATTCAATCTGAAACACACCCAGGATCACTGAATTCAAAAACCCATTCTCCGTCCCAGTTATGGCTTGTTTTTCGGCTTGCTGCTTGAAATTTGCCGTTAGCAAATAGCCATGACTAATAGATAACAAGTCCTCCAAACCATTAAACAATATATCTATGGAGCTTTCAAAATCTTCTGTATTTTTAAAATGCTCCCAAGTGGAAAAACGGGTAAATAAATCTTCAACTTTCTTAACTAAAGTATCATTCAACACAAACAAAACACTGAAAACTGATTCCCCAAATAAGTACAAGGACTTGACGAGCAATGAGATCCATTTCTCTAGAAGAATAGAAGACTCGGATTTAGTTACCCCGAGAATAATGAAATTAATCAACATGGGGTTCTTATTCAGTTCTTCAACATGCAATAAGTTCAAATTCAATTTCAAGTCAGCGGCAACTTTGAGGTGGTAGAAAATATAATGTAAAAACTTTGACTGAACAGCCTCAATTACTTGCGAGTTTATATCAGATTTCAAAAGCTTAGTTGAAACTTGAATCAACGACATCAATATTTCTCCAAAATTACTCTCACTACCTGTGACCAACAATTCTAAGAGTACCAAACAGTTATCCATACAAGAATAATAATTTTGTAACTGGGTTTTATCATCGAGAATGTCCTGGATAAGACTCAACTCAAAAAACTTTTCAATCACCGACAAAAGCAACGACTTGTAGGTCGAAATATCCCAGTGATTTTCATGAACAAGGTCAATTTTCTTTTTGTTATCCATAACCGCAAGCTCGTTGTTGAAGCATTCCCTTAACAACTTCACATCAGATGAAATAACTTTGACAATCAAATTCAAATAATAAGAAAATTGTCCCAAATCATCCTCAGTGACAAACAAAGCTCTGTTACCATAGATACAATCAAAATCAAGTAAGGGATTAGTAATTAACTTAAGTAATCGATTGGAAGCTCCACTTTTAATAATTTTCTTTAAAAAATCATCAATGGATAGTTTGTTCTGCGAACTGGAATCCGAAAATCCATCTAACAAAATTTGAAGTGGTCGTTCCAAAATCTTGTCGCTCTCCCCAATTGATGTAGAATGGATCCATAATGTTTCCCAAAGGCAATAACACGTCTATCTTGTGGTAATTCCAAAAATAATTCAATTAACCCTGCTTCAATTTTGTCAATTGGATAACATACTTCTAATTCAAAGATAGCTCTCACAGCTTCAACTTGGTAGTTAGCAGGATCAGAAGAATGAATCGCTGTCCATAAATTTGCTAATATAACTTTAAATACCCTTTCATTTGTTTCATGGGTCAATGTGGGAGACAAAAAGTTGATCAACTTTGAAATTCCAAATGCAACCAAAAGACCGGTTTCATCATATGGTATAGAACTTTTCGGCAATTTCATTATTCTCTCCACAAGTTCAATATCTTGTGGCAGTGGTACCTCCAGTCTTGGCGAATAGTTTCTAATTTGACTCAACAAGGTGGCAATTTGAACGCAATATCTTGTATCAGTTAAAGTCTCAAGATAAACATCCTGAAGATAATAGATAATCAAATAGGCTGTTTGCTCTTTTGAAAAAGGAATATCAGTTTCTTCATCGTGGATCCTAGACGAGTACCAGCTTTTAATCTTGTTAACAACCCCATCATTCGAAAAGTCGTCTACTGGCTCCAAGGCTTCAAATAACCGTCCTGGAACTAAACTTATCAATAATTGCAATGCTTTTAATTTGGTGGTATCGAGTGTTGCGCTAGAAAGGAGACACAAAACGGTAAATGGCAAATGAACTGTTAACATTTCTTCTTCATTAACATTAAAGTCTTTCAAAATGAATTCAAGAACATCAAGACAATTCTCATCAGAATTATTATTGTCACCATCAATGACAAGGTGCAAAATATCACTCCAAATATAAACAGATTCGATTTCGTCAAACAAAGCCTGTGCCGAGTTCATCAAATCGCGCTTATCACGGTTTTGGTACGCTACTTTTAAGAAAGGGGAGAACAATCTTGGTGTCAAAACAGTACTGATTTCCCACTTGTCCATAATCAAAGGCAACAAAATTTTAAAAGCTTCGGTTTGCAGCTCTATACTATCTGAATTGACCAATTTCAATAAGCCACAAATTAGTGTTGATTCGGCAAAATTTTTGAAATATTCTGACCTTGATATAGTCTTTTTGTGATCACCTTCAACTTCTGGTCCCAAGAAGTATGTCCACAATCTTCTGTTCAAACTCATGTCTCTTCTCAAGGTAATTTTGCAACATGACATGACCAATTCTTCCTTGTCCTTGGGGGTTATCTTATTTGTGATAACATCACTATCCAACGGAACATGCGATAAGAGTAAATCAAAGAACCCTCTAACAACAACAATATCAAAAGACTTTGAATCGCCAATAGAAATTGCCAATGCCCTGACTAGCAAACCAGGTTCAGGTTTCAAGCACAATTGTGCTTCTTCAGAAAGAATTGGATTTCCCTTTGAATCTTTGGAATTGATAAACAGGGGGAGTCTTCTACTACACCAATGCAAAGCACCAAGTCGTCTCTCTGGATTTCTAATAATGCAAAGAAACATGCTTTGCCAAAAATGGGAATCATCACCAAGTTTTAACTTAAAGAAATCCATCAAACTGAGCACATCATTGAAAACCTCCGAATTTTCATCATCCAATCCTGAAAGTAGACATAAAATAAATGGCTTGGAGATACTCCTCAAAGTTGGCTGAGCCAATTTCGATAATATTTGATCATGAAATATTTTGATTTGAACCGGTTTGACCAGAATCGATGAATATGAAAAAAGGGGCAACAAACCAGGTAACCAGATATTTATATTCTTGTTCAAATCTGTTGCTGATAACTTTTCCAAAATATATTCATAAACACTAAGTGCTTTTTGATGAACCCCGTTGGGTAATGTTGGTGATAAACACAACGATAATTTATTGGCAACTTGAGACGCATGAGGCACAAAATATGAGTCCATTGAGGTACCTATGTTCAATTGAAGGGATTTCTGTAATCTGGATAAGAATGCAATATAATCGGCCCATTCTTCAAGTGCTTCAAATGATGCAAGTGCTTTTTCAACCAGTTGGATATATTTCTTGTCCTGGGACGACAATTGTCGTTGTGGCGTAGATTTCGAGTCTTTCATGAATCAGGATAAATGGAAGAAATGCTTTTCTGAAATCAATTATCTTAGAATGATACACCAGACAATATATAAGTCGTTGAATTGGATTTGTAAGAAAAAGAACAACAACTACAAAAGAAAAAAAAAAAAAAAGAAATAAGGTCTAAAACCAAAACTAACATGCAGCCAGATCGAGTTCGTCCTCTTTTTTTTTTGTTGTGTATCAAAAGCCCTGTTTCGTCGTGTTCTGAATGGAAAAACAAAAAAATACTTCAAAACAGTATCACGTGACCAACATAATTCTGACTTATCATGGATAAATAAGTGTATATTTACAAAATAATTGCATTGAAAACTATTTACATCAAATCATCATGTTGGTGATAATTGGTTATTACGTTTCTTTAACCCGATATACTCAAATAGCCTATTCCATTGATCCTTTTTATGCAACATTGCCAATATCAAAACTGCAGGTAAATGCCATACAGAACACCAAAATAACTTCTTTGCTTGGATACCGGCCAATGCCAAACCTTCTGCTGTTGGTTTAGCTCCATTTTTGTAATTCCTTTCTTGTTGCTTCCAAAACACATATGCTAAATATGCCAACCAACCATTCGCAATACCTGAATCTATTGGGAACACCCAATCAGTGACACCAAAGTAACTTAACCCAAAACATAAAGGAAACATCAATATGGAATAACGCAAGGCAACTCTTGCATTTAATCGAGGATTTTCAGCAGCAGTCATTACATAACCAGCAGATTTATATTGTTCGGCAATTCCATGAGATAAAGCATTAAAGTGGGGAAATTGCCACGCATATAAAAGACCAGCTAGACACCAAGCACCAGGGTGAGACAAGGAGGAAGATGCAGCCCATCCCATTAATGGTGGAATAGCACCAACAACAGCTCCTACCCATGTGTTTAGGATCGATTTTCTCTTCATTGAGGTGTATATCCATGCATACAACACGATATTGGCAAAGCCTAGCATCGAAACAGTAGGATTAACACCAAACCATAACATTGTACATCCAATACTTCCACTTAATGCTGCAAAGTTATATGCTTGATTAGGAGTGATCAAACCCCGCACAACAGGACGTCCCACGGTTCTCGGCATTTGTTTATCAAACTCAGGTTCTCTTCCCATATTGATAGCATTTGCAGCTCCAGAGCATAATGCTGTTCCCACAGTCAAAAATAACAACTCATGTAATGACACCGACAATGGAGATATCGCATATGAGCAAATCGAACTCAATGTTACTAGGACAGTTAAATTTGGCTTTGTTAATTTGAGATATGCCGTGAATGTATTTTTCAAATCCGATTTAGTCTTAGGAAACACCGAGACTGGTTGAACTTTCCCACGATTCAGATCTTTTGGAGTAATCTCAAATGGAATATGTGTGGTAGTGGATGACGTTGAGTCAATGGACTGTGCCAGTTTTGCTTCTGGCTCTTGACATGATAAAACTTTACCTAATTTAGAACTAGTTACTGTAGCAGATGTGGTGGCATATGAGTTGGATGTCCTTGAGGCTATATTTCTAAATTTTGGGACTAATATTTTTCGATGTAAATATTGATTATTTATAAAATTTTGGTTGATTATTAAATTTCGTTTAGTGTTCTTGAAAAAATAATTGAAATTATTTACAGAATGTAACTTGGGAAAAGTTACAATTCTATGTGACATGTTAGAGTCCTAATGAATATGTAGGAAGAAGTTGATATAGCAATATGACGAAAATTTAATCGTTCTGTCGCAATTGGTTAAAAGAATCAGAAGGCTTTTCGCTTTTTTTTTTCTTTCGTAGTTTCATCAGTTACTAACTGGCGAAAGAGAGAGAATTGAAAACGAGAAAAGAAATCTCCAAGATAGTTTGATCTACACGACCTGATGGTTGCGCTACGCACACCAAAAAAAAAATGAAAATCTTGCAGAATAATAATATACGTGTATATGTTTGTACTATCTACTCTTCTATGGATTCCTTTTTATCATCATTCAATGATAAATCAGCTAATGTGTTTGAGTTTTTGTTTTCATTCAATTTCTTATTTTCCAACTTGTTTTCAATCAAGTCATGGAATGCTATAATAGCTCGAACCAAGGTACTAATGTATATGATCATCAATTCGTCGTTTGTTTTAATTGTAAAAGCACTTGCCAAAGCATTACTTGAATCATTTGACTTATCAGCACCCAATGGTTGTACTAAATTTGGTAACAAGTTAAACACATTTTGTAATTTACCCAAAATAGTATGATTTATAGGTAATTTCTTAGAGTAAACTTTGTCCAAATAATTAGCAATTTCTCTAAGTTTCTGATGTAAACCTAATAAAGATTGATAAGTCTGGGTAACTCTCAAGGATAAATTACCAGCTGCTTGATCTCTTATATCTCTTAACAAATGTTCAACACCAATTTCTTCAGCTTCTTCAGCTTCAATTATGGATGGTACATGAACAAATGTCTTTTCGGTAGTTGAAGATCCATCATTCTTAATATCATCAACTGCAAAATAGGCGTCTGTAGGAATTCCAACTTCTCTTGGATGAACATCAACAATTAATAATAATGGATCTGTAGTATATCTTCTGAAAACTTCATTAATTTTTAAATCTGATGATTTTAATTTTGGTCCTGAGTGGTACCAACCAATTAACTTTTCTTTAGCATTGATCTTTTTAAACATTTCACCCATAGAATCTATGAAGTTATGATCCAAAAACCAAACACCTGGATTCTTGTCGTCTTCTTCAAATGGAATTGCATAAGAATTGGTCACTTTGATAGTGTCTGTTGAATTATCACCTAATATCACACCAACTACTCTTTTCTTGGAGTCTTTGGCAACTCTGTTATAGTGGTCCACTACGGATAATAAAACCAATGGTGAAACAACAACTGTTTTATCCAAAAGTGTCAATTCATTTGTGCTAATTGCTGCGGTAGACATGATTGTATAATATTGATTCTAGATTATCCGTTGGTTAAAGGTTTGTTGAAATTTGTATTCATGTTTTTGCCTTCCTCACCAAAAAAAAAAAATCGAAAAGAAAAATATAGAAAAATAACTAGAAAAGTTTGCTCGTGCGTCTACCGAAAAAATAGAATAATAACAAGATGACAGTAGTACTTAGAAATTCATCTCTACCATTAATTTTCTTTTTCTTTAATTATTATTCCTTATCCCCCAATATCTCATACAATTTAATATTGAATCACACAAAATGTATGGACAAATAGTGATAGGACCACCAGGTTCAGGTAAATCAACATATTGTCATGGTATGCACCAGTTCATGTCGGCCATCGGAAGAAAACTGTGCATCATTAATTTGGATCCTGCAAATGATCGATTACCATATCCATGTGAACTAGACATAAGAGATTTTATAAGTCTTGAAGAAATTATGGAAGAATTGAATTTGGGTCCAAATGGTGGATTGATGTATGCATTGGAATCTTTGGATACAGATGAAAATGTTGAAGAGTTTGTTAAGAAAGTTGATGCATTAGTCCAAGATGGCAATTATTTGTTGTTTGATTGCCCCGGTCAAGTAGAACTATTTACTCATCACAATTCACTTTTCAAGATTTTCAAGAAACTAAGTAAGAACTTGAGACTTTGTGTGGTTTCATTAGTCGATAGTATTTATTTGACAAGTCCTTCACAATATATTTCTATATTGTTGTTAAGCTTAAGGTCAATGTTGCAATTAGATCTACCCCATGTTAATGTTATCAGTAAGATAGACATGCTTAAGAGCTATGGTGAGTTACCATTTAGATTGGATTACTATACAGAAGCGCAAGACTTGCATTATTTAACACCATTATTGGAAAAAGAATCTAATTCTGTATTGGGCCAGAATTACGTCCGATTAACTGAATTGATTGGAGAGTTAGTTGAAGATTTCCATTTAGTTGCCTTTGAAGTGTTGTCTGTTGAAAATAAAAAGAGTATGATCAATTTGCTAAGTGTAATTGACAAAGCTAATGGTTATAGTTTTGGGAATGAAATCGGTGGAGACATGATATGGAGTGAAGCCACACGCCAGAATGGAAGTGGTAATAATGGTATTCAAGATGTAGATATTCACGAGAGATGGGTAGAGTATAAAGATGAGTATGATGCGGAAGAACAGAAAAACGAAGAAGAGTTTAGAAAAGCTATGGCTGATCAGGAAGGCGATGAAGACAAACCAATGAATGAAGAAGAAGAATGGGAAGCTGCATTGAAAGATTGGGAGAAGAAACACGGTGGTGAAGGTGCAATGTTGAGATAGTTTTAGAATAAATTCAATTTCATAGATTTTTCTAGATTTTTTTTTAATACTTGTATTTATAAGCACATGCACGTGATTCTTCTAATAATATTTTTTTTTTCTATTCGGGAAACTCATCAGAGCATTCGATTTTTTTTTTTTTTTTGATTTCTCTTGGTACAAATGTTTTGCTTTTTCATTCTGAACTTGTATATCCCCCATTCTATCGATCAATTAATACTAGTTAAATCATGGAACATATAAGCAAGACGTTAGCGAAGGAAATTAAAAATACCGAAACCGATGAATTCAATCAGTTGAATAGTCAAATAGATACAACGTTATCTAACTTGCGTAGAAAAAGAGGTATCTTGGAAGATCAGATCAAACAGTTTGAGGAAGTGGAACGGAACTTAGCAGAAAGCCCTGCTTCTTCTAATGGTACATTAAACAAGATTCAATTTAAACTAGATAATGGAAATACCATAGAGAAGACCAGAGAAGAAGCTTTAGAATTTATCAATAAAAGAATCGGTGAAATTAAAGAAGCAGTGACACAATTCAATACCAAAATCAATGAAGGAGAAATGACCAAAGAGAAGTTGAAACAGTTTAATGAGATCATACAAAATGAAGCCAATGATACCGAAAATCAAGGTGATGCTTTTCATGAAGAAAAATTGAACGAGGAAGGCTTACCATTCATGGATATCCAAGAGGAAATCGACGAAGATGGCAATGTTGTAAATGTCAAGATCAACGATTCTAAAGTCAATAAAGAGACACCAAAAGTAGAAGTTATCGAAGAAGATATTAAAAAGAAGACAATTGATACAAAAGAACAATCCGAGAATGAAAACTTAAAGACGTTGTTTGAGGAAATGGAAATAATTTCGAAGAATGACGATAAGAATAGAGATTTGAATTTCGACCAGGATGAATTATTGGAAAGAATTGATAAACTAAATATAAGTCCCGAAGATAAATTTAATTTGAAGAAAGTTTGTGTTGAAGAATTTCAAAAATTAAATGAAGATGAAGATGACGAGGAAGAAGGACAAGAACACAAAGGCAAAGAAAATGTTGAAACAGATACTACAAACGACGATTCATTCCAGCATTTTTCAATTGACAGAGACAATATGATAGAGTTAGAACTATTAGCAGATGACTTTGATGATTCAATAGTTGAGAATAACGAAGGGTATGAAGATGACCAAGAGTTTGATTACGATTTTGAAGAAGAAGAAGAGGATGACGATGATGATGCCGCAGATGAACTATTGTACGGTGGAGGACGGGCTAAAATTATTGGAGGGGATGTGAAATCAAACAATATGTTATGGGATCAAATCATGAACCTTAGAAAGGGAAGACTAGGAGTCAATGAGAATGACGAGATCATCATCGAACAAGAAGAAGTAGAAGTAAAGGATGAAGGTAAGTCAAAGAAAGGTAAAAAAGCAGTTAGGTTTTCAGAACAGTTGGATATTAAAGAAGTCGATAATATAAGTGAAAGTTTAAAGAACCCACCACCTGCACCAGCAAAGATGTCATTATTCAAGCAAAACCGTGTCTTTAACAAATCAAGATCAGATGAAGGGAAAAACGAGCAAGATAATGAAATTATGGGAGACATCATTGATAGGGACGATATCATGACCGATAGCATCGTTGAAAATGATGACATTATGAATGATGTCGTTGAAAAAGAGGATGTGATGACTGATATCATTGTTGAGAATGATGATGTTATGACGGAAGTTATTGATAGAGAAGAATTCATGGAAGAACCTGAAAGGAAGACAACTTCTAGATTCAAGTCTATGAGAAACCAATTGAATTCACAGAAACCGCAAAACTCGAAACCACCAGCGATTATTCCAATTCCTGGAATTGAGAACAATCAAATAAACGAAAATCCAGAAGAAGAAGATCCTGCTCCAATTTTGTCGAGATCTGATTTGCAAGAGATGCAACTGGATATGGATAAAATGGCCCAAGCATATGTTGCAGGAAAGTACGATGATGATATAATGACTGATGGTCCTGTGGTTCAAGAATTGAATGATTTTGAACATTTAAATGACATTGTTGAAGCTAGAAAGAAAGATTTGATGGGATTACAAGAATTTGATCCTACGTCAAATGAAGTTGGTATGGATGAGGACATCGAAGATAACGATGAAGATTCAGATGATGGTGATATTTTGACTGAAATTGTGGAAAATGATTTTGATGAGGATGATGAGAATAATGGTGTTTTTGACGAGGATGCTGTGTTAGATCGAGAAATCACTGAGAATTATCATAAACTTAGAAACAAATTGATCTTGGATAACAATGGTTTCAAGAAGTCACAAGAAGAATTAGAATTCGAACCAACTGATGAAGACGGCAACCTTATTAGAATGAGTAGATTTAAAGCTGCCAAATTGAACCATAGTATATAGAATAACTCCGAGCTTATGTAATAATTTTTTCTTTTAAAGTTCCAAAAAAAAATTGTATCACGAAATCAAGGAGTTACAGTATCGATCGTCTTAGGACCGACAATGACCCAAAATCTGGGGTTTTGAATAAATGTCGTGATATGATATCGGTATAAATTTGTGGGGGTAATGTATAATTGACTCAATCGTCACTTACAAAGCCACAATAACTGTTATGCAAAGTAAAAACTCCGACACAATAGGGGTATGGTCTGAAAAAGTAAAAAGTAATTCAAACTCCAGCAATTGCCTGCAGTTACCCATGGAAAATACAAGTTTGATTTTTCATTATTTCAACTTTAAACTACACAAAAGATGAAACTCCGGGGAAATCTAAAAACTCCGAAAAAAAATAGTTGAAAATAATTTCGCGATTGACGAATCAGAACTCATCTAAAAAAATACTGAGAAAGAATACACAATAATCATAGTGATATATGATACTTCCAGTATTTCATAAATAAATAGGATATATGTAGTCGCAACTGATGAATACCTCCACAGGATGTGAATGTCCACACAGATACTAGTATGTGCAACCATAGGTACTCAAAATTTCAATGTTTTTCATAGAGAAACTCAATTTTTTTTTTTCAAAAGTCCGGAGTTGGAGCCGGGTTTTCGGATCTTTGGGTCAAACAATAATCTTCACATAATTAAAGAATAATTTTTAGTTGTGGGTGAATCAAGGAATCGGACAAAACGTGGAGTGCATAAATGTCGTTCTCCAGACAGAAAAGTTGGTTCAATGATTCCATAAATCAGACAGAAAATTCGCCAATACTTTGAAACGATAAGACCAATAATTAAATAAAATGGAAATAGTTGAAAGAAAAAGAGCCACGAATAACGAGAGCATCTCAACTGATGCTGCAATGAACAATCTTCTAGAAAACCGTTGAATAGAAGGATTTGAATTACCCCTCTAAATCATCTATCGTGCCTGATCTGACTACCCCTCCTTTTCCCTATTTGTTCTTAGTATTAACAAAAATGAAAAAAAAAATGAGGAGAACAGCCAAACCCGAAGTGAGAATTAACAGATGAATTTTCTGTTGGTTTTCGTTCTCCTTCCTCGCGCGAATTCGTTCCACATTTCAACCAATCGGGCGACTATTACTAAGAATTTGCAACTTTAATTTTTTATTTATTTATTTATATTTTCTTGGATAGGCACAATTTGTCCATTTGTTCTAGTTAACCTTCCAGGGTCACGTAGTTGCATCTGTATATGTAACTACAGAATGGATGGAAAGTAGTCAAATGCATATTTTAAACCAAGTTCCCCTTTTTTTTGCAGTACTATTTTCCTATTATTATCCGTGAATTCCACATTTACAAATAAAGATGATAACGATTGTTGGCCGAAGACAACACACATCGCCAACAAAAAAAAAAAAAAAAATGAGGAAGCAAAGATAAAACAAAATCAAAAGTCGCAATAAAGTCGTGCAGTAGTTGGGTTTTACTTTAAGTGGTTGTTGAGTTTGTGTGTTTGGTTTCCATTAAAAAAGAATAAATAAAATAAAAAAATTCGCTGTTCTAATGTGTTTGTGATTTACTGTCAGTATTGCGGGGAGGAGAAAGGAAATTAGAAAACTGAAATTCATTCAAGATTACATGATGAAAGAAATAGGCTATGACTTGTCATCCTGTTGGCTAGTTGGTAGCACAACAAAAAACTCCACGTCCTAAACGAAACAAACATTAGCCAACAGATTGTCAGGTATAGGAAATGAAATGAAGAAAAGAGGAGAAATAGAGAAAGGAGGGGAAATGTCGCACTACCAACAAAAATAAAAAAAATAAAAACGATGTCGGATTACATGATGTGCACGACATTGGTTGGTTCCGATTGTAAACACGCACAAAGGAATAAAAAAAGAAAATAATTGAAAATTAAATATAGCATTAAGTTTATTACGGGTACGACCACTACCACCATACATGCACGAAACAGATAAAAACGGAACAAGTAAAAAAATTTTCAATCTATGCATTAAAAAAGAAAGCAAAAAAAATTGACTATAAATACAATCAAAAATTCCTTAAAATTGAAAAGAGACTTGTTAGAAAAAAAGAAGAGAACCCCTACATTTCTGTTGTTTTATTTGTTGTCTTTTTCTTTTATTTCAATTGATTTCAATTTCACATTTTTATTTTAATTTCATTCTACTTTTAATTGCAAATTTATTTATTTTCATTTGAAAAGTAAGAACCAACTTTCCACCGAATTTATCAACTATCCTTATTTTATATACTCAATTGTACATATTCCTATCAGTCACAAAACTTACTTGTTTCAATAATACTATTACTTCCCCCTTTTTTTTCATTCTAATAGATCTTTAACACATATTCAATTACATTAATCATGTCTGCCATTTTGAAACAAAGAGTTAGATATGCCCCATATCTCAAAAAATTAAGAACTGCTGAACAATGTATTGACTTGTTCAAAAATGGTCAATACTTGGGTTGGTCAGGTTTCACTGGTGTTGGTGCTCCAAAAGCTATCCCAACTGCTTTGGTTAACCACGTTGAAAAGAACAATTTACAAGGTCAATTGGGTTTCCACTTGTTTGTTGGTGCCTCTGCTGGTCCTGAGGAAAGTAGATGGGCTGAAAACAACATGATCTTGACCAGATCTCCACATCAAGTCGGTAAGCCAATTGCCGCTGCTATCAACGACGGTAGAACTCAATTCTTTGACAAACACTTGTCTATGTTCCCACAAGATTTAACCTACGGATTCTACACCAAAAACAAACCAAATGGTTCTAACTTGGACTACACGATTATTGAAGCCACTGCTATCACCGAAGACGGTGCCATTGTTCCAGGTCCAGCTGTTGGTGCTTCTCCAGAAATGCTTTCTGTTTCTGATAAAATCATCATTGAAGTCAACACAAAAACCCCATCTTTTGAAGGTATTCACGATATTGATTTGCCAGTTAACCCACCATTCAGACAACCATACCCACACACCTCAGCAGATTTCAGAATTGGTAGAACTGCTATCCCAGTTGATCCAGAAAAAGTTGTTGCCATTGTTGAAACTACCGAAGGTGACAAAGTCCCACCAAATACCCCAAGTGATGCTCAATCTCAAGCAATTGCTGGTCATTTGATTGAATTTTTGGAAAACGAAGTCAAACAAGGACGTCTCCCAGAAAACTTGCACCCATTACAATCTGGTATTGGTAACATTGCTAATGCTGTTGTTGAAGGTTTGGCACAATCCAACTTCAAGAACTTGACTGTTTGGACCGAAGTCTTGCAAGATTCTTTCTTGGATTTCTTTGAATCTGGAAGTTTGGATTTTGCTACCGCCACTTCCATCAGATTGACCGAAGAAGGTTTCAAGAAGTTCTATGACAACTGGGATGTCTACTCCAAGAAATTATGTTTAAGATCACAAGTTGTTTCCAACTCCCCAGAAATTATCAGAAGATTGGGTGTTTTGGCTTTCAATACTCCAGTTGAAGTTGATATCTATGCCCATGCCAACTCTACCAATGTTATGGGTTCAAGAATGTTGAACGGTTTGGGTGGTTCCGCTGATTTCTTGAGAAATGCTAAATTATCTGTCATGCACACTCCATCTGCTCGTCCAACTAAAGTCGATCCAACTGGTGTTTCCTGTATTGTCCCAATGGCCACTCACGTTGACCAAACCGAACATGATCTTGATGTTATTGTTACAGAACAAGGTTTAGCTGATCTTAGAGGTCTCAGTCCTAAAGAAAGAGCTCAAGTTATCATTAACAACTGTGCTCACCCAGATTATCAAGCACAATTACAGGACTACTTTGACAGATCTGTTTTCTACGCTACCAAGAAGAAGTGCTTACACGAACCACACATGTTGAACGAAGCCTTTGCTATGCACTTGAACTTGCAAGAAAATGGTACTATGAAATTAAACAAATAGGGAGTGTGTATCTTGTAAATTACTGTTAATATATTTAATTCTTTGTAAAGGTAACAGAAAAGTAACCAAGATTATGCTGGGTGTTCATCCATTGTGTATATTGAGATAGATAAAAAAAAGCAACGAGTCATTTTGCTTATATCACCAAAATAATATCTAGCATTTTTCATCAATGTATAGTAATCGAAAATGTATACTCATTCTATTTTGTTACAAATCAATTATTGACTATAGTTCGACCCTCTAATCACTCTCAAGCATATAACCACTATTGAAATATTTCATTGATGTCATTCAATTTGCAGAGTAACTTTGTTTCTCCGCTATAGATCGCTCTTGAGAATAGTGAGTTTTTTTTTTTTTTAATTACGCGGAATACTATGCCGATTCTTCATAATCACTCGGATTATTTTTACCCCTAAATATTTCACTACTCCCCGCTATTATCACCACAAACTCCTTAACTCCCAAATTAGTAGATACTAACTTAATGTCTTATATGAACTATCTATCATGAACATCAGCAAATAGTATGCAATAGTCATCCAGTATCTATCAGCAAGCAGACCAATTGAACTAGGAGACAGACCAAAGGAATTCCGACAACTCCACAATTCATATTAAGTGTCAATGCAAAGAACTTCATACGTGTTTAGAAAAAGCCCCTGAGCGGCCCAAAAATAAACATTTGAAATCTCCCCACAAATTGAAATCTTCCAGATCCGAGTGATTTTTATTCTGAAAATCTATACTTCAGCCAATGACTGCAAAACTGTAAAAACAACACTATAAATATCCAAGCAATTTCCTTCATGATATCTTCAATTTCATTCTAATCACCAACAATCATCCGATTGATAAATATTCCCTATACTGAAAACTACTACAAATTAATTTCTAAACCAAAAATGTCCAAACCTGTTATTTTAATGGCTCTTTACACTGGTAGTCAACACTCCAAAGAAGAAGAACGTTTGTTGGGTACCATTGAAAACGAATTGGGTATCAGAAAACTTGTTGAAGAACATGGTTACGAATTGATCACTACTGATGATAAAGATCCAGAACCAACTTCTACTTTTGATAAATACTTGGACAGAGCTGAAATCATCATCACCACTCCATTCTTCCCAGCTTATGTAACAAGATCAAGAATTGCTAATGCACCAAACTTGAAATTGTGTATCACTGCTGGTGTTGGTTCTGACCATTATGATTTGGATGCCTTGAACGAAAGAGGTATTGCTGTCTTGGAAGTGACTGGTTCCAATGTCCAATCTGTTGCTGAACATGCTGTTATGACCATGTTGATTTTGATCAGAAACTACGGCGAGGGTCATCACCAAGCCATCAGTGGTGGTTGAGATGTTGCAGCTGTTGCCAAAGATGAATTCGATATGGAAGGTAAAGTTTTCGCTACCGTTGGTGCTGGTAGAATTGGTTACAGAATCTTGGAAAGATTAGTTGCCTTCAATCCAAAGAAATTGTTGTACTACGACTACCAAGCTTTACCAGATGCTGCTGTCAAGAAGATCAACGATGCTTCTAAATTGTTTAATGATGTTGATGATATCCTTGAAAGAGTTGACACTTTGGAAGAATTGTTCTCCCGTGCAGATGTTGTTACTGTCAACTGTCCATTGTATGAAAAATCCAGAGGTATGATTAACAAAGATTTGATCTCCAGAATGAAGAAAGGTTCATATTTGATCAACACTGCTAGAGGTGCATTGGCCGATCCACAAGCCGTTGCTGATGCTGTCAACTCTGGTCATATTTCCTATGGTGGTGATGTTTGGCCAGTGCAACCAGCTCCAAAGGACATGCCATGGAGAACCATGCACAATCCATATGGTAAAGACTATGGTAATGCCATGACTGTTCATGTTTCTGGTACTTCTTTAGATGCTCAAGCTAGATACGCCAATGGTGTTAAACAAATCTTGACTGAATATTTCAACAAGACCTACAACTACAGACCACAAGATATCATTGTTATTGATGGTCATTATGCTACTAAAGCTTATGGTCAACACAATAAATAGATGATTGATATATTTGATTTTATATAAATGTTTCTATATTGTTTATTTCTAATCTATGTTACAGTGATCTTCTCCTGACTTGTTATTTACACTGTTTTTAATTGTCATAAACGATGAAATGAACATCACCGCAAACCCAAACAATATACACCCAATACTAGGAATAGCTTTGTAAATAATGAATTTTCTTTTATCTTTTGGCATTGCCAGTCTGTACTCAACTTGGTCCCATGACAATTTGAAATAACACAAAGGTGGTAATATATATGCCATTAATGATGCCGAAGTAGCACCAATTAACTCTAAAATCATACCCAAGTTACACGTAAATAATGATACCGACATTGAACTGAAAACCAAAAAAGTGGTAATGGTAAAATGTTGGATCGTGCTAAGCTCTAAACCAGCAGTGCTTCCATCCAGATCGGCCTTTCTTGCTAATACAATTTCTCGCAAAACATCCCTGACCACAAATATCTCTAATGGAAAAGTTGTCAACATATTCAATCCAAAACAAAATCTAGCCACGTTGATCCAATTATCATTACTCTTGAAATTGTTTAAAATATTACCCTTAGTAATGTCACCAAAATTAATAAGCCCGTTGATTGCCATGAGCATACAGAACAACATGGAAACAGCACATGAGATATGTGTCAATTTGGAGAATTTGGCCAATGTCGGATTTTTCATTGATTGATATATAAACATAGTGTTATGATGGCACACCAATGCAAATGAAATCACCGAAATCCCTTGAAATATATTACTATTAAAAGTCCATTCTCTGATTGTCATTTCTCCCTTCTCTGCAGTTGAAAAAGGCCCTCTGATAATTGTCGTTACCACAATAATAAACATACCCACCAATGCAAACGCAGATGCCTTTGCAAGTTTTGAAATGTCTCTATTCAATGACAACGGAAATGAAATACACGTTGTGAATAGTATAATAATGGTATTTCTCTGAAACAACCAACTCACACCAGACGCACTTGTAACAGAATTTGGTATGAAAGCTTTCAACACATGAGGTATAGTGTCCCCGATAATCACACAGAATGCCATACATCCACCATATGCAAAACTGCTTATAGCTATCAATAGTATAATTTTACCCAGTAGTCCAAAGCAATAATTAACAGTATCTTGATAGGATTTAGTCTGGGACAATATTGAATTTTTAACCATCAACCTCAAAGTCCAATCAATAAGAATAGTTAATAATATCATTACGAGAATACCGCCAATTAATCCACTATTTCTGAATGCATATGGTTGGCCAATAATACCAGCTCCCAATATCGAGTTGGCCATATTCATAAATGCCATTCTCATGGTTGAAGTCCCTGACTTTTCTTCTTCCATTTCTTCATCTTCACTTATACCATGAAGCTCGGCGTTATTATGCAGCGGGGGAAATTCATATTCATAATCCAATGTTTCTAGTTCAAATTCCTCATTTGGTTGAGTTGATCTTGTATCATGTGCTACTGTCCCTTGTGGAACAGAGCTATACCCATTCATATTGGGTTTTCCTTTTGACATTGGAACTTGAAGTTGATTAGAACCGATGTTGTTATTACTATCTTTATTTGGAAAAACCCTTTCTTCAGTGTTTACGTTGCTTCTTTTTTTCTCTCTCTCTCTCTCTCTCTCCTGCCTTACCAGTACACGGTTCACTCTAACACCTTGGAAGAATAAAGAGCTGCCAGCTTTGTTGATTTTGCGTCAGAGAATTTAATTTGTGCTCCTCCTCCTCCTCTCGCCCCCTCTATTTCTTATTCACTATCTAGCAGGAGATATGAATACTGCAAATATCATAAATCTACCTCATGAAATAATAAATCAAATAATTGGTTATTTACCGAACTCACTTTTAGTGGAATTGAAGGATTTTCCTTTACTTAAGAAGTATACATTGCCCCAATTGTATTCTACGGTTGTAATAGAAACTAAGAATATAAATTCAGCTGATTTTCAAACTGTCAGAATAGAAGAGGTAAGATTCCGGAAAGATGGCTTTACAGAAGACGAAAGTACACCTATTTTTGGCGATATCGATAATTTAATTTCATTTGTGAAGGATAACCACATTCCATTCCCGAAATATATCTATTTTAAAAACCCAGTTGACATCATATCGACGCATAAAAGTTATTGTGGTATACTAGACAATACCCACCTTCAAACAACATTAAGAGATCTCAAATACAGCGGGATTGACATTGCCTATGTAATGATGTTAAAGGAATTGCCATACAGATTTGATCGACTTGATGATTTTTATGTCATGGACGAAGAGATCTATGGAGATAACAAAGCATGGTGTAAAAATTTAAGGAGATTAGAAATATCATTTGAAGCCGACTTTACTCCAGGTAATTTCTTCCCAGATATGGAATTTGAAAATTTAATTGATCTTGTTATTGGACCAAGAATGTTAAATGAAGATATGCGATATATTCCGCGTAGTGTTAAATATTTGCTGTGCCCATTGGATCTAAGAGGATTGGAGAGTGCAATAGATGCAGAAAGTCAGATACAACTACCGATAAATCTACGAACATTTCAAACTAATGCAAGACACGATATTGAATTTACGATTGATTTTCGGAGAATGTCACTGCTTATGAATTTGACTTTTTTCAGTGCCAAATGCATTGCGATAGATTTCCCTTCAAGTATGAGAGAAATGATAATATTTTCAAGATTCGATGTATCAAATCTCACACAACAGTGTTTGCGATTGACTACTTTATGTCTTAATGAAGTATTTGGAACTTTTGTTAGTTTCCCCCAAAATTTGAAAAGTTTAAACATTGACATTCAAGCACTTCAATATATGCTCACTGAGATGGGGTTGGGATACACTGCATTACCTTCAAACTTGGAGGATTTAAGAATATATGGTTCAAATGAAAATGTTGACGAATTTCTGAGTATCTTTAATTTTGATTTCAAGCCGTGGAAGCAATTGAAACGTCTAGATTTGTCATTTGCGTCAGGCATACAGCTAGAGAAGTTTTCTCTCCAGAATTTTCCCAAATCTATGACCCATTTGAAGATGGGGAACTGGGGAATTGGGAATATAATTGGAAAATTTACTGATCTCCCTTATCTTCAAGACATTGACTTGTCTAATAATAGATTGTCTGGCTATTTCAGTGCACAGAACAACTTGTTATATGATTCAGAGGGTAATATTTTTGGTCCCAATATTAAGTGGGTTCAACTAAGTGGAAATAGATTCACTGACGCCAATCTAAGAATTGTTATGAATGATCTCATGAAGAAACCGCATTTTCAAAGTTTAGTGATTGATCAAGAGGTTATCCCAGAAGATATGAAATATTTAGAAGACAAGACTTATATTACTGCTTTAAATAATGAATGGTATCTGTGATATTTTCAGTCTTCAATTAATGACAACCTTTCTTCGAAAGTATCTATAAAAGATCTATCCATAGACATAGTGATACTGAATGAGTCGTTTTTGTACAGAACGGTATATGTTGAATCACCCTCGTCACAACTCAATACTTGCAAGGGTTCAGATCGGGGTATGAAGCATACCGACAGACCACAGTTAATACAATAATCATTTCTTAAAAATGCGACAAAACTGTAGTTTTCTGGCTTGACAATACCAAGGTAATAACCTCTCCGTTCGTGGTTAGATGAAATTGATAAAGGGCTCGAGTTGGGACTGGAATTCACTTCCGTAGTATTGTATCTAGATCCAATTTCATATTCATACATTGCCCTAATTGATTCATCATCTGAATTTGAAGCCATTTGGTCGTTGAATTTATTTAGTTCATTCATAGATAACAAAAAGAAGCTGGAGTAAAAGAAGAAAGAAAAAAAAAAAAAAAGAGGAGTATAGGTGTGTCAATTTCTTGCAGCCACATTGGGACGAATTGATGACGTAGCCCACATTGAGTGGGAAATCCTTCTGAACCCCCATGTATACTGAATAAACTGCTCTTGACGGTAAGTTGTTAACGTCTTATACTTGTTGGGCTTATCTATCTATCTAAGTCTGTGACAATTCTGTATCATGTGGCGCACCAAAAGAATAAAATAACTTAGACGTTGCAGATTTCATCTGATTTGGATTTCTCAAAGAATTCCAACCGATTGAGATCAAAATCAACAAACTGCAGCAAGAAAAAAAAAAAAAATAGGCTAATGAAAATTTGTTGAAACTTTTCAATAATACTAACTACAACACAACATATTAATAATGAGGTTATCGGTATTGCTTTCTTTGGTATTACTCCCCCTTATATCAGCTCATGGTGATCATAATCAAGAACCTTTGAAAGTTAAACCAGACGATTTATCATGGCAGGATTGGCACATGAAGGAAGAACATGGATTAGATGAATACGATGGTAAGACATTCTTTCTCTTACATGATTTGGATAACAGTGGTTTGATTGGTGCCAAAGAAATCTTAAACTTATATGGGTTAGTCCATAAAATCATTGTTGGAGATGGATCAGGTATGGGTCAAGAAAACATCGAAGTTACTCCCGAGTTACAAGATGAAGTCGTCCAGAATGTTTTGCTGTTAATTAAACATTCGAATCCCGACGGTATATCACAAGATGAATGGTTAGAATTTTATAATAATGGAGGTAAATTGCCAGATTTTGGATACGGATCTGGTCATCATTTAGGATTTGAAGAGGAGTACGAAGAACACCACTGGAACAAATACCATGCCAATGAAGATCCAGATGTAAAGATCAAACACAAAGAAGATATTGAACATGAATTATTGCATCATAAACAAGAGATTGAAGAAACACACGACAGATCGACTCAATTGAAAGATTTCACCAAGAATTATGTCTCACCAATCAACATAGACAACCTTAGGCCAAAGTACAGAAAAAACTAGATTAGTGTTATACAGGTAAGTTATTTAGACGCATGTCCTTTTATAGTGCTATTATTCGTAGCCACGAATAAGTCAAAAATAGATATACAAAAAAGAAAACACAATAACCATGTATCCTGTACAAAGTAACAGTCCAACTAGAAATACAGGGTTAAATTGTCAACTGACAAGTGAGTTGACATCTATCGTCTGGATTGATCAAAAAGGTCGTGCGTATAACTCCTTTTTCATTTGTCGAAATATGCAAAGTTACCTTTTTTGGTTAAATTCGTGTCCTGCCGCCTCCCCCCCCCCCTTTTTTTCTCTTTCATTTCTTTTGTTGTCATTGACGTGTACTGAGAGAATAAAAATTGAAGTAACGAAAATTAAACATTTACAGTATGTACTTGTTCGTGTATTGGAGGCTAAAATTTTCATTCTTCCTTTTTATTTTTGGTTTGTTGTTCTTGTTTGAGTTATTTTTTTAACCCGTTGCACACACAATTCTAACACCAGATACACTACTTTTTTGTTTCTTTGTTTCCCTTCTTTTTTTTTTTTTCACACATAATATTTTTCTTTATATTTTTTTTTTCCCTTTTATATAGACGTAGAAAAAAAAAAAAAAAAGAAGACCGAAAAATTACCACATTATTTAACATATTTATCTACTTACATATTCGTTTGTCCCCTACTATTCTCCTAATTAAGTGGTTTTGAAGTCCAGATAATAGAAGCTTAAGAGAGTTCTGTATTTGCATTAGCAGCATTGACTTTGATTTTGATTTTGATTTTTTATTTTAGTTGTTCTTGATTACACGAAGTTAGAAAAGAAATCACATCTAAACCACAACAACAAAACACGATTTAGACACAGCAAGATCCTGACAATACTAGTATCCCTAATTTATCCTTTATCATAACGGTTATATTACAGCTTTATACCATTACAGAGATCTAAGTCATTTTACCTGAATTCACATTTTGACTATCATATCTTAGTTATAACTTGTTCAGTTCATTTATTTTTTTGTTCCCTTTTTTTCTTTCTTTCTTTTTGACGGTAGAACATTGAAGTTATACATCACAAGGCTATATTAACTATGGAACATCCAACACCATTCAGGACATTTTCACAACAGTCCACGATGTCAGGGAGCTCATCAATTGGTTCAATTCCCCCATCCAGAACCGTCTCACAAAGTACACTTAATATCAGCAACTTTAATAAACAAAGTACACCAAAAGATCATTTATATTACAAATGTGAATCTTTAAAGAGAAAGCTACTGAAAATTCCTGGTATGGAACCATTTTTAAATCAAGCATATACCCAAGCAGAACTGTTTAGTGAACAACAAGCATTAGCATTGGCTCAGGAAAGAAATAATGCAAATGGTAGCATGCATCACCATTCATCATTAGATGGTGCTATGAATAGACTTTCTGTCAGCTCAGATAATAGTTTAAACCAAGGTTCTTTGACAAGATTAACTACCAATGTATCTTCGTCTTCATCTATTGCCAATTTGCCTACCAACAATAATTTATTTACATTTACTGCAGGGATATTACCTGCAAATATTAGTGTGGACCCAGCTACTCATCTTTGGAAGTTATTCCAACAAGGTGCACCTTTATGTGTTCTCTTTAATTACATCATTCCAGATTATCAGATCCCAGTTATCAGCTCAGACGATTTGCGAATCTGTAAGAAATCGGTTTACGATTTCTTGATCGCTGTTAAAACCCACCTCAATTTTGACGATGAAGATATGTTTACCATCTCCAATGTATTTTCCGATAATACTCAAGATTTACTTAAGATTATTGTGGTGGTCAACAAATTATTATCAGATTATTCCAAAAACAGTGACTCCTCTATTGATTTGACGAGTTGTGACGATGTTAACATGGATGTCGCAATCACAGATGAGAGGTCTAAAGTTTTCCGTGAGATTATTGAAACCGAGAGAAAGTATGTTCAGGATTTAGAATTGATGTGTAGATACCGTCAAGATTTGATTGATGCCGAAAACTTATCTTCAGAACAAATTCATTTATTGTTTCCTAATTTAAATGAGATTATTGATTTCCAAAGAAGGTTTCTTAATGGGTTAGAGTGTAATATCAACGTACCAATAAGATATCAAAGAATCGGTTCTGTTTTCATACATGCCTCTTTAGGTCCGTTCAATGCATACGAGCCGTGGACCATTGGCCAATTAGCAGCTATTGATTTAATTAATAAAGAAGCTGTCAACTTGAAGAAATCTTCAAGTTTGATTGACCCTGGGTTTGAGTTGCAATCGTACATTTTGAAGCCAATTCAGAGATTATGTAAATACCCATTATTGTTGAAAGAATTGATCAAACATTCACCGGAGTCTTCAAATGAGGAATTGCAAACAAATGCTTCATCGGCAGCTTTCAATGAGTTGTTGGTTGCCAATACTGCCATGAAGGAATTAGCAAATCAGGTTAATGAAGCACAAAGAAGAGCAGAAAATATCGAGCATTTGGAGAAATTGAAGGAAAGAGTTGCCAACTGGCGTGGTTTTAACTTGGATGCGCAAGGTGAATTGTTGTTTCATGGAACTGTGGGAGTTAAAGACTCGGATACTGAAAAGGAATATGTGGCTTATCTTTTTGAAAAGATCATTTTCTTTTTCGTAGAGATAGAGGAAAAGAAGACTGAAAAGGTTGAAAAGAAGAGCAAGTTTTCTACAAGAAAGAAATCATCTGCAAGTTTCAGTTCATCTACTGCTAATTTATTGGAAAGTATAAATACCAGAAAGAATAACGCTTCACCTTTGGAATTAAAAGGTCGAGTATATATCTCAGAGATTTACAATATATCTGCACCAAGCAACCCCGGTTCTACATTAATTATTGCATGGTCAGGCCGAAAGGAGAGCGGATCATTTACATTAAGATACCGTGGTGAAGAGACTAGAAACCAATGGGAGAAATGTTTACGTGATTTGAAAACTAGTGAAATGAACTCCCAAATCCACAAAAGACTACGTGATTCAGATCTGTCACTCAACACCAATGATTCGTCTATCTATGATTATACAGGAATGGGGTCATCTCCAACGACACAACAAATGGTGCCACAACATTATGAACAACGTGGATCTCAGGGATCACGCCATCATTCTTCATCATCTACATTGAGTATGATGAAAGGAAATCGTGTTAAATCCGGAGATTTCAGCAGAGTTTCATCTTCGTCAACTACTTTAGGTTCACTGAACAATACCTACAATAATTCTCCAAATACAACAGCGCCATCGTCATCTTCATCCGATTCCAGTAGAGGATTACTGGATGTTGCATTGAAACTACTTTACAAAACAACGGAATTATCTGAACCATTGATTGTACCAGCACAGATTGAATTCAATGATTTGGTGCAGAAAATCATATCTAAGGTAATAAATTCAAATTTGGCTAGCCAAGATGTTACAATTGGAAGATTGAGATATAGAGATGATGAAGGAGACTTTGTTAATTTGAACTCTGATGATGACTGGGGTTTGGTTCTTGACATGATAGCAGGTGACGAGTCATACCAAGACTTTAGTGATGAAAAACGCTTAGTTACTGTATGGGTATCCTAAGAATGTTAATAGAGAATGACCTTAGGTTTGATCATTGAATGATTTTTATGATTAATTTAATTTATCCGTTGTATTATTTAAACATAGCTATATGAAGGTTTCACCTTTTTATTATTCAACCTATTTTCTTTCTTCATTTTGCTTCTCATCTTTTTTTTTTCAATTATTATGTCTTTTTTTTTATATAATTATGATTATAGTGTATAATGTGAATACTGATTTATGTTTTTTGGGATCAGCTAGATGTAGTTGTTATTTTATGTATATTGAATTTTAATGAGTGGAATAGTTTTGAAAACCGAAAATTAAGAGCACAAAATGGTACAGATATACCTGGTCAGAGTCAAATATTTCATACAGCTTTTTGAGGACGACTAAAATAAATGTTCACGAAATACGATAACGATAACGGTTTGTAGGTTATTGCATATGCTTTTCGCAATCGATTCTGATGATCGAAGATCTACAACTCCATTGCATCAAACCACTGGTATGATATATTAATCCTGGTGGTCCTATTTATTGATAACAGAATCGTACTATTTAATATTCGTGGTCTGATGAGAAAAGTTTTTAACTGATTACAAAATAGGCAAATTTAATTGGTGAGTAATATGCAGGTATTTTTCAGTGCATTTTTATAACATCGAAGCTCTTTGAAAAAAAAAAAAAAATGAGTCAAAAACAATAGTATTTGTATAAAAAGGACCAACAAATATTCATTTCTGAACATTCTCTATAAATTTAACTATTCAGATCATTCTACATATTCCACTTTATCTATAGAGGAAAAAGAAGATGTTGTTCAAGCAATTGTTGTCAAGAACAACTGTGAAGAGGTTTAATATACCAAGAAGACAAACATTTCAATTTGTGAATATCAATGCTTTAAGAACATTTCATTATACCCCAAGAATATTACAACTCACGGAGGAACAACAAGAAATACTAGATCAAGAAAGAGCAAAAGATTATGTTGATGTTTGTATTGTTGGTGCTGGGCCAGCAGGTTTATCAACTGCAATTAAATTAAAACAATTGGATAATGAAGAAGGAAATGGAGATTTGAGAGTCGTTGTTTTAGAAAAAGCGGGTGATTTCGGTAGTCATATAGTTAGTGGTGCAGTTATTGAACCACAAGCATTCAAGGAATTGTTTCCAGATAGTGAATTGACTGAAGAAAATGGAATTCCTTTACCACTGGATATAATCACTAAAGTTACTTCTGATCATATGAAATATTTAACCAAAACTGCATCATTCCCATTACCTGAACCACCGCAATTAGCTAATAAGGGTAAGAATTTCATTGTTAGTTTAAATGAAGTTGTCAAATATTTGGCTGAGCAAGCCGAAGAATTGGGTGTTGAATTGTATCCGGGTATTGCTGTTAATAAATTGATTTACAACGAAGATGAAACCGCAGTTAATGGGGTTATCACTCAAGATATGGGTATTGATAAAGAAGGAGCTCCAAAGGATAGTTTTGAACCGGGTATGGAATTTTATGCCCGTGTTACAGTTTTAGGTGAAGGTTGTCATGGATCTTTAAGTAAGCAGGCTATTTCTAAGTTCAATTTAAGAGAAAATGCTCAACCTCAAACCTATGGATTAGGTATTAAAGAAGTTTGGGAGGTTGATCCAGAAAAATTCCAAAAGGGTTATGTTGGTCACTCATTGGGATTCCCATTGACTTCTAATGAATATGGTGGTGGTTTTATCTATCATTTTGGTGATGGCTTAGTTGCTGTTGGTTTAGTTATTGGTTTGGATTATGCTAATCCATACATTTCTCCGTATCAAGAATTCCAAAAAATGAAAACTCATCCATTTTATGCTAACGTTTTGAAAGGTGGTAAATGTATTTCTTATGCCGCCAGAGCTTTGAACGAAGGTGGATATCAATCAATTCCAAAATTGCATTTTCCAGGTGGTATCTTGGTTGGTTGTTCTGCTGGTTTTGTTAATGTTCCAAAAATTAAAGGTACTCATATTGCTGTTAAAAGTGGTATGGTTGCTGCTGAAACTATTTTCTCTACATTTAAGGAAATGGAATTGGAACCATGTGATGAAGAAAATTTCGAGGAATTGTCTACCCCAATTGATTTGAAACAATATGAAGATAATTTCAAAGAATCTTGGGGTTATAAAGAATTGTACGAAGTTAGAAATGTTCGTCCTTCATTCAACACTCCATTTGGTATGATTGGTGGTCTAATACATTCTGGTTTGCTGACTATGATTACCAGGGGTAAAGAGCCATGGACATTGTCCCATCATGGTACAGATGCAAGCTTGACCCAAGAAGCTAAAAACTTTAAACCAATTGATTATCCAAAACCTGACAACGAATTAACTTTTGATATTTTGACATCTGTTTCTAGAACTGGTACTTATCATGATGAAGATGAGCCTTGTCATTTGAAGATTCCAAACCAAGACACCAGAAAACATGCTGAGTTGAACTGGGAGAAATATAAAGGTGTGGAACAAAGATTTTGTCCAGCTGGTGTTTACGAATATATTGAAGATGAACTGGAACCTTTAGGGGTTAAATTCCAAATCAATAGTCAAAATTGTATCCACTGTAAAACTTGTGATATCAAAGTTCCTTCACAAGATATCAATTGGAGTGTCCCAGAAGGTGGGGACGGTCCAAAGTACTATATGTCTTAATATTTCTATGTATATATGTACGGCAATGTTTAATTTAATGAACCTTTTAATAATTATAGGAGACGGGATGTTCTTGTTGTGGAGTTGGAAGTGTTGGTTGTTCAGTTGCCGATTTCACCAAATCCTTGTCAAGGAAATATTTTGAAAACGTCAAACTTTTTCTTAGCATATTTGTGCAAAATTTGAACAAAATGTTTAAATTCAATTGGAAAGTAGAAAAACAACAAATTTACAAGAGAAAGGTAATCTTAGATCTATTATATGTTCATGTTGGTCAGACATATACTTATCTTCCACCAGTTTATGTTTGATTCTACCACACAAAGGTCGTGTGAGGATCAACATAAATATTATCTAAGTGGCGATCATCATGTAGATCAACAAATCAAGTGTTTTCATTACATTTCCCAAAGAAGATTTATTTAACTTCCTATCAGTTTGTTGCTACAATCAGTAGTATTCAAATAACAAAGCAGCAAACTTTGGTGATCATTAATTAACACCCTCTTTTGTATGATCGAAAAACCAAGCACTTGCACGACCTGAATTTTCAAAACCTCCGGATTTAATGGTACCTTGGAGAAGTATAACCAGAAGGGTTGCCTTTGTTTTCCGGTTGCAAAAAAAAAAAAAAAAAAATTCAATACTTATTCCAAAGAAACAACCACTATAGTTGATATCAGAAAGAAGTATAGTGGTTATGACATTATAGGTAATATAAATACAAACAAATTTCGCTAAAAATGAAAATATATTTTTTTTATTCGTTGGAGAAAAAAAAAAGATAAAACTAAAATTATAGGGCTATATAACACAATTAAGATGAAGAAGAACAATCTCTAGCAATATGGCCAACTTTACCACAGGTGTAACAAGTTTTAGCATCACCGGAGCTCTTACAGTCACGGGCATAATGGTTTGGACCACCACATTTGAAACAATTAACACCAGTGTTTTTAGATTTTGGTTCTGGACAGTCATTTGATTCATGTCCAGATTGGTGACAGTTGTAACAGAGTCTTTCGGTTTGTTCACAGGCAGCAGCAATGTGACCGACTTGACCACATTTGTAACAGCTACGTGGACCTCTGTTAAATGAACGTTGTTGACTTGACATTTGTAATTATCTTATTTAATTTGTCTATGGAGTGGGAACTAAAAGAAAATTTTTCACCACGACTTTTTTTTTTTCTCTCTTCTTCAAACTACTCCCACTAATTTTCGAGATCGAGAATTTTTTTTTTTGCTTCTTTTTGGTAGTTTTAAACTTTTTATTCTGTTCTGTTATGTTCGGTGTTTTTTTTTTGTTGACACTAACACTACCAACAACAGAAAATTTAAATTTACACGCAATAAACTCACTCACTAACTAACTTTGCTCGCCCAGTCCAGGAAGAGACCCGATCAACAAACCGACCTGCGAGTGGAGTGGAGCGAAGCAAGTCACACAAATATTTTCTATTTTGGTTTCCTTCTTTCCTTTTTCTGCTGTCATTCTCCATTATTTAAACTCCCCAACGGAATAATCTTAAAACTACAGACTCAAATGCAATATCCATATTTGATCTCCAGATGGATTGATCCACTTGTTGGTATTGGTATTGGTGTATTATCATATTATTCATATGAAAAGAGAGTAGGAAGACCAAGAGGACATTCATTGAATGAATTGTTGATACAAAAGTATACAAAATTAGAGAAAAAGCAAACTTTCTAAATAGTTGATTTGAATTTATCAAGGATTTGTTTAGCTTTGGTGTCGTCTTTGACATCTTGTAATATAATATCATATATCTTATCCCAAGAAATTGTAGGAGAAACAATTGTTGATGTTTCTGGATCAATTTCCTTCTCTTCTTGTTTGACAACCTTTGGTGCAGAAACCATACAATTGAACGATGTATCGTCTAATGTAGAAACAACTGCTGAATCTTGTACAACTTTTGATTTAACCAATAATTTCAAATCAGCTGGTGTAAGTCCCTTTAATATATCCACTGTTTGAATCAACTTGACTTTAACTTTATATATAGTATAGTTAGATGGGATTTCACTCAATTCAGTCAGGAATTTATATGGAGGTTTAATAGATTTAAACTTTAAAGTAACAGTGGATACTTGTTCACTTTTGCCTTCTGGAGTAGGGAATTTGTAAGTGAATTTCGGTAAACTTGGACCTAAAGATTCCAACTTGTTGTAATCTTGTGTTGAGTTGAACTTATCTAATGGTTCATTTTTAGATAATTTCATTAATTCTAGGTATGTGTCAATGAATTTCTTCTCATCGGAAACATTGATAACAGCAGCGGTAGACATGGTTCTATTAATTGCAGGCTTGTTTTATTATCACCTGCTCATGTGTTCTTTTTTTTTTTTCATACACTTTTTTTTGGGCTGTCTAAGACTTGCTTTAATATTCAGAGGCGCAAAGTAGAAGGACAGAAAAATAATCCATACAAACCTTCTTTTCTTCTTTACTGATTCAAACAACCCATGAGTTTCTTCACTTCATTCAAGAATAAATATACACCATTGGGTCAAAATTCCGATGGTGCTCCATTACCACCACCGGTAACTCAACCGGAAAATACCAATTCTTTTTCTGCTAAATTGCAAAAATTGAACCCATTTAGATCACAATCAGTTTATTTGGAAGATGATGAAAATTATGTTACTTCTGACCCAGGAATGTTTGAATTACTGAGATGGGATAGAATGTTAATTTTTGCCTTATGTTTTGCTGGTTCAGTTTGTTGCTATTTAATCTGTATATTCTTATTCCCAGTCTTGTCATTAAAACCTAGAAAATTTGCCTTGCTTTGGTCAATTGGATCCATTTTATTCCTTGTGAGTTTTGGTGTATTGCAAGGTTTTCAAGCTTATATGGTACATTTATTTCTGGGTACAAGAATTATATTTACAATTGGGTTTGGCGCCAGTATTATATTGACAATCGTATCAAGTGTTGCATTAAAAAGTACATTATTATCAATATTATTTGCAGCTATTCAGTTGCTTGCTGCAATATGGTATGCCGTTAGTTATTTCCCATTGGGTCGACAAACATTAAATTTGGCTGGCAATGTCGCCAGAAGCCAGGTGGATACATGGATAAACAATTAACGTTCTAATATTACAAATGAAAGCACTTTTTTTTAAAAAAAAAGCATATTATACATTTTCTCTATTGATTATAAAGTTCAATAAATCCATCTTTCTCGAAATCTGGAAATGCAGCTTGTAAACCTTTCTCTACGACTTTGATAATCGCAGGGTTTGCATTGGTATCTTGCTTGGCAGTGTTGGACAAAGCAACAACTTTCTCACCAATAGCTTTCAATTTCTTTGAACCATCTCTGTTTAACACCTTCTCCAAATTCTTGATTGCTTGTAATGCCAAAACATATTTTCCTTGCAATAAGTACACTCTAAATAATACTTCCCAAGTCAACCTCAAGTTCTTTCCTTCTTCAATCAAAGGCTTAAATAGTTCAAATAATGCTTCTAAAATATCCTTTTCGGTCAAGTCGCTGTACAATTTAAGACCAAATGGATCAGCATCATCCTTTTCACTCTCAACTTTGTTGGCAAATCCGGATCTTTTCTTGTTCATTTGTGCTCTTTGTTTCTTTTGCTTTTTATTAGCATTGATGCTGTTATGTTTCTTTTGTTTGATATCACCATCTTCTCCATTTTCTGTGGCATGCTTCTTTTGTTCTTCATAAATTTCAAAATACAAATCAGACAACCCCTTCAAAGCTCTGGTGAAAATTGGTGTGGAATGGATTTTGTCTTCCCATTTCAAAGTATCAATATAATCTCTTGGTGTACCACGTCTCAAACAATAGGAATGGAAATCGTATTGATCATTGTAGAAAATATCAAAATTCTTAACTACAGCATGGAATCTCTTCAAGGCTAAACCTCTGTAAATTTCAACATTTTCAGCAAGTTCTTCGTTATCTTCTGCATTAGCCAATTGTTTTTGATAGTCGTGATAAATTCTGGCATATGCTTCAGCTGATTCAACCATAACCCAGTTGACTTGCATTGTGTGCAAATCTTTACAACCATTGATGGCCTCCTCATCCAACTTGGTAAACAATGAAATACAATCAATTGCTTCATCAACTTTATTGGCACGCAACAAATACTTGGTAGCCTTGGAATTGATAAAACGATCTTGCAAATCTAATAATCGACCTTCGTTCATGACTTCACTAGCTTTGACCAAATCTCCTTGGTGTTTAATAATTCTGGCTTTAACAATATACAATTCAACTAAAGTAGGAGAATGTTTGATGGCAGAATCAATATGTGCTAATGCTTGTGGCAAATCATTCTTACGCAAGTAATGTTGGGCAAGATAATAGTTAGTCCAGACTTTTATTGTTGGATTGGTTAATTTTGGCACGTCGTTTTCGTAAAAGTCCAAAACAATTGATTCAATAACATCTAATTTCTTTGCGTTCTGGTACAATGGTTTAACATTGACAAAGGTAGCAGGAACACCACGTAATAATTGAGGGATGATATAGTCACGGGCAGCCTTTTCAAATAAAACGCTATCAGATGGCAAGAAAGTTAATGGCAAAAACTTTGGTGGATCTGAACGAGGGTAGAATTTGCTCAATTTTTGGTACAACTTGAATCTAATTTCTGGAGATTTATTAGTTGTTTCCAATGCAGTTTCCAATAAATTGTAGTAAGAATGATTATCTGGATTTCTCTTCAACAATTCACGATAAACTAATGATGCTTCTTTCTTTTGGCCCAAAAGTAACAAATATTTGGCCTTGTATTCCAAATAAGACAAACGATCTCTAATGCTATCTTTATCTTGTTCCAATACCTCCAATGCTTTGGCAAAGTTACCCAGTTCCGAAATCAATTGATTTTTGTACAAGACACATTCATTGTGTTCATACATATCACTTTCAGTCAAATGTTCTTTAATGATATCCTCAATTTTGGTCAAAGTTCCCACGGCAGAGTTATAGTCCTTGTTCAAATGATGGGCAACAGCAAGACCGGTCCAATTGGCTCTGTAACCAGGGGCATGCTCCAAATATTGTTGTCTGCTATCCTTCAAATTTTTATAGTCTCTGTTTTGGACTTGCATGAATGACAAATCTCTTAAAATAGCCTTGTTGGTAGATCCATTTTCCATGGCAGCAGATAACCATTTTGATGCTTCCAAGTAGTCCTCATTAGCTCTATAGTACAACCCGATCAAATGGTCAACCAAGAAATTGGTTGGGTCTTTAGCAGCTGCTCTATCAATATAAGACTTTGCATCGTCTTTGTTTCCATTGGTGTGGAAGATAATACAACCTTTCAAAGCCAAGGATTCAGCATGGTTTGAATTCTTTTTCAAAGTAGCATCAACTAGTTTAAGGGCTTTCTTGTACTGCTTAGAATCGTACAATGACAATGCCTCTCTAAAGTTGCTGTCTTCTTTGGAAGTGAAAATTGGACTTCCCTTTTTGTTCACCATTTGTTTTATTGCTACTAGTGGTTGGTTTGTAGATTTGAAAAGTTGATAGAGAGATTTTTCGGAATCTAATCATACTTCCCAAAAGAACAAAAAGAAAATTTTTCTACGGCATAGAAATATGACAAACGTGCACGACTATTTAATGATTTCCATATTTTATTTTTCAGTTGAATTCGCTGCTGCTCCTCATTGTGACAAGTATAGAAAGAGGGACTGGGTTCTTCATTTTTTTTTTTGCCCTCACTTTAAATGATTAAGACAACATAAACAAGGAGTACAAACTGTCTTTTTTTTCTTTCTTTCTTGAATTTGGTTTGTTGTCGGTTGTGTAACTGCCACCCATTAATTTATATTTGATTTGATAATTTCAAATGATGGAATCCAGTGAACCATTCAATCCTGAGTTTACACAGGACGGTGAAAGGAGAATTCGCACCAAAGTAGCCTGTGACTATTGCCGTAAACGGAAGTCAAAATGTAACGGAGAGCAACCTTGTTCGAAATGTATTGATAGAGGCAGAGAATGTGCTTATACATATGTGCCCAAGGAAAGAAAGAGAAGAGAACGTAAAACCACCACTAATGGATCGGTTCGAAAGAAGAAGCAAATAAATGATAATAATGCAAATATTCAGCAATTGACTAGTAGAATAGGGTCACTTGAAAATTTGTTGGGCAAGTTAATATCCAGGTTGGGACCCTCAGAACAAGTCGCATTTGCCAAAGAATTGAATACCGTGGCTGATGCAGAACTTAAAGAAGGACAAAATAATTCAGAAGATTCCAGTGGACAAGATGACGACGATGATGATGATGATAAGGAGGAGGAGGATAATTATCATGAAAATGATGAATACCATAATGACCGCGATAGTGATGAAAGCGAGAATGGGCTCATGATCGATAGACAAGTGACAGATCCAAAACAATTAAAGGATGTGATGGCGCCAGCTGAAAATGGTTGTATAACAACTGCAAATATTAAGCGACGTTTACTTCAATATTTTGGTTCTCATGCTTTATTTTATTCGATATCGGCGAGATCCATTGAATGGTTAAAGGCTAGAATTCTGAACAGCAGTTCTACAAATATGAATGATATTTTTGCTCCATTGAAACATGTACCTTTGGCATTGAATGATGCGGTTCAAAAATCAACCACTTTGTTAAATAAAGAAGGACCTGTTGTAATTGACAAGAAAATATACTTTAGCCTCGATGAAAAACTGTTAATATTTGAGATTCTTGACAAGTATTATAACCAATTGTCACTTGCTCCGTTCTTGTGTGAAGTTTCTACCATACGTGAATTGTTCCAGAGATATTATCTTGGTGTGAGCAGGAACGATGAAACAATAATCAATGCTATTACATACAGTGACTTGTTGATTATGAATATTTCTGTTGTTTTATGCCTAGCAAATATTCCAGCTGGGGACGAAATCGAAAGTCTACTATACCCAAATTTATCATCTAAATCCATCATTTATTTACAGAATGATATGCTTAACCGCTTGTTTGATAATGCAATGGAATGTTACGATAAGGTCTCTCGTGTATGTGAAGGGGTTAGATCAGTGATTGCATTGTCCTTGCTTACATTGTACGTTGATATCGTCTATGTTACTGATTTTCATATCAACTACACCATTGCTAGTATTTTGATCAGGTATGCTAAAGAAATTGGTATTCATAGAGTGGATTCGCTAGTGAGGGATAATGAAATTGATTCTTGCACAAAGAGAAAATTGTGGTGGTTCTGTGAGTATCTTGGTGTTGATATAACATACCGAAGCGGTAAGCCTATGTTAATTAATATGGACGATGTGACTACATTGACAGAGCTTGATGAAGAAAGTTTTATTTCAATTCCAACCACGTTGTTTTTCGACAATAGTTATTTGAAGAACGCTAATGAAATTGCTGCAAATAGTCGAATTCATGGTCCGCATTACTATTTTGCTTATTTTCTTTTGATGTTGTCAAGAATAAAAGCCAAAGCATATAGAAAGATCTACTCCAAATTACCATCCAGTATAAATGTTCAAGGGTTATTAACTTTTGTTAATGAAATCAATGATGATTTGAAAATTATGAACAAACTTATGCTTCCTGAAACAGCACCAATCAGCAAGATAGAAGGTGGTGCACGATATGACGAGAATCCATTTTCATGTAATCAGTCGCTTTATAATTACTACGTGGTTCAAATCAAGATGTCGTATTTTGCCCATTTATTGGCTGTGAATAGAGTTCCTTTTGTAAAGAATTTTGAAATCCAAGATGAAGGATTGGTCAATTATGGGAACTTTTCTCTTAGTGGAGCCAGAAGAATGTTGGAGGTTGCGAAAGATATCCAATCGTTCCATATCCCAAATCGATTGTATTCAACAATATTGTTCTATCCAATGGCTGCATTCTGCAGTTTACTTGGTAATTGTTTGGTTCTCCCAACAACGGCCAGTAGTTTAGATGATTCAATTCTAATATGTGAGGCAACAATTGCGTTTTTCACACTGAATGGTATGTCCGAAAGAATGGATACAAAGAGAGCCATCTACGATCTTTTATCAAGGCTCTTGTTGCGTGTTCTTATTGATTCTATGGATAAGCAAGCAGGTATAAATTTATACGAAAAAGTGCCTGGTTTACAAAATCACATCTCATCATTATTCACTTTGTTTCCAGAAGTGTTCATTAATGGAGAAGATAAAATGATCAGTTTAATTCCAGAGAGCCCGGGCCGTACTTACAGTAGTGGTTCATCCCCAGTAACGAGTCAGAAATATTCAAATAGTGAAGGAGGCAAATATAGTGCACCAAGCAGTGCCACGATGGTTGACCATTTGGATGCACATGGGGTGTCTAGATCACCAGTGACAACGACACCTGGATTTAATTTTAATAATGAGAATATGATGTTGATGAATGGGAACTATGATCTATTCAATAATGTGAATTTTGAGTCCATTCTTACAGATGATGCACTTAGCAACATGTTCTTCAATGAGTTGAATGAGTTTCCTAATGTGTTTGATAATGCTAGTACCAATAATTCAAATGGATATAGTGAGCTGCAGGGTGCATAGAGCGGGTATACGTTATTTTCTTGGGGGCGAGTTACCCGTCGGAGAGCCCCGATGAGTGACACTTTTATCCGTGAAAAAATATCCGGTGTACCCAAAGTTAATTATCCGTTCCGAAAGTTAAATTGATCAAGCATAGCCTCGCATCGGCCGTTATGTAACGATTCAAAATATGGCGCAAAATGGCGTTCATAGATGTAAGATTCAGATGTGACATAAGTTTTCTTTTAGGTATATAAATATTTGTGTGTGATGTTTTCAATGTATATATTCTATTGCAGAACGAAATTGTTTCTAAACATAGTTGGGTTTTTTATCACATTAGGGAAAACTAATCCCGCAAGTTTGAAAATTGAAATCATTGAACATCAAACGGAATGGAACTTAAAAAAAAAGCAAAACACGCAAATAGCTGACGCTGATTAATTAAGGTTGGTTTAGCTAGTGATTTAAAATATGTGGGAAAAAAGATATGTTCTGATGAATTCTGACAATTGAAAGTGCTTCACATGTCAATTTTCCTCTCTTATTATATCAGGACTGTAATTGACACATAAAAAATGTTGCATCTCTATAATGTAAAAGGTAGTATTAATATTAGAATAAGAATTAATCTTCTGACAAAAAGACTAAACAAAAATCAGGTCTATAAACTTTGAATGCATATCACTAAGCCAAATAAAAGTGCAAAATTTTTCAGGTCAAACTTGTCCAACAAAATGATCATTGGATATTCATATGGACTACATGACGGGAGGGAATAATAGACACTTGTAGTCGGTGTAAAATACCTCTAAATATTTTATTTATTAAAGATGCTTATATAAAATTAATATCCCTTCATTCAATAATAATTATAACAGTAGTTTAAGATTTTTTAGATCCATATGATTCAATACGGAAATAAGGGAAGTCGTGCAGATTTGACGCGGAGCAAATTTCCTTTTCACAGTTAGATTTTTTTTTTTTATTTTATTTATTTATTTGCTTCTGGACTTGCCATACTTTCTATTTTTCTACTTCTCACCTTTAAATACGACATTGAATTTCTCTAATCATTTGGGGCTTTTTTTAAAAAAAAATTTTTTATGTCATTTTAATTTGGGATTATTCATTAGGAATTGATTTATAATAGAAATGTCATTTGAAGAAACTACTATGGGTGATTCTTGTAGTGAGTCATATTCTGAAAATTATTCCAATCAAATCGAATTAACAGGAAATGATCCAAATGATACAACGAGAAAAAGAATTCGAGTTGCTTGTGATACATGTCGAAGGAAAAAGATAAAATGTAACGGGACATTTCCTTGTGCAAATTGTGTTCAAACTAAAAATGAATCAAGTTGTCATTATACTGAACGTCCTATGAAGAAATCAAAAATTGTCAAAGATAAGAAGGAAACTCTGATATCTAACAAAAAAGATGATGTAATATCTGTTACAAGTAGTAATGGCGACAATAATGAATTAAAACCAAAAGATAAACCCACAACAAAGTCTAAATCCAAATCTAAGAGTCATTCAACTGGTGATATTGAATCTAGACTAAGCTCAATAGAAAATTCTATTCTGAGAATGATGTCAGTTATGGAGAAACTTCTGGGGAAGCTAACTTCTCAAAGTAATGGAGAACAAAATATTACGGAAGATGAAGAACCTGAAATTCGAGATCACACAACAACACCATCAGATTTACAAAATCCCAAGAAAGATTTTAATGATTTAGTAAATTTAAGAAATTGGGACGAGTTTGTGGGTACTCATTCAATAGCTTGTATTTTCTCAAGGGATTCTTTAGCATGGATGGAACGTGCTTTAGGAGAATATGGAGTGGAATATCTAACACCCATAAGAAACTTACCACTTGTATTTTTCTCGGAGATGAAACCGTATATTTTAAAATGGGTGGATCCTCCTGTTGTTGATAGACACCAAAAAAGAAGGTTGATGGAGACTCCATTCCCTTTGGATGAGAAGTTGGTCATGGGATTGGTTAATTTGTATTATGAAGAAACATCAATTGTGAATACAATTGTAGAGGAGTCTTGGATGAGAGAATTGTTTACTAGTTATTTTAAGAATTTAAAAGAAACGGATGCCCGAAAAAGGCGAAGATACAGGTTACCAGAATTATTATCTATGACTTGTGTTTTACTTATAGCATTGACTTGCAATACAGAAGATGGTTTGTTTAATTATGATCCTAAAAAATTCCCCAATGAGTATTCTCCAGCTGGTGCATTATTAGATGGTTATAGCAGAAAAATGTTGACAGAGTTGCAGGAAAAATTATTTGATAATGCAATTTATTATTACCAACGTGTATCAGTAGTTAGTGAAGGTATTGAAACAATTGAAGCCTTGTTGTTGTTGATTATTTGCATAGAGTCTAATTGGTTGACAAGTTTTCTTAATAGTTCTCCAATAGCGGTTGCCATTCGATTTGCACAAGACCTTGGATTACATCGTGCAGAATCCTATTTAAATAAACCATTGAAGGAACAAGAAAGGAGAAGAAGAGTATGGTGGTTCTGTTATTTCTTTGATATTGAGTTTTGTTTCAAGTCAGGTAAACCGCCAATGATTAACTCAAGTGATGTTACTACGAATAGTGATGAAGATTTGTTGCAGTATTTCAAACTAACTGCTGCTGAAGCACCACAATCTTCGGCATTGACTTCGGTATTTCAATCGATTGTCGATGATGTATTAAGATCAACCACAGAACAATCGTCAATGAGTTTAGGCATATTGCGACAGATCCAATATGGAGGGTACATCAATAATCCGATGTATTTTCATTTCAGTGTTTTGTTGTTGTCTAAAATTAGGTCAAACTCGTATCACGAACTTTTTGTTGCATCAGCTCAGAAAAAAAGCTTCAATGAAATATCAAATACTTTGGAAAAATTGAATCAAGAAATGATGCAGTTGGCAGCTCATTCAGCAGAGGCAATCAAACCAAGATTTCATAATGATTTGAGATTCCAAGTTTCTGACACAGACAATTCTATTTCAAGAAAAGAGACAATTTTGTCATTCAAGCTTTCATTTTTCTGTCATTTGATGATTATTAATAGATATCCATTTATGATTAGTACCAAAGATTCATTATTAGATGATAGAATTTTACAATATAGAAATCTTTCATTAGACTCGGCAAGAACCATTCTTTTGCTTGTCAAACTGTGGGATAGATCATCAGCAACGGCGATTTTCTTCAATTGGGCACTTTATTTTCCTGTTGCAGCATTTCTTGTATTATCAGCTGCTATTTTGAATCATCCATCATTAGCAGAATCGCAACGAGATTTATACTTGTTGATTGATATTGCTTTATCTTATTTCAGTTGTTCCAATGAATGGAAACATAGTGATCTGTTCATCAACAAGAAGACAGTCATATATACAAATAAGGCATTGTCGATAGAATTAATTATTAGATTGATGTTAAGGATAGTTATTAAAGTGTTTGAAACTCAAACTGGTATTTCAATTTTGGACAACAATCAAATTTTGAAAGATTATTTGAAAGAAGCCGAGACAAAGTTTCCTGAAATTTTCCAGAATCATCAAGAATTCACTTCGCGAATGATGCAGGTAGTTGGTGCGTCGCCATTTGGTAGTTCTGGTGATGAGTATACCAACAAAAGAACTGGTGCTAGTCCAAGAAATGCATCAGCATATAGTGCCAAATCTCCTAGTTATAATCCTTCTTTGTCAAATATTATTAATAATGATGTAAATGGAGTCACAAATGGAAGTTCTGGTAGTGTTACAGGAAGTAGTAATAGTCCAAATAATGGTGTTAATTTGCAACATGCATCAACTCCGAATGGAGGTATACCCATTTCCAACGGTTATGATTTTCTAAATGAATATGTGGGTGGCGATGCATCGTCGTTACCGTTTGGGCAATTTGATAATTTACCGAACTTTTTCTTTGATAATAATCTTGGTGTATAATCAAAGGCATGAAAAATAAAAATAAAAATGAAAACCAGGTCATAATTGCATTTGGTATGGATATTGTGTTGGTTGGGTTCGGGATATATTTTTTTCATTGATTATAATTCTTTTTTTTGTCCCGAGATCCGTATACGCAAGGCTCAATGTTTGTGTCGGAGATTCGTATATGTATGGATGTAAAATATTTTGCAACTATAGACGATATTTCATGATCATCCCTGCCGCATAATGTTTTTCCTTTTTTTTTTTTTGTATTTTCTTACTTCGTCTTTTATAATGTACTGCCCCTTCTATGCTTCTCTTTCTGTTTTCCCCAGCCCTTTTTGTTTAGTCCATTTTAGTTTTCTTCTAATTGGAGTTCTGGAACATGTCACATATATGTGTGTTCCTATGTCTGGATGTGTATGTGTCTCTGAAAAGTGTAGATCTCGTAGTTAAGGGATTCGATATCCTTCATGAAACATACATTATGGGTTAATTTTTGAGCACTACCTTATTGAATCAGGTTTTTTTCATTTTCTGTTCTTACGTTTCGTTTTTTTAAACTAATTTATAAGAAACGAAATAATCTAACTAAATCTTATTCCCAGGAGAACTAAAAGTCAGTGGACATGTCTTTTTGAATGAAATTTAAATGATAACTTGAACAATAAAAGCAAAAATAAATTCATTTCGTAATATCAAAAACTATTATTAAAATAACACCCAGACACACATACAGTCATCACAAAGAGTAAAAAAAAGTGAAACAATAAAAAAAAGGCAGAAGAAGGGAAAATTTCACATCTCTGACACAGTTGAGATAAGTGTCACAAAGCTTAACAAGTTGCAAAAAAACATGGCAAGAGTAAACGAACTTCATGTAATGCAAAAATCATTAAATATGAAAAAAAAAAAAATAATGATAATTGTATTCATTCAATTCGGTTATGAAATCTTAAACAAAATAAAACACCATATGCATATCAATGTGTAAAAAAATAGACAACAGAAAAAGGGGTGTAATGAAATATTCATGCAGTTATTTGTTTGGAAATGTGAAATCCTTTCGGTAATTCATGCCATTTTTTACGATTTTGATTGAATATTCATGTACTTGCTTCATGTGTTTTTGATTAACAATAGGTTTTCGACTTATGGTTACGAACTCTTTAAAAATTTTGTATTCTTTTCTTCAAAAATATATATGCATGAAATTGTCATGGAAACTTAAAAAGTTAGAACCCCCACCCAAAAAACAAAATAAAAAAATTATTATAACTGAAAGTTATTCTGGTTATATGTTGTTTGAAATGTTTACTTTCTGAACAGTGTTCCGAAATCCTCCTCCAAAACAAACTCTCATACTTGAACATTCTTCAAAGGAAAGAGGGGCTGTAGCCAATGAATGATAGTCAGTGTGTATGGTCAACAAAATTAGCTTTTTTTTAAAGAAAACCTCTACGGAACACAATATCATTAAGTAAAGTTGCGTTTCAGCAATAGAGATGAATTTGGGAGATTGGGATTTTTCTGATTTTTTTTTTTTTTTTTTTTTTTTTCATTAAGATTTATTTATTTTTATAACGATTAAGCAACTTTAACTTTTCATATCTGCTTGTTTCTTTTTCCGTGCTACATATTACAATCATTTCTTTTCCCACAATTTCGGTTCATCTCCTCTTTGTTATTGGTGATTTATGATGTCCTGTGAGACAATTGTTATGGAAATACCATTGATTCATTTCTAGAAACCTTCCTGAATAAACACTTACCTGGGAAATATTCTAATCATTTTCTTTTTTTTTTATTACAAGTGCATGGAAGAATCATGCAATCTTATCACGTTGTATAATTATAAAGAACAAGGGTTAGTCGGATATCTATCTACTAACACAATGCATGCAATTTATCAATAGGGTAAACCTTCTAGATAGAAATATTTTGTTTCACTTTTTTTTTTCTTTTTCTGTTATATTTTTGACCAGGGTTACTTTCCTCACCATTAGAACAAGTTTATAGGGGGGATATAGGAGGTCAAAGGAAGTATTAGCGAATATGGGTACCACGAAGATCAAGACTGGAACTAAAGTTTTATATTTTTTTTTCATTATAAATTGTGTATTTGTTTTGATTTAGGAACATGTTTTCAAGATTTCGCCTATTTTTTATTCCGACCCGAAGATGATCGAAGATAATTATGGACAACACAAGAACAACTGCTAGGTTCATTAAAATTTGAGGTTTTCCGAACTCCCTTTGGTGAACCTAAAACTCTCGAATCGAATCGAAATGAAAAAAAAAATCAACTCCTTTAATTTTTTTTTCTTCAGTTTGACCTTAAATTTTAGAGGTACATGAAGCCACAAAGCAGTGTATGTTAAGTATATACAAGCAAAGGAAATGGAAATGGAAATATAGGAAATTAGGAAAATTGATAATATGAAAAGATGTAAACTTAGTGGAAAATCAATGATACTCAAGTGGGGAGAAAATTACCAAAATTAAATGGGCGTATACAAAGGAAATTGGTTCATTTGATAGTAGAAACAGTTGGTACGTTTCTTTTTTGGGGGAGAGGGTTAGTTTTGTCTATTCAAAATTTATTGCTGAATAATATTCCGAGAAATCAGTGTTTTTGCGCTTGATATCTTTATATATATCTGTACATATCTGTATATATGTATATATATATGTGCAATAAAGTTAAAGAGAATATCTCAATTCTGTTTCACAATTGCTCCCGTGGAATGTATTAACGAGTTTGAAATTTTTTTTTTTTTTTTTTTTTGCACAATGATAAAAGAAACAAGAAAAATTGTTTGTCATAAATAATTATAAGCAAGATTACATAAACAATTAAACGGCGAGACAACACAAATGACAATTCACACTTTTCCAAAAAGCCACATGGAATCAACCATGGATTTTTCTATTCCATCGGGAAGAAGCAGACCATTCACGAATTCTACTGTAATGGAATGGGATCAAGGAGTTGTCTTGCCGTTACGTGATATATATATAAGACAAAATCAGTGTATCATTGAAGTCATTAGGTAATGAATTGGGCATTGCTATGTTTCTCTCTTGTACCTACCCCTTTTTTAGTTGCAATTTTTATTATAATTGTTGTTGCACTTGTCGCCACTTTCTAAAAAAAAATATTATATGTGTTGATAATAATGATAATAATTATAATAATATTGTTGCATAAGGTGTATCCTTATTGTTTTTGTTGCTCTTGATTCCTCTTCTTCTTTGTCGCAACTTTATCTATATTTGGCAGTTATAAAACGGAACTTGGCCATTATTCAAATTTAATTAAGGTTTACAACAAGCGAGATAACCGGATATATGATTACAAATAGAAGGATCATAGTTATTCTCAATGCTAACCAATTGAAAGTATCTTCCACTATTAACCTCAAGTCTTTTATAAATCAAATTAATGATGCATCAACTAAAAATCATAATTTTATGCATTCTGTATCACAGACTAAGCCAATTTCAGGTAAAAGTTGAAAGAGCAAGAAAACTTATAATAACCGCTGAGCAATCTAAATGTTGTGCATTGCATATCTATTTTTGTATTGTTGTATAATTTTTACAGGTTCTTATGCTCCTAACCGCCAATAATTCTCTAGGCAAAGAGTTTGTTAGTTGAAAATACACACATTTTTACTGAAAAAGATATACAGTTCTGTCTAAAGTTTCAAGCGCCCTTGATACTTTAGGATATACACTCTTTTATTTTTTTATTTTTCTAGTTTTTTTTTAAAGATTTGTCCGCCGAGGTTTTTGCACCTTTTAGTAGGGTACTAAATCACACTTGTGATCTAATTAATGAGGTGCTTAATTTTGCTTTGGGTAATAGGAATTAGCGGACTTTCAATGGCATATGGTTCGAGCATTTCCGTCACAATATCATTTTTATCACAAGTAGTTTGGAATTCCAGTTTTTACTCAACACCGCACTTGTTGATCAACCATTTTGCCCAAGTTTTTTTTTTTTTGGTGGTTGTTCTCAAACAATGTTGAGTGGAATTTTAATTGAGTTTTTGGTTACAGGTATTGTTTTCACACTGAGTTATTGTCCTTGGCAGATTAAGAATGGGAGAATACACAGTACTGATGTGTCATGTTCACTAATTTTTATTTTGTTTTTTTGCTTTTTTTTGACAATGACAGCAAAAACATTAAAATTTCATGGGTCTAAGTGGAAAAACCAAATAGAAGAATAAGAAGGCTGTGAATTTAATTGGAAATGTGTAAACTCGTAACACAAGACTAAAACATTATCAGACAAGAGGACGGAAATGTAATATATTTATAGTGATAGGCTAACCCTAAAAACGTCAAATTGATTTTGGATGTTCTTGGAAGAGCCCCCAATGCTGTGATGTTAATAAAGGCATATCCAATATTATTTATTATTTATTATTATTATTATTTTGGGGATTAAATAATAATAATAATAATAAACCACACGAAAAATTATATCGCACAAATTATTCGCCACAAGAAGGGGGCGGACGTACCTCCCCTGCCTTACGCTGCATTAATCCTCATTTAGAGTACAACCTTCTGTCCACATAGTCGTCTTGAATATAATTACAAAAGTCTATAATAGCTTTCATTCTATCAGAAATTTCAGTTCAAATTTTACTTTTTACTTTGGCTTGCTTTGCTTTTGTTTGTCATTTTGCATTGCTACTGTGAGTGTATTGTTTGAAAAAAATAATCATCGACACAGAAAGTAAATCGGAAACGCTCGAGTATTGATCGATCAAACGCGCATATCCATACACGGATATGTATCTAGGAAATGTATCTTGGACATTCATTGGAAATATCAGAAATTACAATGAGTATTTCCAATGGATAACGACTAAGGGTAATGGTATAGAAATCTTGAGGAGTTGGTCATTCAATTCGGTTCAAGTTGATTGCTTCAAAGGGTCTTTCAGTATAATGAAGTAATTATTCTTATTATTAATATACAGTCGTTGCAGTTTTATTTCGCGCTTGTTTGAGCATAATTTTCAGATCAGTGAGTCAAAATTATTCGCACTATTTGCAAAGAAAAGTTCATATTAAGGCGGTCAATATTTTTGATACTAGTACGCAAAAAATGTTCATATTACGTGACCTCTATTTGTTCATACTGAAAATGTATGATATATGGTATGAACAAAAAAGGGCAGCTAGTTTGAAAGTATTATTTCCGCTGGTGTGAACATTTTGACTCCATTTACTATGAACAATTAATCTCCTTTACTATGAATTAAATTGTCGCACTAGTATTAATAATTTCTTTGAACTTGGTACGAACTGAAAGTAGAAACACTGTATACTTTTTTTCTTTCTTTTTCAGTAAATCCGACAATCCAAAATGTCTCGTGAACAACGGCTATTAAATACCAATTTAAAAAAAAAAAAAAAAAAAAACACAACAGAAGTGACTTATTGTTCGTTTATAGTGTCAAAGTTCATTAAGCAAAAGCAAATAACTAAACTAAATTGAAGCCGACTCAGATTTTTCGTTTTTCCATCAATTTTTTTTTTTTTGCCCAAATATGTTTGCTGTTGGGGGATAGAGCACTTTGGCTTAGACCTCACAAGCTATATTTTTTTTTGTTTCTTTCTTTCTTTATTTTATTTTCATTACTCACCAAGGGTTTTTGTTCTATTTTTTTTTTTCATGCAATATCAACATCGTTTTTTATTTGAGGAATTACTAAATCTGTCATTGACATACTTCTGATTGGTGATTAGTTTTCAATTAAAAAAAAGCCTTTAAATACGCTTTAAATACGCTTTAAGTCGTTTCCTTTTTTTTATATGATCCTAGCTTAGATTTACTCACTACTGTTAGATACAAGAAAACTAAAAAAAAAAAACCTAAATCTAAACCTAAAAAAAAAATTCCAAACAATAACAAATATTAAAATATAATAATAATAATAATAATTATAAACTATGGACCCCCCTTCGGGTGTCTATTTGCACCATTCACCAAATGAAAAGTCTACAAATAAACTGTCTATGAAAATTATAGAACCTAATGATTTTCCTAAACCTTCAAGCCATGCCCCGGAATCTCATGCAAGTTCAAGCAGTAGTACTATAACTCAATCTACTGCATCTTCATCTGGTGAACTACCAGTTCCTCCTCCTAAAAAGAGAGCCAGGATATCTAAAGCTTGTCAGCATTGTCGTAAAAAGAAGATTAAATGTGATGGTGGGAAACCTTGTAATAATTGTGTTCAATCCAACGGAGGTAATTGCGTTTATGAAGAAGATCCTGAAAGAAAAATCAAAATACCAACAAAAAGAAAAACCCCGGGTACTTCAAAGACTCCAGTTAAACAAACTCAAACTATTAAAGAATTAGATGAGAGATTGCTGCGAATTGAACTCATGTTGAGTGATTTAACCACTGAATTACAAGCGTCAAGAGTGAAACCACCTGTTGTATCTGATACTACATTAAGTGAAATAACTGAAGAATCAGAAGCAGAAGATCCACAATCAAACCCAGAAATTGAATCCAATGCATTGAGATCATATGCTGCTAGTCATGTATTTTCCAAAGAATCGGTTAGTTCTATGCTACTGTTTCTAGATGGAAAAGACGAAACTGCCAAACAGAAATATGAAGAAGATATCAATAGTATGGGTGAGATCTACAATTACTATGCCCAGGCTTTCCTAGATACGGTCTGTCAACCAATTAAAACAAGACTCCGGAAAAGGTTTGAATTGATGGATAGTATATTTACCGATGAGACTTTACCATTAGCCATATTGAATCACTATTATGACCGAATATTTTTCCTTAGATTAATTATTGATAGAAAGTACCTTGTGGAGCTTTTTGAGAAGTATTATAAGGAGAAAAACATGCCTAATAGACAGGTATTCAAATGGAGTGAATTACTAATCATGTCGGCTGCAATTGGTCTTACTGTTTCCTTGATCCTAGATGAAAGAAATATGGGTAAAACTGGAGAGTCAGAATTGATCAACAATTTGAATGATGTTCAACTAGTCGAGATTAATTCTAAATGTTTCTACTCAATGGTTCTTTATTATAATCGATTGTGTTTCATAAGTGAAGGTCTTTCAAGTATACAGGCATTGGTGTTTTTTGTTATTTACTTGGAATCCATCATTTCCTCAGTTAGAGTTAACTTGATTCCGTTAACAATTGCTGTCAAATATGCTCAGGATTTGGGATTACATCTACACGAAACATACCAAGGCTTAAGTTGGGATGAGCAGGTGATGCGAAAGACACTTTGGTGGTTTTGTGAGTACTATTCAATAGAATATAGTACAAGGGCAGCTCAGCCACTTAATTTGACATTAGATGAAATTATGAGTTTAGAGGATGTGTCTAGTAATGCCGTCATTAAGTCGAATTGGAGCTTACTTGAATCTTATTTCAAATCGCCGAACGATAAATCTATCCTTTCAAAAATTCATGAAACAAATTCCACGCATAAATGCGTATCCTACATGATGTATTGTCTATCTAAAATTAGAATCAAATCGTTTGATCTGTTGTACAAGTCAAACTGTAAGATGACCGTTGCACAATTGATTAATAATCTTGAATTGTTAAATGAAGAAATGAAAACAGTCAATAATGCACCTTTGTCCTTCAAGTTTTATGATGATGATCAATTCATGTTCAATTCTAAAAAATCGGTCTCATTAGTTAAGAGATTGGATAATGGTTATGAAAATTATTTATTTCTGAATTTTGTTTATTTTCAACATCTAATGACTATCAATAGGATCAAAATCCCATCAACAGCTGCCAGAAAATACATCGAAAAAGTGAATGAATTCACATCAATTGCAAACAAATCAGCAAGGACTGTTTTACACATAGCAAAATCGCTTGAACTTGATGAATTGCCTTCCACTACATACAGCTCGATTTTGTATTATCCTTATTTTGCATTCTTACACCTTGCAACTTCTTGTATTTCTCATCCTCATCAATCTGATATTGAGCAAGATTTAAAATTACTTATTGATGTGTCTATGTTCTTTTTTGCCTACAAACTCGATTCTAAAACTGTACGAATCAAAAGAAATTGTGTACGTCAATTGTTTTATGATTTATTGACACGGTACTTGTTAAATATTGTGATTAAGTTAATTGATGGTGAAGTATCAAAGAGATTATTCAAAAAGTATAAAAATCTTAAAAATCATCTTAATATGTTGTCAAATTTTAAAGAATTTTTCATTGAGGAAAATCAAATTGGTATAAATAAATCACACACAAATCAAGTGTTGCGGAAATGGTTCAGTCCTTATGAATTAGTTAAAACGAATACTGGTAATATCAATATTCGTAACAATTCTTCCACTCCTGTATCAATATCTGAAAACATCACTTCACAACATCATCAATCATCAATACCTCAAAATTCTCAATCTATTCCAATTAATGAAAATAATCAAAATAATAATCATACTTATCAACAATTAGGATTACCTCCTCAACAACAGCAACAACAACAACACTATAATGAATACAATTCAGAATATCGGGACTCTTCAGCATCTTCCATGCAACAAATGTTTCAATTTCCAATTCATGGACCTGATCCAAATTCAGCTTCTAGTCCCGGTCAAGCTGCTGCCCGTGGACATACAGCATATAATAGAGACCAATATCCAACTGAATCTTTATTACCTACACAACAACAACAACAACAACAACATATATCAAATCATCAGACACCTATGAGCATAACTCCACAACTTCCTCAACCTCCTCCTCCTCAGGTTCCACAACAACAAGGTATGCTTCCCGTTGAAAACATATTTCATCACACATTAAGTGGAATTGGTTTAAATACAAATTTCATTAATTTTGATGAAGTAGATGATTATAATGAGAATTTTTTCAATCCAAATACGAGTCAACAACAACAACAACAACGACCTCTGTGATATCATTTATAATTTTTTTTGGTTTATTTATGTTGAATTATTATTTATTGATTTTTCTTTTTACTTTAGTATTTACAATATACAAATAACGACAATATTACTTTATATTCTCACGGTTTGTCTATCTAGTACGAATAACACCTGCAGCAATCAACATGTTGATTTTCTTTGCAACATCTGGGTTTTTCATATGATCTTGTAAGGCAGCTGGATTATCTCTTGCTTGGGCCAAAATACCATTCATGACTGGATCTTGTAAAATAGAAACAATTTCTGGATCTTTGGAAACTCTTTCCATGGTTTGTTCTGGAGTTTCACCTTCAATGGCTCTAAATCTTTGGAAGGTGATTTTATTCAACATTTCATCAATTTCATGAATTGATTTACCACCAATTTCTAAATCAACTTTTCTAGCTTCGGTTAAAGTTTCCATAGCTTTTGAATATTCCTTCATCATTAATTGACAATTAGCTTTTCTAATATAAGCTCTGACAAATTTAGGATCTTTTTCAATAGCCAAGTTACAATCTTGAATGGCATCTGGGAATGATAATAATTTGGCCAATGCAGCAGCACGATTAGAATAACCTCTAGCATCTTCAGGTGCTCTCTTGATCATTTCAGTATAGGATTTAACAGCATTTGGCCAGTCACCTTTGGTGAAATATTCCTTACCTTCTAATCTGGCTTCTTCGGCCTTTTCTGGATCAACATAAGCATTTGCTTCTCTAGTTTTGATTTCACGTTGTGTAGCTCTCAATTTGTTTAAAACATCAGGAGTACGGTGTTCAGTTAAAGATTTATCAAAATACTTAACAGCTTGTGGTAAATCATCCATTTTCAAATATGTATTACCCAATCTGGCAAATGATTTAGCAATCAATTTATAATCAGCACGCATATCTCTACCTTCATCGACTGCCTTTTCACAAGTGGCAATGGCAGCTTGGTAATCACCCTTTTCATATTCAGCAGCAGCACGGTTGTTCAAATAAGTGATGTCTTTATGCAAATCCCAAGCTTTTTCATATTGAGCAATAGCTTCATCAAACTTACGTTGCTTGTACAAGGTGTTACCTTCAGCTTTAGCTTTATCAGCTTCAGTCTTGTTATCATCAGAAGCATCAGTCATTTCAACATCTTCGTCTTGCTTTGGTTCTGATTTGACTTCTTCTTTTGGTTGCTCCTTTGGTTGTTCTTTAGGTTCTGGTTTGGATTCTTCCTTTGGTTGTTCTTTTGGTTCTTCCTTTGGTTCTGGTTTGGCAGTCATATCAATATCAAGACCCATCAAAGTGGCAAAGACAGTTAAAATTCTTGGATCACCCAATAATTCTTTTGGATCACCACTATTTGGATTACTTCTGATTTTTTCAATTTTTGCAACAAATTGAGGATCATTCATAAATTCACTAGTTTTTGGATTATTTCTCAATTTAGTGTATAATTCTGGATCATTAAACATAGTAGTTAATCCCAAATCTGGTTTATTGTTTCTATTAAATTCAGCTTGTTCAACAGATTTAAGACCTTCTTTAGCCATGTTATTGTTTGGATCCAAACTTAAACATTTATTATAAGATTCTTTAGCGGCTTCCAAGTTGCCTAATCCAAACTCGGCAGTAGCTAATCTAGTATATCCTTTTGGCCAAGATGGATTAATTTTAATACATTCTTGAGCGTCATCTAAAGCCTTGGTGAAGTTTTTCAATGAAGCATAAGAACCAGAACGGTTAGAATAAAGAACGTGATTTGGTTCTGGAGAAACTTCAATAGCTTTGGTGAATGAGTCAATTGCTTTTTCAAATTCTTTGGCAGCAAAGTATTTGTTACCTTCTGCTTTATATTCATCAGCTGTAGTCATGTTTGATCTAAAGAGTTGGTGTTAAAAGAAAAAGTGGGTTTAGTCATTATCGTTGAATGATTTTCTTTTTTTTTTTTTTTGTCTCCCTCCTTCTAATTCCTTGCGCAGAATTTTCACGCTGGCCGATTTTTTTTTCCAGAATCTTCTACAAATTCAACACTAAGTGTACTTTCAAATATGACTGCAAAATCAAACACCAATTGTATAATAACGAAAGAAGTAATGTATAACCTATGAATTCTAAATAAAATAAAAAAACCAAGGATAAATAATATATAAAGGAAACTATTGATATATAGGAACTAAAAGAGAATCTAAAAAAAAAAGCTAATAATAATGAAAAAAAAAAAGAAAATACTAAGAATGATAATAATAAAAATAGCATGCACACATTAAATAAAAGGTCAAAATAACAAAGTAACAAATGGTTGACTGTGTCAATTTAAACTACTTTCAATAGCTTGATTCACTAGGTCTAATGGATAAGCTGGGCCATAACCATGGCATCTTTCGGCACCTTTCAATCTTTCCATAACATCACTAAAATCAATGGAATTGAAATCCAAATCAGCTTCTTCAGCTTTTATTTGTAAATAATCCCATACTGCTCCAAGAGCCAATAGTTTACATCCATCATTATCAGCATAGACTTTATTTTTATTCTCTTCTTTTAGTTTATGATCAGTACCACGTAACACATGTTTGATAAAATCATCTTGGGTTTTAGGGAAATTAAATTTGTTTACTGGTGTGATATGCGGATGACGTGATGGAAATGCTCCTCCACTATGTATATCTCCACTACTTCTTAAAATTTCATTTTCTGTTGTTATCGAGATATTTTGTTTTCTAATAATCTCCAACTGGTCCATTAATTTTTGTCGTTCTTCTTCACTTTGCAATAATTTAGCTTCCAATTCCTTCAATTTTGTTTCTTTACGTTCTCTAAATGCTCTTTGCGCAGCTCTATTTTGGGCTTTTCTTTTTAATTGCAACTCTTCCTCAGTCAACTCTGAATCGTCTCTTGCTATTAAAATAGCGTCTTGTTCATCCAACATTTGTCTCTTACTTCTTTGAGAAGATCCTCTCTTTGAAGGTTTTGTGATTCCAGCAACTTCAGTAATACTATTCTGGCGACTAGAAAGACGTGGCCCGATACCACCTTGGATACTTTCGGACAAACTATTCTGACGGTAACTAGATGTGGCATCAGTGAGACTGTTTTGGCGGTAGGGACCAGGAACAGACATTTGTGGAGAAGTAGATAACGAAGATGGTACAAACATATTACCATTGGTTGGTTTAGTATCACCATTAAAGGTGCTGGCAGCTTCTGATGCACCTGGGGATATGTTCAATCCATTCGGTGATGATTCTGAAGATGATCGAGGATAGGTTTGAAACGTCTCACTATCATTAGTGTATGGCTGTGGAGGAGGTGAGATATTAGCACCACCTTCAAAATAAAACTCATCATGAATATCATTATTATATTGGTACCCGCTTTGACCATGAGCTTGTGGAATGTTTGTTGTGGAACTAAAAGCTGGATTGAAAAGTGATGCATCTGTTTGTTGAGGATGAAGTTGATTTGCTAACGCTATCGTTTCCAGATTTAATTCAGAATGATCATCAAATAGTGGATTGATAGCAGTTGCTGGGTTAGCAACAGACTGGTCGTGATTCCAATATTCTGTCTTTGGTGGCATATCGGTATTGAAAAAAGAATACATATGTATTCAATAAAAAAAAATCAGGTAAACTCAACGAAAAAATAAAATTCAATGACAAATGCAAAAGATATCAACAAAAATCAGTAATTGATCCGGATATTTATAACAATAGGAAAATTAAAGTCCAAAAATGAAAATAAAGAACAGCAAATATTCCAAGGATGATCTATTTCCGGATGTGTTGCTCTTGTTCAGATGACAAATTAAATTTTTATTCTCTCTTCTCAGAAATAATAAAAAATAAAAAATCTCGGAAAAAGCTTTAAATACGAAATGAATAGATACTAACCGCGACTAGACAATGATTACCTAATAATAATGACCACTAGAAAATAAAAGGAGGGAGTATCGTCTAAGAATGATTAATAACAATAATAGTTCAAATTCTCTATCGCTAGGTAAGGAATCTTTTTTTTTCTTCTTTTTTATTTCTTTGTTTTTGCTGTATTGTTCTTGTATGCTTGTGTTCCCTATGAAGAAGACTTCTGGAACTCTGAAATTCTGAAATTTGTGTGCTTGGCGTATGCAGTACAGAGGGGGGGATTCACTTTTCTAAAGTTTGTTAAAAATTGATTGATCCTTGCGACACTTGAAATAAATATATCAATATCTGGAGGAATGGCTTATAATGAATTGAGAAGGATCGTAATGGAGTGTGATTTTTATTCTTTATTTTTTCTTTGTAGAATGAGGAACAACTTAGAAAAAGTGAAGTGTATAAACCAAAATTAAACAGGAATATAAATGAAAATAAAATTATGGAGGTAAAAAATATATCTAAAAAGACTTTTTGAAGGAGATCAAAGTATCAATTTATATTAAAAAAAAAACTACAATTGATTTGGAATTGGATAATCAATAAATTTTACAAGTAGGGGGGAAGACAATGAAAGCATAGGAAAATGGATTTACTGGGGTGTGACAAAATTAAAATTTCTTCTTTACCAAAAAAACAACTAACCGTTCCTACATAAGTGAACAAAATCCAATACTACACGACACACGCATAGAAAGCATGAGTTCCTTTATACTTCTGAATAATCGGTAGTTCCCCAAAGTTTGCAAGGAAATTTCGGGCGTACAAAAAGTAAAAGTTATAAACAGCAACACCGGCAAATGTTTCTGTTTTAAAGCAGATGTGGAAGTTCTTTTTTTTTAATTGTTTAATTTTAGCCCTGCTTTCCTGCTCGTTTTTTGTGATTACACCCTCTGTTTTTCCCCTTCTCTACTTGTTGCATAGAGTCTCCTCTTTGATATGTGCCAAGTACCTCATTCAATTGTTTGGAGAACAAATTCAATTGATAATAGAAAATAAAAAAAATAAATTCAATGATGATCCATCAAAAAGTGCATCTATTCGCGTTAAAGGATAACTTGACTTGCATATGAAGGATTAAGACTCGATATTGGAGATTTAACAAAGTTTACGTTAGGTAGTATCTTTGGTAATACCACTAGAATTCGACTTTTTCTTCTCCCATTCTTTAAATCTCGAAAAGCAGTCCTTATCACTACAGTTATAGTTGTTCTATCAACAACAAAAAAATGTAGCGCCCACCAGCCAACTTTTCTTGGGATATCAAAAAAAAAAATATACAAAGCAATCTTCAACACTGGAAAAACGATACAAAATTGGATTCTTGCACCATACTTGCATTGATTCTGATGTGGGAAAAGAAACAAAACCGAAGGAAATGGAAACAACTATTTTTTGTTATCCCTTATGAACAATTCACTCTTCCAACACTTGTCTGGAAATCGTTAATGAACCAGGAAACGAGAAACAAAAACAAAAGAATAGAACTTAAAATGTACAAGTTATGCACACGCATTGCCAATTATTCCAAAACGCGAATAGCTGTCTATGCATAATGTACATTGCATTTTATGTTGTATTATCGTAACCATCATGTTGTATCATAACCGTTTAGTGTTACCTTTGTACTACAGCTACATCCAACTAGTTATCTGAAAATTGAAGAAAAAAAAAAGGAGGTTTTTTTATTTGATTTTTTTTCTACTTCTATATCCGCAAGGAATTTACGGGCACTCAAGAATTAGCAACCTGTAAGTGGTGGGTATGATCAATACATCGCAAGCCATTGGAACGGAAATATGATTCCTTTTTGGTTTTTGAGTTGCTTGCTGTGGTTTGCTTGTGAGAGTATGATTCGGTGAACTGTCAAAGTTGATTTTCGAGACCTTTTGTGATCAATTCCTTCGCTTTCTTCGGATAATGGTGGCTAAAGACCGATGGAATTCCACACAATGCACCTTCTGTCAACTGAATATTTCACGGCATTCCGGAACAAATGGTTTAATGATTGAATGTTCACACTTAACGGCGCTATAAACATTTCATACAGATGGGTCAATTGGCTGCAAGATTGAATAAGCTGGTTTTTTTTTTGTTGTTGTTGTTGCTTGTGCTGCCTCCTTCTCAGGTCTTGTCCATCTGTGTGCAGGAAACTACAAAAAGGTTAATTTCTCAAAGACCAAAAATAAAAAAGAAATCAATTTTTTTTTTTCGGTTTTTTTCTCCGAGCTTGATTGTTTTTGTTCTGTCGCCACACTGGTTGTGGATATTAACTTCCCTATAGAAAAAGAGGTAGCAATTGTAGAGAATAAATCACGGAAATATCAATTAAACTCTCTTGTAATAAACGACGGATAATTATTCAAAGGAATAGTGAAACCATCCTTGTACGATGAAACAGATGGAAATATCCCATTAAAACATGATCAATTCTACCCGATTCTAGATCTGGTTTTTCTCTTATAGTTACATTTTTTACAAGAAAAATTGCGAAATTTGGCTTAAAACTTTACATTAAAAAGCACGTTGTTTAATGGTTTGTTAATATATACATTATCTCATGTCACGATTAATGTATAAAATCATAACCTTAACAGGAGATCCTACTCCTCTATATCTCCACTTGAAATCAATAAATAAAAAGTACTTCCGTTTTGTAGTGAACACACTAGAGGATTTTGTTTTGGAAAAAAAAACTATCACTACTGACCAAAATCCATACTTCGGGTTTAAATGTACCATCTCAGTGCTTACATGATGAGATTGATATTGGAATTCGTACAAACCAACAAATCATACCCGCTATTTTGAATGAGGCATATCCCCAAATAGGAATCGTGCGGCGCTTCCCATGGTTTTCCGTATATAAGCGTGAGATTTTGGTCGTGTATTCCTAACCATGTCGTGTATATTGATTCAAATAATGAATTTACAATAGAATGGCACCAACCAAACGGCTGTGTATAAATACCTTCCTGTTGTAACCTCCTTTTTATTTTTTTAATTTTTCTTCCCCTGCTTCTTCATCAGCTCCTTCTAGAATACCATTCTTGTTGACTATGAATCATAGGCCATTCAAACATCATCATCATTGATTTGACCAACAGGTCGTGTGTGTTGATCTCATGAGAAATTTGCGCTTTTTTTTTCCCACGGCGTTTTTTTCCTTCATTCATTACAGTGGAACATAAGGAAGAAGAAGAACAAGGTTAATGATACTTGACAGTAAAGAGATCCAGGAGATGCGATTCATAAGGTTGAGGGAGTCATTAGTTATCAGATACATCATCTAACGGTGATATCACACTTTCCCTCCACATTAATTCAGTTGTTTCCTAAATGTTTATTGCTTTTTTTTTTTTCTCATTTCTTTTTTCTTTTTCTTCTCTTCTCTTTGACTGCAAATTGCCGTAAGCAGCTGTACCGGAAGTCACCAATGAAAATTTTTCCAATATCAACTGGTGCTTTTTAGTTTATATATACTAAAAAAAAAAAAACTCTTGTTGATTAATTCGTTCTTTTTTTATTATTATATTTTCTTCACTTATCGTTTGTTTATTTAATAATTATGGCAAAAGACAACATTGAAAAAGTCAGTACGGTACTGAATGATTACCTAACCAGCCCGACCCCACAATCGAAATGGCAAAAGTTTAAAGATTCATTTAAACCACCTGTTTCGGGACAACAAGAAGAAACACCGAACGATGATATTGAAAAGTTTCAAAATCCAGAAGATGAAGGTGCCGGAGGTTTGAAACGTCAACTTAAGAATAGACACGTTCAAATGATTGCATTGGGTGGTAGTATCGGTACAGGTTTATTGATTGGTAGTGGTGGGGCATTGCATTCAGGAGGTCCAGCCGCTTTATTGATTAGTTATGGGGTAACTTCCATTATGGTGTTGTTTGTTGTTTATTCATTAGGTGAACTTTGTTGTGCATTCCCAGTCAATGGTGCATTTTCTACTTATGCAAACATGTTTGTTGATGAGTCTTGGGCATTTGCTGTTGGTTGGAATTATGCCATTATGTGGTTATTCGTTTTACCTTTGGAATTGGTTGCAGCCACTATGTGTGTTACTTATTGGAATGATGACATCAACCCTGCCAGTTGGGTGGCTATCTTTTATGTATTCGTATTATTGGTTAACATATTTGGAGTCAAATATTATGGTGAAGCTGAAGTTGTCTTGACTTTGGTTAAATTGATGGCTATCGTTGGCTTTATCATCATGGGTGTTGTCTTAGTTTGTGGTGGTGGTCCAACACATGAATTTATCGGTGCTAAAAACTGGCATACCGACAAGGGTGCTTTTACAAATGGATTTAAAGGGGTTGCAGCAACTTTTGTCACTGCCTCTTATTCGATGGGAGGTACTGAAATGGTTGGTTTAACCGCTGCAGAAGTTGAAAATCCTAGAAAAGTGTTGCCAAAAGCCGTTAGACAGGTTTTTTGGAGAATTTTTTTATTCTATTTCTTGAGTTTAACTTTTGTTGGTTTATTGGTTCCTGCTGATAATGAAAAACTTTTAGGTGCCAGCGGTACTAGTGCCTCTCCATTTGTTATTGCTATTCAAAATGGTAGTATTCATGCCTTGCCTTCTATTTTCAATGCTTGTATTTTAATTTCTGTTCTTTCAGTTGGTAATTCAGCCATTTTTGGTGGTTCCAGAACCATTCAAAATTTAGGAACTCAAGGTTTTGCTCCAAAGATATTTGCCTATGTTGACAGATCAGGACGTCCTTTGGTTGGATTAGGAGTTTCATTCCTTTTTGGTCTTTTATGTTTTCTTTCTGCTTACCATGATGAAGGTACAATTTTTGCCTGGTTATTGAGTGTTTGTGGTCTTGCAACCATTGTTGCCTGGATAAACATTGCCCTTTGTCATCTCCGTTTCCGTTTAGCCATGAAGAAACAAAATAGATCATTGGATGAATTGACATTTGTTTCATTTACCGGGATCTGGGGGTCTATTTATTCTATTGTCTTTTTGATTTTTGTTTTGGTGGTTCAATTCTGGACTGCATTATTCCCAATTGGTAGTAAAGGAAAAGCTAGTGCTGAAAACTTTTTCCAAAACTATTTAGGTGCAGTTGTCATTTCGGTATTCTATTTGGCTCATAAATTATACAGTAGAAGATGGAGAATTTGGAAGAGCTTGGATGATATTGATTTAGACACCGGTAGAAGAAATGCAGATTTGGATTTAATTAAAATGGAATTAGAGGAAGAGAAACTTGCAAATAAGCAAAAATCATTCCTTGTTCGTATGTTCAAATACTGGTGTTAGCAATGCTGATATCCGTAACAAAAAAAATAACTGATATGTTTATAGTCTTTATATATATATATATATACTTGTTATATATATATATATATACTTGTTACGATTAATGAAATGAATGTTAATTATTATTATCAAGAATAGTTGTAGGTTGTTAGTGAAAAGAGTTGCGAGGAGTGAAAAGCGGAGAGATTCAGTTGGACTTTATTGGTTGATAATGTAAACGGTTTTATTAGTGGGGAGGGTGGGTTAATACACTGCAAATTTTGATCTGAACCCCCCCATATTTAGATAATTTTAGTAATATAAATTAAAATATTCATTTACAGTTACATAAATAATCAATTAGGGACCACTTTTCGGCCCGAAACAAAATAACAATGACAATATCACCACCAACAGCAATTAAATACGTGAAAGGTTAAATAAGTTTTTATCATCATTGTGACAATAATTGAGCAAGTTCCGGAGACACCTTAGCGTTCTTTTCCTTTCTTCTTCTATTTGAAATCCTAAAAAGCGTGTTAGTATTCTTATCTCGAACTTCAAATGCAAAATGTAAAACATACCAATTTTGGACTTGCGATTTAGAGAGATTTGTAGATTTCATTAAGAGATCAGTTTGATCCTTTTGCAGATATGGATGTTTCTTGTTTTTCTGGAACCACCCTTCCAATATTTCAAGTTGGTTTTTGCTTAGTCTTTTATTTTTGCTTTTCAGTGGATCACTCTCAAGATTCTCTTCTTTTTTTAATTCTTCTTCTTTCGTTTCTGTTTTAATCACAATTCTCAAAGTATTCATCGAATTCCTTTGGACTCTAATTCTCTCAGATAGAATATCCCTTAAAACTTTTGTGTAGATGTTAATATCCCTAATTATTTCTTTGTCCTCTATGCTTAATGTTTTAGTACGGAGAATATTATTTACCTTTACTATACTAGCATCAAACTCTTCCCTGATTCTCTTTGAGTCGAAAACCGGATAAGTGGATAATGTCGAAATATGATCAAGTAATCTATTTTTGACTTGGTGAAGGGTATCCCAGTGACTAATCATCGCTTAAGGTGGACAATTCAAAAAAACTGCGATTGATTTAGAAGGGAATACAGGAAGTTAAATAGAATTCAAAAAAAAGGTTTTGAACATGATACACTACTTCATTCAAGTGAACGCGGATTGATTTAGAAAACACTAAAACTTTAAGTTCTATAAGTTATATTAACTATAAAAATAACTGTTTCAAAATTGTGATACATCACAGGTGATGGAACACAAATTTTACATTCAAATAAAGTAGCAATATCATGAAACTCTCGCTAATTGAATTAATAGTCATTTGCAGTTTAGTATGTGGCAATAAAGTTTGTAGCGGAGAGTCAAGACACATTTTTTTTTTACTACATCAGGAAGTATTTCAAAAAATGATACTCATCAATTTTCTGAAAGGAAAGAATTAAATCACAGGTTTTACAATTTTGTAAGAAAATATTAATAATACTGGACAAATTTATTTCATATTAAAGGAAATTAATTGTTCATCGGAAATGGATCCAAAAGATTTATATCAACAGAAAAAACATATTCAAGCTAGATGTTTCTATTCGTTAATATCACATGTAATATACTTTCATTATGAACTAAAAGCGGTCTCGTAATATGAGTATTTAATGTGTATTGCTCTGAAATACTGACGGTCATAGTATAAGCATTATCTTACAAATAGTGAAAATACTTTTGACATGCTGATCTAAAAATTACGCTTACACTATTGTGAAATAAAATTGCAAGACTGTATCTTGTGTTGGCGATAAAAAAACGAATTTGTAACTCTCTCGAGCAAACGGAAACGATGGAAAAAAAGGGATGTCAGAGAAGTCGTGTAGTAGCGCGCAACTTTTGAAAATAAATTACCAACGACTCAAACTTTAAGATTTCGATTTATCAGGCATACCATAACTATCATGGGATTAACATCGAAATTGGATAAATTAAAGTTGAAAGGTGCACTGGAAGATAGTGAAGATGAGGTGAAGCACTACAGTGCTGATAACTCTGATGATATTGACGAAGTTGACAGTGAGGGCCAAAACATTTTGATGAGCATTATTGCTCAATTGAGGCCAGGAATGGACTTGTCGAAGATCACACTTCCAACCTTTATTTTAGAGAAGAAGTCAATGTTGGAAAGGATTACGAACTTTTTCCAAATCCCTGAGTTATTAATTGAAGCCAACAATACTCAGGATCCGTTGGATAGATTTGTCAAGATGCTCAAATGGTACTTGGCTAGTTGGCACATAGCCCCCAAGGCAGTGAAGAAGCCATTGAACCCAGTGTTAGGAGAAGTATTTACATGCTACTGGGATAATTTACCAGAAGGTAAAACTGCCTACTACTTGGCTGAGCAAACTTCACATCATCCACCAAAGTCTTCATACTTTTACATATCACCAGAGGAAAAGATAAGAGTTGATGGTGTCGTTATCCCGAAGTCTAGATTTTTGGGAAATTCTTCCGCAGCTATAATGGAAGGATGGGGATATGTTACACTCGGTAAATGGGACGATGAGGTTTATGTTATGAACCAACCAAACGTTTATTGCAGGGGTATCTTGTTCGGAAAAATGAGAATGGAGTTGGGTGATCATATGATTGTCAAATGCGAAAAGAACGATTTCGAAGCTGACATTGAGTTTAAAACAAAAGGTTTTATAAGCGGAACATATGATGCAATTGAAGGTGTTATCAAGGATTCTAAAGCTGGCGAAGAGTTGTTTCGTATTTCCGGAAAATGGAATGAAATAATGTATATAAAAAACATAAAATCAGGAAAAAAAGAAGTATTGTACGATACCAGCAAAACTAAGAAGAGTATGCCTAAAGTTAGACCATTGGAAGAACAATGGGATTTTGAATCTAGAAAGCTTTGGAAACCAACTGTTGACGGCTTGGCTCAGAGAAATCACGAACTAGCCACCGAAGAGAAACTGAAGGTTGAAAACGACCAGAGAATCAAAGCAAAGAAACGATTGGAAGATGGTGTGGAATTTCATCCGAAATTTTTTCGCGAAGTGTCGGACAAGGACGACCAAATTAAAGACCTCGAGTACATCATTTACAAACATTTTGATTTAAACGACAATCCTGAAAGTTTAAGAGAAAGATTGTTTACTGTTGCTCCAATTGTCCCAGGTCAACAGTTCGACGAAAAATTTCATTATCCAGCATTCAAAAAGCCTGCACATAATTGAGTGCCAATTCCCTATTTAATAATTAAGTGGATAATCTAGTTTGTTACATTAGATTTTGAAATAGATTTGTTTAGGTTTATGTTGTTTTCATACTGCGAAAGTTTTGCTTGAGTTGGCTCGTAGGTAGTGCTTTGGAAAATAAACACCGATTTTCATATTTCCTGCATGTACTCTGGAGTAGAAAAATAGTTCGCGAGTGAAAGTTTCTTCAAAAATGTCGACGTAATACTCTTTTCACTGTACACGAACCAACATAATGGCTTTTACGGACAATAGAGATCTCTTAGAAAAGATCCATTCTCCTCAGTTTAGCTTGTTCAGCTGTATTTTTGAGTTAAAGAACTACACTGAATCAGTTGGTGTGCAACATGTACTCGTTCAAAAGTTGCATTCATTTCCCTATGAAGAATTAGAATTTTTCATTCCTCAGTTTGTACAACTATTAGTTGTTTATGAAACGGATTCAATGGCCCTAGAAGAGTTTTTACTACAATATAGTGAAAAATTTCCTCATTTTAGTTTGATTGTGTTTTGGAATCTACAAGCATACATATTTGAGTTAAGGAATGAACCCGAGTCTAGATCATTTCAAACTGTGAGAAGCTTGATTAGCAAAATTCAAAACATCATGTTCAATACGGACAGTTCGTTCAAAAGAAAAATAGAGTTTAGGGAGAATCTCCAACCAGGTCTAGTTTTATGTGGCGCCATTGCATCTTCTTTTGCAATCCCAAGTCTTAGCAGCTACTGTTTGCCTATTATTCAAACACAGGGTCGACAACAGAAGTCATTAGTCTTCAAGCTTGCAAATTTTCAAAAATCCTTGACGAAGAATTTGACTATGAAGAACCAAAGAATGTCTGCTGAGGTCCAGAAGGGCTCACATTCTGACAACGAATCGCCATCTTCTTCATTATTTAAAAACTCCCTTCATAGATCTGCATCCGTTCCAAGGTCAGGGGCTAAGAAAGTCAGTATGTCTGTGCTGTCGGACGAATCAGAGGCATATACGACTGATGATGATGATCATAAAACCAGCATCGAATTAGAAAAGAGCTTGAATTCATTGGATTTAGTTGATCCCCATAAAAATAAGTCTGACAAGTACTCAGAAACGGAAGACAATTTGCGTATTAGCACAATTATAAAATCTAAGAAAAGGGTTTCAAGCTCATCAAGTAAAGCACCTGAAAGATCATGGACAGAGATCTTGAGTACTGATGATTATAGTGTGAACTCTAAATCATTACCTGATTTAACCAAAGTTAAAGGTGATGAGATAACACCGTATTTGTCCCCAGCAGAATCAGAGACATCGTTAGTTTTCCATCACACGACTATCGGAAATGATTTACTGAGAAGCAACTCGGTTTCCTCCATTGCTCCTAAGTCTGATCGTTTGGTAAAGGCACTTCAAGTCAATTATGCCAGAAATGTAACACAGTTTATGATGGCAATGCAGAATATTTCAATCAGACTTTCTCAAGTTCCAAAGGAAGCCAGACTTTCGGCATTGAGAGCAGAATTATCAATCATAAATGAAACAATGCTTCCAAGTGAAATTGACATCCCTCAACTTTTACCTATCACCAGCAAAAGAAACAAGAAGTACCACAAGATATTGAAACTAAATATTAATGAAGCTTGTGTTTTGAATTCTGCTGAAAGAGTTCCTTTCTTGTTATTAATAGAATACTTAAGTGATGAAATAGATTTTAATCCATTTACGGAATATAACCAGAAGATTATTACTAGTATGAAACTGAGAAAAGCAACGGATACCAAACAACGAGACAATTCAGAATTTAATGAACCAATAGAACCGAGTAAAATGAATGGAACCGATTCTAGAACCAGTGTTGATAAACTGCCAGTTGAAAATCTTCGCAGCTCGGATATTGAAGAAGCTGATCTAAGTGAGATGTCAATGACCAAAAGATCATTGAATATATCAAGAAACCTAACTTTAACTACCACACATTCGGATATTTCAAAAGAACAGAAAGGAATCCCAAATATCCCAACATTGAATACTCGTGAAGTTTCTACAAAAGTATTAGCTGATCAAATGAGGATTGCTTCAGTAATGTTGCAACAATTAGATAGTTCTGGACAAGCAAACTCCGAGCAGTCATTATCCATTAAAAGTAAAATTGTGCAATCTATGATTTCCCTTCAGAATCAATTTGATTCAATTGATTATGAAAAGTTAAATCAATTACAGGGTGACAAACCAAGTGCCGGGGAGCGAAAATTAGAAAACGACTTCAAGCTTGCAGAAGACTGGAACACCAAAAAACAAAGAATAAGAAAAGCAAGTGCATACGGGCACTTGGCTAATTGGGATCTTTGCTCAGTGATTGCTAAGAATGGAGATGACTTACCACAAGAAGCTTTTGCCTGTCAATTGATTTCTATGATTTCTAATATTTGGAAGAGAAACGAGGTTCCAGTCTGGACCAAAAGAATGAAAATCTTAATTACTAGCGCAAATACTGGGTTGGTGGAAACTATTATAAATGCTATGTCAATTCATTCAATCAAAAAGTCGCTCACAGAACTTTCAATCAAAAAAGGTGAAAATGCTAAAGGGAGAATTTTTACGTTGTTGGATTATTACAAAAATGTTTTCGGTCCTGAAAATTCCGCAAAATTCAAAGTTGCTCAAGAAAACTTTACTAATAGTTTAGCTGCCTATTCTGTCATTTGCTATGTATTGCAAATCAAAGATAGACATAATGGTAACATAATGGTCGACGGGGATGGTCATATAATTCATATTGATTTTGGATTCTTGCTTTCTAACTCGCCAGGTAGTGTTGGTTTTGAAGCTGCTCCTTTCAAGCTCACATCAGAATATGTGGATTTGCTTGGGGGATTAGATAGCCCCATGTATGCAAGATTTGTGGATTTGTGTAAACAATGCTTCAAAATACTAAGAAACAATAGTCAAGAAATTGTGGATATCGTTGAGCTAATGCAAAGAGAGTCTAGTTTGCCATGTTTCAATAATGGTGAGAATACAAGTGTTTTATTGAAGCAGAGATTGCAATTGGACCTCTCAGAGTCTGATACTGATTTGTTTGTTGAGAATGTTTTGATTGGAAAAAGTCTTGGAAGTATGTATACTCGGTTATATGATCAATTCCAGATGATTACACAAGGGATATATAGTTAAGACCGGAATACTTTGTAGATCTGGATACAATATATGATAGCTAAATATTTTAATTTCCATAGTGTATCATCTCATATATATGTGCCAGTTACATTCACATATTGGAGATATGCGCGTCAAGAAATTTAGTTCAAAATATTTGTTGTCTGCATAATGTCTAATTGTTTTAGTGCGTGTTAAATATTAACTCTAAATTTTGGTCTTTTTGTTACATATACCTATTTTTCTTTTTTTTTTCTTTTCTCTTTTCTCTTTTCTCCCTTTTCCTTTTTTTTTTCTTATTTTTATGACCTGATATATATAACACTGAAAGAAACCAATTGCCATGGGTTCTGAAAAGGTGTATAAGAAGGCGGTTCCCAAGGAACTAACATCATTATTTAGAGTGACCAAGAGTAGAGCACCAGTACCTAGGGACAAAAGAGTGGTGAAGGAAAGCCAGAAGCACGGATTTAGATTGGACTCGTTGCCAACTCTCCCCTCACCGTCAAACGAGTTACATCAACTACTACTTGAATACGGAATGTTGAATGACATTCAATGGGATGAAAACAAAACTAAAACAAAGAAGTCAAAGAAATCTAAGTTGAAAGCTATCAATTCATTCATTGCTTTCAGGTCATTTTATTCACGTACAATATCTAACCCAAACCACCAGAGAGAGCTTTCATCAAAACTTGCTGACATCTGGAAAACTGAACCGAGCCAGGAAATCTGGAATCAATACGCTCAATCTTATAATAATTACTTGTTGCTTCCAGGTATTAAAACAAATTTTGTTGACTGGTTATATACGGTCCTAGACCTCAAAGTAGAACCGGCACTGGTGATACTCGAAACAGAACCGTTTGATGACAACTCTCCTATGTTATCCGGCACTATTGAAGATGTTTATTTAATTAATTAGAGCCTTTACTATAATATATACATATATATATTCATCTATATGCTATTCAGTTCCATTTACTGAGACAGGCGATGGTATTTCATTCCTCACTCTTTTCTGACGGTCTTCTTTCACATTCTTCTTTCTCTTCTTGCTAGTTTTCTTTGGTCGTTCCTCCCCTTCTACATAAACATCGTTTGGCAAATCAAGCAATTTTACATTCTTAATCTGGATAAAATTGGAATTCTCATCATATAAAGCTGATCCTTTGCATAAATTGTAGAACTCAGTACAAGGATACTGCAAATCAAGTTTTCTTGCTCCATCCGAAGACTTCGACACATTAAGTTCTAATGCAATGTAAAACCGAGTTAAACGGATATTCTTAACTTCAGCATTTTCTTCCCCAGACTCAGTAACCTTCAATTTCTCTAAGTGCTTGTCACCATTTAATGTTCCGTAGCTATTAATGATGTCTTGTGGATCATTGTCATCTAGGACATATGCCGCTGAAAAGTCCTTAACATACGGGTGAGCGAATTCTATTCCATCAGTGACTTCTAATTTCAAAACTAATTGTCTTAGTCTACTTTCGACAAATCCTGACCATTTTTTATGCTGTTCTGATGTATCAACTGTTGCTGCAACAACACAAAGATAAAATTTGTACGCGTGGAAATATTCATGTCTTTTAAATAAATCAGACCATGTTTTATTTCCAGTATTTATATCATTCATTATAGAAGATCCACGAGAAAGTTCTTTCAAAATGACTTTTTGAGTGGAGCTGGTAATGTTATGAGTTGCACACATTGAAGGATAAGCAGGAGTGATAACAGGCATACGGTGGAGTCTATCATGAGGATACAATCTAGGGTTCCAAACACGTACTTGAAGGGGTCCATCCTCGATCAGTTTCAATAAAACAGGTTCTGGCCAATTCCATTTGGTGTAAATGCTGAAGAACTTCTCAACAATGACAGCACTCACTGCATTTGGGTATAATTGACAAATCCTAGCAACCAACATTGCCCAGGCAACACCACCTGGGAATCCATAAACGTTACCATATACTGCTCTTTGTTGTGCCCATAATTTTATGCAACGTAAAGCATGTTTGAACACAGTAGGTTTTGGAACCAACTGCAATATTTCATCTGTCACTCTTGTACCGTTCAAGGATCTTAAATCTTTTTCATCTAAGTTCTTTAGCAAATTTTTATCATCTAATGTCATTTCCAATGGAACCCTAGGAACGTTCAATCTAGCCATGATTAAATCAATAGATATACCATCAAATTCTAGTTTTATAATTGGAACAAACGCATCTGGAACACATGCAATTTCTTCTAATTCTGGCCTTTTTCGAATAATATCAGGAAATACCAGAAAGAAATCATCTCTAGTAACATGCTTTGGAACCACAACCAATGTATCAATATCAGATCCTGGACCATAGACACCCAATCTATAGGAACCAAATGTAAAAACCTTTCCTCCTGAATCTTTCGCCATACCATCTGACATATTTTTACTCTTTGATACAGTGTAAACAAATTCCTGCACAAGCTTTTGGAAAAGTGTCAACACCTCAACTCTTTTCTTCGTTGCCTGTTCGCTTTCGAATGATCCCCTGTTTTTCAATTCCTGAATAAGAGAATCATTCAATGCATTTTCTTTCACAGTAGGATTCGCTGTGGAAATAGGATCAGTGACGCCATATTTTCTGGTGCTCATCATAATAGTTGTTACAGACCAGAGAAACGTACGTTCATGTAATTTTTCGATGGTTTCAAGTATCGCCCTTGGTCGTTATTAAAACTTTGAAGACGAGAAAATTATTGTACCAAGACACTACCGGTTTGTATGCAGGCAATATACATGTCGCACATGGGTCTAAGGAAGTACCAAACGACTCCAAATACCCATCAGTACGACACCGACAAAGTTTCCACTCGTCACGTGAATGTCACAGATATACAATCACTGCAGCACATACAAATAATAATAAATCACAAATGATGCGGGAATCACAGCTCAATATTCCGTTATTTTCACAGTAACTACGCATTATTCAATGAAGGTGAAAGATAAATTATACAGTTTTCTATTTACTTCTATAGGCTTAAATAAGAGAATAAAGAAAGGAACAAAACTCATACTTTACTGCTATAAGCAGTGTAGTCACATACGGAGAAAGAGAAGATTCTATTAATACAGTGTTTCTATTTTCAGTTCGTACCAAGTTCAAAGAAATTATTAATACTAGTGCGACAATTTAATTCATAGTAAAGGAGATTAATTGTTCATAGTAAATGGACTCAAAATGTTCACACCAGCGGAAATAATACTTTCAAACTAGCTGCCCTTTTTTTGTTCATACCATATATCATACATTTTCAGTATGAACAAATAGAGGTCACGTAATATGAACATTTTTTGCGTACTAGTATCAAAAATATTGACCGCCTTAATATGAACTTTTCTTTGCAAATAGTGCGAATAATTTTGACTCACTGATCTGAAAATTATGCTCACACTAGTGCGAAATAAAACTGCAACGACTGTATAGCAGACATCATCAACTGGATGAATATATAACTAATGAAGCCAGCACAAGTATTACATTTTTTCTACTTTTAAATATAAATGTATTATGTATGCTTTAGTAATATCTGTTTATACAAATATTCTAGGTCCACGTATCGATGTCAAGAATGAAAAACATTATTGAAAAATTATTAGAGTGTAATTTGCGGCTTATTTATATCTTATGCCTAGCTCACGAAGAATATACTTTTTCACAAATAGAACTTGTAGTCATCACTATTTCACAATAAGACCATTAATCTTTCATTTCCTCTGTGATTTAATATAACATTTCGAGAATCTTCAAAACAGTGAAGATTTTCCGCTCTAAAAATGAAGTAAGGTTGGGAAGCAGTCACTAGAGTTAAACTAACTATTCTTATACGGAAAGGGAACTTTGACGTCGGTTTTATTCGTGGAATGAACCAAATATCAATAAACAACGGTGGCTTTTAAGAATTTATTGGATCACTCTTCTCTCAAATATCATCCTAGTTTGAGTTTCTCATTTTATAGACTCTATTTGTACTTTAGTTGCCTTTAAACTGCAAAAACTATGCGTTTCATTATAGCAAGGATCTTATGAAATAAATCCGGACTATGTATCATTTACTACACTACTTCTAAGACTTCCCCATTTGCTATTTACTATTTAATTTTCTATTATATTGTTTATTTACAGAGAAGTCTATTAATGCGATATATTTTTGTATTATTTTACCCTTTATTATTCTATTGTAGCTTCTTATTGAATTTATCACTTCGACCTATTTCTTTTAAAACTCGTTTAAAATTCCGGTCGTTAGTGGAAAACACTTTAACCAACATCCTTTTAACATCCTCACCTTTATCTTCTTTTAAACAAATGTTGACCAATTGATAACATTCACGTTGCTTCATCGTATACTTCAACCCCTTTTCCTTGATCTTATCGAAAAACATCAATAAGAACAGTAATCTGTTTATCCCTTTTAGACTCTTATTATCAATGATCCCTGACACAATAGGGGTTAAATAATTCTTAATGGCTGGCAACTCTAACAACTGTAATGATTGTTTAAAATCCTCAAGTACAATTGATTTGAATAGCCAGTGCTTAAACCAAATGCTTTTGCTATTGAATTCAACAAGGGAATTGACATATAAAACTAATTCTTTGGGAGATAGTCTTCTTTTAATAAATTGAAAAGTTTCACGATGTAGTAACTTTAAAAGATACTCCTTTGCCTTACGGTCTTGGGTGTAGTAAAAACTGTTGCTATCCATATATCTGGAGATTATTGACATGATTCCATTTAATTGTGATGGATTAAGCAATGATAATGTCTGGCAGTATGCACGCATTGTGTTGTGGAAAATTTTCCTATCACTTGAAAATTGAAACTGTTGATTGAAATCACCATTTTGCTGGACTTTAGGAAGGGTAGTCTTAATAAGAAAGTTAAACACTGTAGTTGTGAATGTTTCATCTATAATCCCAGCTCTTAGTAAAGTAGATCTATTAAGCTCTAATATGGTATATTTAGATGTGATTTTGGATGCCAAGTAAACAAGTTGGTCTGCTGTTGGACTGTGTCGTGTTGTAAGACAAGTGATTAACTTTCGTGAAATCATACGGGTTCTACTAAATGGGATAATCATGCTGTACACTTGTTCACAAGTAAACTTCTTCAAAAAATACTCGAGAACCATCTCTTGGGTCTCTGGAGTATGAATTCGAAGTAATGCATAAACATCAACTTGCAAGGGGAGAAGTACATCAAGGACTTCTATGAGCAAATTTTTGTCCAACAACACCGCAGTAGGTTTATAAATAGTCATTAATTCATTAGGTTTATTCAACAATGCCCTTGTTAAATGATTGATAATTGGTTTGTTTAGGGTCGTTACCGTTCTAGTATAGCCAGTAAATATAGAATATGGTTTGATTACACCACCATGGAGTATATACAGGGTATCTAATTCATTTAATTTTGCCTGGTGGTTAATCAAATAGTTTAAACTGGAAATAAATGGTAAAATGTATTCTGGTGCATACAAATTTGATATAACCGTAGATGATTCAAACTGGGGAAATATCAGATTGATCCAACCACAACGGGATGTAATGTTTTGAAAATTGACAAGATACTCTACTATAGTCTGATGTTTGAGGTTGTCTTCAGATTTCAACAATTCCATAAGTCGCTTCAAATATAGGGTATCATTTTCAAAACTCTTCTCTAACCCATGGTGGTAACTAGTCAACTCGTCGATGGTGTTGATCTCATTCATCAATTTCCAAATTTCCAATACATGACTGGTGTCAAACTCAGGTTTGATGGTATATACAAGAGAGTCAATAATTTGGTTATGGAAATTTTCATTCAATTGCAACGGTAGACTGAGTACGAAATCCAAAATGGCAAACTGATAATTATCTTGCTGTAGTAGTATACTGTTTATCAACTCGAGGAAATCATCAAGATCAGAAAGGGTATCATAATTTTCAGAAAAATGGTTCCAACAAGCAGCGTAACATCTATGATATAATAATCTTTCAAAATATACCCTCTTCATATTCTTTGGGATCTCATCGTTGATAAAATGTAGATATAATCTTGGATCAATGAGTATAGGATCATAAGATAAAATAGTAAACAACTTATTCTCTTGATCTAGACACTTTTTCAACTCCTCGGATAACTTTGGGACTTGTTCAATAAATGCATGGATTGGTTCATCGGCAATTTTCTGGCCCTCATTTATTAGAATGTCAGTAAAGTATTGTGATATCTTCTCTGGAATAGACCTTTCTTGATATGAACAAGTTTCTTCAAAAAACGGCTTTTTCGATAGTAGTCGTATGCTAGACGTTTGTGTTAATGTATTTAGTATTATAGGTCGGCTCTTATATAGTAGATGTCGATACCTAAACATGGTTTCGTCTGCCACTACCCTTCTTCCCTTCTCCAAGTTTATTAGAATTTTTTTTTTTTTTTCGTACGAATTTTTCAACTGTTATTCATTTCTCAGAATTGATTTTTTTTTTTTGTGAACGATTTTGACTTATACTTTACCAACCGTGTTTCTCCCCACCAACAAACAATGGCTCAAGTCATATGGAATTCAGACATTGATGTGTATAACAAAGATGTTATACCGGTAAATATAGCAAGAACTATTGCAGGATATCTTCCTATCCAGGATTTATTATCATTTTCCCTAGTTTCCAAAAATACCAACCTCGCTGTCAATGACCCCAAACTATGGATCTCACGTTTGAAAGGAATGGATGTTTGGAATACCGCAATATCATTGTCCAAAGAAGATATCAAAAAGAATATTCAAGGAGATTACTTGAACAGTCCTTTGACTTGTATGGATTATGTTTACAAATCAAGTAAGAATGCAAAGTATCAAGTTTTGAAAATCTATAAATGTTTACAAGGATATTACAACGACTTGTTGATTAACAAAAACTACAATCGATTAAAGATATTTAAACATTTTCACACCCCTGAGGACCAATCAAAGATATTAAAGAATTTATTAAAGTATAATAAAATCGATTATATTGATGGATCAAGACTGATTGTATACGAAAAGATTGTTGAATTGTTTGAAATTTTTGAGAATGCATTGTTGAGAGAGTTGGAGATTCATTTTGATATGGAAGATTATGAAAGAACACAGAACTTTGTTAATATTTTAATTGGTTTGAACAATCAACAGACGTTGATTGATTTCTTTTTGCAAAAATCCATATTTGATGAAAATAAGGAGATATTCAATTTAGAGAAGTTCAACGGGGAAAAGTATTTTAAGGACGGCAGTATAAATGTTGATGTCTTGGATCGATTGATAATTGATATTTCTGATGTTTTTAATGAACAGAGTCATATAATTGATTTGATATTCCCCGAAACTGTGCCCATAATGTATAAAGTATGTGAAGAATTGATATCCAACCAGTTATCTGAATTGCTAATGCTATTGATTGAATCGTCCAAGAAGTATGGGTTGTATTTTCAGACAGTCCCGTTGGTCTATGAAAAACTTACTGTTGAATTCGTTGAACACTTGAATGATTCGAAAAATCTTGGTGTGTCTTACCGACAATTGGTAATTGAACTATTGGATATGCTGTATGAATCTTTTGCCGCTGAGTATATGAGAGAGGAAATATCGTCGTTCAAATCTGAAACAAAGAATAAATTGGCCAATTGGAAGGAAACAATATCCAAGCGTGAGGCAGAAACATCACAAAAGATTCTTGAAAGTGTCAAGTCGGAAACCAAAAATGACTTTTTAACTAGTTTTAAGAATGTATTTGCCATTAGTAAAAAAGACGACGATCACGAGTCTAAATATTCTGAAATCCAAGCCAAGGCTAAAATCTTATCGGAAAACATCAAAAGTATGAATAAAATTTTCAGTCCCGAATTAATAGTCGAAACATTGAATGATGTTAAAAACTCCAACCATCGATTACTAAAATTCAAACAATTTTCTATATCATCATTGCGAGATGATATTTTCCAATCCATACAGTTTTTGTTTATCGATGTTTTAGAGTTGATTGGGTCAGATCATTTGAACCCAGGGTTTGAGAAGGCGTTGACGTATTTACAAACTTATAATCCAAACTCTCCTACATTTGTCAATATAGATTCCAATACTGGAGAAAATCTTGATGAACCATTGGTGTTGTTTTTTGATTTGATCAACATGGCCGATATAATTATACAAATGATTGATATTTTCTATAAAGAAGAGATTAGATTAGTGATTAAAAATGAAAACTCCATCCTAAATCCAAGTTTGCAAAACAAAAAGAAACTAGAAGCACTAGTCGACAAGTACGTGGCGGATGGGTTAAATATTGGGATTGAAATTCTTGTTTACAAGATTGAGAATATTTACAAAGTCAATCTCAAAGAAACTGACTTTAATCCAGATTCTACCCAAGTTAATTTTGGTACTACTGAGGCAGCCAGGAAAGCAGTTTTAGAACTAGAGAAAAATATGAATTTATTAGTTGATAGTGCAGATAAATCAATTGTTGATGTGTTCCAGCAAGAAATTGCCGAACGTTTCTTCCAAGTTATTGTCAAGATGCTTAAAACACAAACTATTTCAACCACGGGAGCAACTAATCTTATCTCGGATCTTAATTTATATTTTGATTTCATTTCAGAGAATGTCAAATCAAACAAGAGATTAGTTATCCCATTGTATCAAGCACTTAAGAAAATAGGAAATATTTACTTGATTAGTGGTGATGATTATAAAGCAATTGGTAAGTTGGTGAGTGATTTAAGTAAATTCAATGGTATTTTCAATCAAGAAGAGATTTATGAGTTTGTCCAACGAAGACTGGATTGGTTGGTTATTAAAAGACATGTGGAGAAAGTCATGTACGGTTTTGGATTTGGAGATTGTCTGATCATGTGAGATTCACGTGAAATAATTGATTTTTTTTTTTTTTTTCAATTTCTCATCCACAATCAATGATTTTTTTTTCCTTTCTTTTTCTCCTTCATTAATCAAGTTCCATCGTACTGGTATGATCTAGTGACATAGAATGCTACTACGATCGAATAGACTTTCAAGATGTCTAAGTTATTCAAATAGATTGTCAACTTCAAGTTTATCAAGGTTACAAACTGTCAGTAACCTGAAAGGGAAATCCGAACTATTATATAAATTAAGAACAGTGTATACTTCGAATAATATTAATTTTCTTGAAGAATTCATAGATAACTATACCCCGCAGTTTAAGGATTTACTTGAAAGATTGCATGTCAAAGAAGTATCAAAATATATAAATCAAAATATCGTTGATTTGATTCTACGTGGAGAACGTCAAAAAGTGGAGGCTATTGAAGGGCTCCTAGCATTTCCAACAAACCAAAAGGATTTTATCGACAGGTTGATACGTGAATTAGTTGGTAAAAATGAAATACTGACATCTTTTGAATGTATTGTTAAATTATTACAAAATGGAGTGATTATTCGTTATGATACCATTGTGATGTTGTTAGACTCTTTGAAATACGTTTCTGAAGCTGATTTTGCCAAGGTGAGTTATGCAACATTGCAATTGTATAATCATTATAAGGAATTAAAAGTGGATGAATTGACAAAAATCTTGACGTTTTTAACTGATTCTATACATGGGAATTATTTTGCCAATTATGTTTATAACGACTTGAAGGCAACTGGAAAATTTAAGGAATTCACACCACAGACATACAATGACGCTGTTTATCGTTTGCTCAATGTGAATCTCAAAAATATGAATCCTTATAAATGCCTAGAGATCTGGAATGACAACAAGGATAACCTAAATCCAAGTGAGAATGTTTCGTTACTACTAAGAATTGTCAGATTATGCAATGAGAATGGGCTAGATGGACAAGAGATTCTAGCATATTTACCATCAGAGCAAATCCAGGTGTTAAATTATAAGCTTGAATATTATGGTCAGTGTTTAGATCGTAAGCCGCAGTTTCAAGAAACCGTTAAACAAATTAGTAAATTAGAAAGATCGACAATGACATCGTTGTTGTCATCATTTCTCAGCTACGGAGAAGAAGAAAATTCAGAAAAAGTCATTCAAACTATTTTCAAATCTTCTTCTGGTATCAACAAATATGAAGTTGATTTAATTGTACAGAAATTGTTGAAACAAAAGAAATTTGAAGAAGCTATGAGAATGGTTGAGAATATGTCTTGGTACGATTCACAGTTGGCATATGTCAGTCTATTTAAGTATGTCCTAGAAAACCAGTGTCAGATGAATGGCCAGGTAGATGTATTTTGGACTGATTTGAGAGATAGATTGAAAGATATTCAAACTGATGAGATAGCCAAGCTGCTCACAATTGAAATGCTCCGTCATATTACAAAGAAAGATCCTCGAGATGGAATTAGAAATTATGTGAAATTTGTCGAGTTTTCAAATAATTCTACGGCATCTGACAATTTATACTCGGATTTGAAGCTAAAGAACTATGGAATACCTAATTGGTTTAAACGTTATATAAGTTTAAATGACAAAACTACAATGCTTAAAACATGCCGTGTGATGGTTCCTTATATTTTACAATGGAGAAACTATTGGACAACAATATGGATTTTTAATGAGTTTAGAAAATTAGGATGGGATCTTCCGAGTATATTCAAACTTTTAAAATCTTCAGATAGCAAGAACTACCTTTCAGGAATTCTCAAACCTAAAGTCATCAAGTCAATCTCTAACTTTTTGTAAATAATAATCACAACAACAAAATAAAATGTATATATACAAGGAAATAAATTAACTATAGACAATCTATTTGAATCTCTTCTTGTCTGATTTCTTATCATACAATTGACCACCAACAATTTCTTCAGCATTTTCACCCATCATTGCAAACAATTCATCATTCTTCTTTTTGGTTTTTTCTTGTTCTAATTGTCTTAATTTCTCTTCTTCTTCAACAGTAAGTTCCTTATCTTCTGTTCTCTTTTCATCCTTCTTATCTTCTTGATCTTCAAATGAAGTACCATATTTAGATCTAAATCTACCAATCTTACCAGCTTCAGTAAGCAAGTCTGAACTTTTCAAATCGTCACGATGTGGATTCCATAAAGAACTTGTTCTTTGATCATTAATCATACGAATTTCATCCTTTGGAGCTTGACTGAATCTTTTAATAACACTTCCATCACTTAATTCAACAAGTGTATCAAATTGATGAAATATAGCTGGACGGGCTTTACCAAGTCTGATTTTTCTCATCACTCTACGTCCTGATAATGAAACATCAGAAGGAACAGTTGCATTTGGATTACCTTTTGGAATCACCGATTTAGATCTTATAAGTGTAAGGTGTACATTTCTACCTAATTGTTGATGAGTTTTAGAAAACATGATTCGAAACTTATATTGGGGTTGTAGGTTCTAGTACATACTATGTTCGAAAATTTTCATATAATTTTCTTTTTTTTTTTCTTCACTTTGATTGATGTTTTTGAGCTAAGTCGTGCATAAATTGCCAAACATCAAAATTTTTCGTTTTTTCGTTTTCTCTGCTGTTAAGCAACAAGGCAAAGAAAAGAAAAGAAAAAAAAAACTTTCTACCATCTTCTATTCATTGACTATTGATAATAACCAAGCCATGGCATTTTCAACTCAAACACCTACAATTGTTGTGTTAAAGGAAGGTACTGATACCTCTCAAGGTAAAGGACAAATCTTAACTAATATCAATGCCTGTTTAGCCATTCAAGATACATTAAAACCAACATTGGGACCATTTGGATCAGATATTTTGATTGTTGGATCTAATGGCAAAACCACAATTTCAAATGATGGGGCCACTATTTTGAAATTATTGGATATTGTCCATCCTGCGGCACAAATGCTTGTTGATATCTCCCGATCTCAAGATGCTGAAGTTGGGGATGGTACTACAAGTGTTACTTTGTTAGCAGGTGAATTGTTAAGAGAAGCTAGATCATTCATTGAAGATGGAATCAACTCACATTTAATTATTAAAGGTTATAGAAAAGCATGTGAATTATGTATTGAAAAGATTGATCAATTGGCTATTGATATAAATAAAGAAAATCCAGAAGAATTTAGAAGTTTATTGGAAAAATGTGCCACTACAGCCATGTCAAGTAAATTGATTAGCAATAATTCTAAATTTTTCACAAAAATGGTTGTTGATGCCGTGATGAGTTTGGATTCAGAAGATTTGGATGAGAATTTAATTGGTATTAAGAAAGTCCCTGGTGGTTCTATGGAAGATTCATTATTTGTCAATGGTGTTGCATTTAAAAAGACTTTTTCCTATGCTGGGTTTGAACAACAACCAAAATATTTCAAAGACCCAAAGATTGTTTGTTTGAATGTTGAATTGGAATTAAAAGCAGAAAAGGACAATGCTGAAGTCAGAATTGATCAAGTTAAAGACTATCAAGCCATTGTTGACGCTGAATGGCAAATCATTTTCAATAAATTGGAAGCTATCCATAAAACTGGTGCCAATATTGTTTTGTCAAAATTACCAATTGGTGATTTGGCTACGCAATATTTCGCTGATAGAAATATATTCTGTGCCGGTAGAGTCAGTTCGGATGATATGGACAGAGTCATTCAAGCTGTTGGTGGATCTATCCAATCAACTTGTTCCAATATTACCCCATCTGACTTGGGAACCTGTGAGGTATTTGAAGAAGTTCAAATTGGTAATGAAAGATATAACCTTTTCAAGGGATGTCCTCAGGCTAAGACATGTACTTTAATATTGAGAGGTGGTGCCGAACAAGTAATTGCTGAAGTTGAACGTTCATTACACGATGCTATAATGATTGTTAAACGAGCCGTTGTAAATCACACTATAGTAGCTGGTGGTGGTGCTATAGAAATGGAATTGTCTAAGTATTTGAGAGATTACTCAAGAACCATTGCTGGTAAACAACAATTGATCATTGCTGCTTTTGCAAAAGCGTTGGAAGTTATCCCAAGACAATTGTGTGAAAATGCTGGGTTAGATGCCATTGAATTGTTGAATAAATTAAGAAGTGCTCATGCAAAGGGTGAAACATGGTATGGTATAGATTTCCAAATGGAAAATATTGGTAATAATTACAAGAATTTCATTTGGGAACCTGCATTAGTTAAGATTAATGCATTGAGTTCAGCCTGTGAAGCCGCAACTACATTATTATCAGTTGATGAAACCATTCGAAATGATGAACAAGAACAAGCTCAAGGTGGTGCTCCACCTCAAGCTAGAGGTAGAGGTGCTTTTTAAATGAAGTCGGTATAGGTATGTTTTGTGTTAATAGAACGTCGATAATTGTGTTTTTTTTTCTACTTCTGTAATTACAATGTTCTTTTCTTCTATACTTGTACACTTCTACTCTTCTACTGTGTCACGTGAATTGCTACAGGACAAGGTGAGACGACATTTTTGCTACATATTCACGAGTTTAAACTTTTCTTTTTTCTTTGGTTTTGTTACGCGTTGCCTGTGTGAGTTTGGTGAATAATACAATATAATGCGGATTGTACTTTTTTTTTTTTTTTCAATTTAGGGCCAATTTGACCTCGATTGGAACATATTCTTGGATTATATACCGCCTCGGTTTCTCTTGGAAGGAGATTAAATAGCCATCATCACATCGCATGAATTGTATCAATGAACATTTTCTTTTTCTCTCAATATTCGTGTGTCTTTGTTCGACATGGTGATGGTGATGGTGATGAAGACAACGTCAACAATAAGCAAACGTAGGATAAAACACGATGACTTAACTGAATGATGTGGCTATGGACCTTGGTTTTTTTTTTTTTTTGTTCTGGTTAAGTAAAAATTATAATTTATTAATAGAAACACAGTTTTCTTTTTTTTCTATATCTGTTATCAGTTGTGTTTCTGTTTATGGACTGTTAAATATAATGTGAATAATCGAATAGAAAAAGGTACAAGCAGCAACAAATGGAAAAAAAAAAAACTACATCTGCGATATTGTCAACGTTACGTGTTTTACAAATATTTTAATGAAATAAGATAAAGACACTTGTGGCGTGTATGTAGAAATATTAGCAATAATATTATATATAGATATACTTCAAAGAGACAAACTAGATAAACGTTTACAAAGAGTTGATGAGAATTGTATCCCTATCACTTGTATCTGACATGAACAAAAAGGAGTAATTTTAGTTTAGTGTAGGAGGATTATTCATCTAACTAGAATCGAACTAAATCCTAGTATTAGATTCTCGACAGGGGAAAATTCATGTTCAACAATTAGGGGGCGGCATGATATTTGAAAGAAAAGGGCGAATAGAATTTAGACAAACAAAAGGAAGATGGAGAAGAAGGAGAAAAATTTTTTGGATGCGAAATTTCGCGTCGCTCTTTTTTTTTTTATTTTTTTTTTTTCTCTCTACAGTTGAATTAAATGTACAACGAATAATAACTGCATGAAACAAACTCAGCCATTGGGAAAGTAGAAGAAGCAAAAAAAAAGAAAAGATCTGAAATTGTATAGACGACTATTTGTATCAAATATCAATGTAAGGTATTAATGTACTCGTTCACATAATGACCCTTTTTTTTATTCCATCATAACATGAAATCTAGGCTCATCTATGATAATGAAAGGAGGATTTGAAACTGTGGAGAAGAACCATAGAAGCAAAACATTTTGCTAAGTTAGCTCTTTCTCTTGATTGGTTCATACCATTGTTTTACAAAAGGGTGATTCATGATAGTTAGTATATGAAGTTAAAGGGAAAACAAGGAGTTAATGATTAAACACGGTTTTATCACCTTTCTATAAAAATAGATATACGTTTCTGTGGGATACAATTAAAGACAAATAGATGAAGTATAAATTCATACCTACCCACACCCACACAAAATTAGACATTTATCGTCTGTCCTTCACCCTTAGCCCTTTGTTCAATGTTTCTTAACAAAGCAAATATTAATAAAATAGGGAACGTCACAAAATTCACGATATATATATAGTTATTGAAAAATAAAATAATGTCTCTCGTATATATTTATTTATATAAATTTTAGTTTTAGCACTCTCGCGACATCTGGTAATGTCGTGCAATTATATATCCACGTATGTGGTTTTGTGTGATTAAACAATTCGCGTCACTAAGTGAATCCCTCCTTTCAATTTGGTAATAAACAATCGTCAATAATAATACAAAAGGGAAGAAAAGATTTACAGCTACTGTTCTACACAAACCTCAAAATGTTATATGTACAATGAAACACAATAAATATATATTAATCAACCCATTTCCAACTAAATAGAGAAAGAAAAAAAAATTTCATCTTCATTTTCTTTGGCTTTTACCAGATTCCATATTCTGCTTTTATATTTATATATATTTATATATCTACTACTTTGGTTTCAATTTCATTATCAAATCTTATTGAAAACCAACTAATACCCACTTTCGTTTCATTCATTGTTTATTTCTTTTATCAGGGAAACCAGACAGAGAAAAAGAAAAATTTATAAAAAAAGGAAAATTTTTTTTTTTTTACAACCATTTCCCTTGCATTCCTTCATTCCTTCATTCTTTTTATTTACAACCAATTGGACTAATCAACTCCATTTGAATATTCCTACATTTGCATTTGCTAGTATTTATGAAAATAGAATACCTAGAATTATAGAATCAACCTTATCTATCCATTCACTGTCATTCCATTATATAACACTATAAAGACCATGTCATTCACACAACAACAACAACAACAAGCACAATTTCAAGCAAAGAAAGTTAGATATGGACCACCGTCTCACATTAAAAGAAGAGTTTATCATCCTACTCTAGAAGCTTTGGAATCTCAAGGTAATAAACTTCTAATTGATGAATATTACCAAGATGTAACATCCACATTATCAGATTTGGAAAGTAAAAGTTCTGTTAACCCAGCTATGATTGATTTACAACCAGAAATTCAATGGTTTATGAGACCATTCTTGTTGGATTTCTTGATTGAATTACATTCGTCTTTCAGATTACAACCAACCACTTTGTTTTTATGTCTTAACATTATTGATAGATATTGTGCCAAAAGAATTGTTTTTAAACGTCACTATCAATTGGTAGGTTGTACTGCCTTATGGATTGCTGGTAAATATGAAGACAAAAAACTGAGAGTTCCTACTTTGAAAGAATTAACAATCATGTGTCGAAATGCTTACGACGAAGAAATGTTTGTTCAAATGGAAATGCACATCTTGAGTACTCTTGAATGGTCTATTTCTCATCCAACTTTAGAAGATTGCTTACAATTGGCTATTAATGCTTCCAAACTTTCTCAACCTTCTATCCCATCCAGTTCTCCATATCATCAAGAAGAAGCTGATAAGAATAAATCAGTCGTCTCTGCTGTTACTGCTGTAGGTAGATTTTTGTGTGAATTATCCCTTTACGATAAGTTTTTTTTATCTGTTCCAACTTCACTAATTGCTATCACTTGTAACTTGTTGGCTTGTTCAATGCTTCAAATTCCAAATGCCTCCATTGCTTTAAAAGACTTGTTGGAAGAAACTATTTTGAAACCAAAAAGAGAACAACTTCAACAACAAAGATCCCAAAAGAAAGCACAAACCATGGTTCCTTCTCATCCTATTCTCAATCCAAGCACAAATACCATGTACAATAATAATAACGAAAGCAACTATAGCCATCAACAAATGGGTGTTAGACATTCCAGTATTGATGATGACATTGACTTGGATTATGATGAAGAACAAGATGACGATTATATTGATGACTTTTATGAAATGGACCAAGATGAAGAAGAAGCAGAAGACTACAGTCCTAATGATACTAATGACACTACCTTTGATGAAGAATTGGAAAACAAGCCACCAAAAGTCCACGGGGCATTCTTAAGTGGATTGGATGAAAATTCCCTTTTAACTATTAAAAAAATTGCTTTGGTTTTAATTATTCAATTAAGTAAAGTTACTGAAGTTTTGTCCAAAAAGTATGAAAACTTGGGTGTTATTCAAGTTATTAATAATTTCCATTCAAACTACAAATTCGTAATTCAATCAATTTATGAAAAACAAGAAGATATTATTAATAATATTGATGATGTTGAAAGCACATTGATTCAATCAACAGAATTGTTACTACAATTTCCAAAACTTGATGACGACTTGACTGAAGATGAACTCACTGAAGATGAAGAAGACATAGATTCCGAATACGATCATTTATCATTTAGAACTCCTAAATCACCACATCCATTTTCCTCATCATCTTTAAGTCTAGTGGATGGTCAAACTGTAGCACCAGTTACTCCACCATCAGCAACTTCACAATACTCGGTATTTTCAAATAAAAGATCATCATCAAGTAGAGTCAATTCTGCATGCAACACTCCAACCCATATTTCCATCAGTTCATTTGCTCCTCCACAACCACCACCAGGATCTGTCTTGAGAACCAAATCAAAAATTAGAAAACATAGTGGTAATCACAACTATAAACGAGATAGCAAATATGACCCACATCAATTTTCCCCTATTAAACCAACAAGTACAAATAGTTCAGTAATTGGTGGTGGTTCATCACCTTTAATGCATCAACAACATTTCTGAGTATTATCATTTTGTTTTTGTTTTCATATATTATATTATTTTTGAAACGTAGGATATGTTTTTGAATTGCTTTTCTTAAAAAACAGTTTGTTTTCATTTTGCATTGTAACTTCTAGATGAAATTAGATTTCCCAATTTTTATTCAATTCTTGTTTATACCTTAAATTTTAATATACTTTTGATTGTTTTAGGAATAATTTAGTAGTGAAATACTTGTAGAATATGAATTGTTGGTAAACTGTGTTTGTGTGTATTCTTTGGTAAACCCATTTGATAGAATTGTTTTTCTTTTTTTTCATGAGAAATTGTTGCAAATTTGCCATGAAAAAAAAAATAGAAATTGAAAACCCCTTCAACATTATACACAGAACTATTATTATTCAACTCATGATTATAGACATACAAGAGATAATTGTATTATAAAGGGTATATAAATAGTTAACAAGTTCATTACCCACAATCCACCATACAAGATGTAAACAATTTTATTGGTTGTATTCTTAACAACCTCCGAGTTGATCATTAAATTAGAGCACATATGGTAGCACTACACCTTCGCGTCTACCAAAGTTATCACAAAAATCAACATCTGCACAACCGCCACTTGTTTCCCCCCTTTCAATCATCAGGTGAACAATTACCCAGATTGTTGAACTAATTTTTCTTCTGAAACGGGTACTTAAAACTATACATTGATCTAAATTATAGTATCGATCAACTCCTTTGCAATTAATTGGAATTAAATTTCCCCAAAACTAAACTAAAAACCCAACATTAGTTTAATTATTGAGCAAATAACTTCATGTAATAATTTTTCCGAATTGAGAATGTTTTAAATTGTTCATACTTTATTTCATTGTGTGTGTATTCGTGTATTGGTGTCAAACTTTTTTTTTTCTTTTTTTTTTTAGTTTTAGTTTTGTTTTTGGTCTCGGACATGGTTCAGTTTACACGACGGACCTGAAAGATCACGAGTATTCATGATATGTATAGTAAGAAATTACATTCTTCATTCCCAAAAGAACATTCTTATGGTACATCTTTGTTTATTTATTTTGATTAGATATTGAATTTTTATATTTTGGGGATGGTGATGTTGATCAATTGATTTGGGTATCAGGTACGACTTCTTGATTATATATCGTACATTTTCAATTATCTATTAAGAAATCTTATAACTGCTACAAATATCAAATCCATATCTAAAAACAAACTATATTTTTATGATATGCTTGACATTTTCCTAGGTATTCATATTCATTCCTTGTAGCAATAAAGAATATCAAGAATCTTTATCTTGGTAGGATGGCTATACACAATCGGACCAAGTCGTGCACATGCGTCTAATATTTTTATTTCATGGTTTGTTTATTTTTGGATTGTTTTCGGATAGTGATTTTGTTAAGGGGAAAATTTTTCTCTCTCTCACACTCACACTCTCACATACTCTTTTACACTTATCAATCCCTACAGAATCTAAAATTATTTTTATACAACTGCTCTCTCTTTTTTTTGACAACCAACATCGTTTTAAATCAAGTCTACTTATAGGATACCCCCTTGGCACCCATTTACCCAACCACCTACCCATACCACACCACATCGTATCATTTTATTATTTCTCACAGGCAAAGTGCTAATTCTACCATCGTATTAATACAACAAAAGTCATATTCATATTCACTTTCGCTTAAACACCCGAGATCAAAAAAAATATGCCTTCAACTACTCAAACAGACGACAATGATTCCATAATATCGAAAAATTGGGTTTGGGTACCTAACCAACCCGACTTGTTCACAAGAGGTTATATTTCTGAATACTTGCCTGATGGTAAATGTAAAGTCAATATAGTGAAGGGACAAGATTCAACATCAACTAGTAGTACTATAACAATTGATCAAAAAATCTTGGAGAATTGTAACCCTACAAAATTCAACAAATGTGAAGACATGGCAGAGTTAACCCATTTAAATGAACCTTCAGTCGTTTACAATTTATATCTTCGATATTTGGATGATTTGATCTATACATATTCTGGGTTGTTTCTTGTTGCTATCAATCCTTATAAACTGTTGCCCATCTATAATCAAGCTATTCTTAAGAAATACCACGATTTCAAACCTGATGGATCAAGTTCAAGCGGTTTGAAGAGCCAACCGTCTCCTCATATCTTTGCTATCGCCGAATCCACTTTTAGAAATTTGTTGAGTAATAGGAAAGATCAAAGTATTCTAGTGACTGGGGAAAGTGGTGCCGGTAAGACTGAAAACACCAAAAAAATTATACAATATTTATCTTCAATCACCAATGATGATGGTGGACAAGAATCAAACATTGACGTAAAGATTTTACAGGCAAATCCAATATTAGAAAGTTTTGGTAATGCAAAGACCATTAAAAATAACAACTCATCAAGATTTGGGAAGTTTATTCAAATTTATTTTTCTCATGACAATAAAGAGGAGATAACAGGTGCAAATATTGATTATTATCTTTTGGAGAAATCAAGAGTTATTAGCCAGGCAAGTCAAGAAAGAAATTATCATGTATTTTATCAATTCTTAAAAGGTTATGAAAATTTATCTAGTTTGGGGTTGAACAAGGACTTGTCAACTTATGGATATCTTAAATCCGGACAAATGACTATTGCTAATGTAGATGATTTCAAGGAATTTAACTTATTGGTTGAAGCTTTCAAGATTATGGGATTCAGTGCTAGCGAGACTAATTTCATTTACCAAGTGTTGGCCATTATTTTGCATTTAGGGAATTTGGATTTCACATCATGGAAGTCAGAACAAGCCAATTTCACACCTGATTCTCCTATAGAGAAAATTTCCGAATTACTAGGAATCGACAATGGCAAATTAGTTGAAAATTTGTTAAGACCAAAAGTCAAGGCAGGTCGAGAATTTGTCACCAAATCCAAGAAAGCCAGTGAGGCTAAATTTGCTATCGACGCATTTTCCAAATATTTATACGAAAAGTTGTTTCAGTTTATTATTTCCAAGATCAATGAAAACTTGTATAACCAAGAGAACACCAACGGTAATTTCATTGGCGTTTTGGATATTGCTGGTTTTGAAATCTTTGACATTAATTCATTTGAACAATTATGCATTAATTATACCAATGAAAAATTACAACAGTTTTTCAACCATCATTCATTTATCTTAGAGCAAAGTGAATATTTACGTGAAAATATCAATTGGGAATTTATTGACTTTGGTCAAGATTTACAACCTACAATTGATTTAATTGAAACTCGACAGCCAATGGGTATATTGAAATTGTTAGATGAAGAGTGTTTGATGCCAAAATCATCTGATCAATCCTTCATGGAGAAATTAAATGCTAATTTCACAGGAAAAAACCACAAATTCTCACAAAACAAGTTCAAGAGTGGCTTCATAATCCATCATTATGCCGGAAAAGTTGAATATAATGTTGACAACTGGTTACAGAAAAATACTGATCCAATTAGTGAAAACATTTTGGCGTTATTACCTGAATCAACAAACCAATTTATTGCAGAAATGTTTAGCAATGATCCACACTTGGTCCAACAAACCAACCAACGAAACTCTAAATTGAAGACAGCGTCTCAAAAACACAAGGATCAATTGAAGGTGCTTATGGATCAATTGGAATCGACTGAACCTCATTTTGTTCGTTGTATCTTACCCAATTTAGAAAAGAGAGCAAATAAGTTTGATAAAAACTTAGTCCTTGGTCAATTACGATGCAATGGTGTTCTTGAAGGGATCAGAATTACACGAGCAGGATACCCTAACAGAATGATGTTTGATGAATTTATTTCAAGATATTCTATTATATGTGAGAAGGAGGTATTTAGCAAGAATAGTAAAACTACCAGTGAGATCATTCTTAAGAATGCCAAGTTAGATCCAGATACATACAAGGTGGGGATTACCAAGATTTTCTTCAAGAATGGTATTTTGGGACAATTGGAAGTTCTACGAGATTTGAGTTTAAAGAGTATTTTCACTGACTTGCAAAGAGCCATAAGAGGTAATTTGGCAAGAGCAACTCTTAAACAACAAATAAAAGAAATTCAATCTGCCCAGATCATTGCCAAGACAATGAAGATTTTGGATGAAGTGAAGGAGACGTCTCCGTGGATGAATTTGTTTTTCCAGATCAAACCATTGTTGGAAGATTCAGTCAAAGTTTTGGATTCTAAAGAGATGCAAGAGAATTTAAAGAATATGACTGTCAAACTCAAAGATACAGAGAAATTAAAGAATGGCTTGGAGAAGGATAATGAAAAGCTACGTGAACAATTGAATAAATTGGAAGACGAGATTATTGCAATCAATGGAACTATTAAAGACAAAGATGACCAAATGTCTAGATTAAAGATTGAGCATGCGAAATCACACAAGATGGTTGAAACTCTTGAAACGAAGATCAAAGATTTCCAACAAGCTAACGAAGAATTGGTTAATGAAAGGGAGAAATTGACTAATAGATCTTTGGACCTTCATGATCAACACAATAAGAAAGTTGAAGAATTAACTGAGTTGAATAAGTTACATGAAGTTGCTCAAGAAGAGTTAGCTAAATTAAAGGACAAGCTTGCTAATGTAAGCAAATTAGAAAAAGATCACCAACAAGAGTTGAAAAGTGTTAGAGAACAGCATGATAAATCTATTCATGAATCAACTTTGAAGAATTCACAATTGGAAGAATTGACAAAGAAGTTAAAGTCTGATTTGTCATCTCATGAGAAATTACTTCCTGAACACAAATCATTGAAACAAGAGATCAAGAAGTTGAAGGGTTTGATAACTGAAAGTGAATTCAAATATGCCAACCAACAAAACACTATTACATCCTTGCAGTCTCAATTGACAAAAGATGAAAGCAAAAAGGTCAAATACGAAGGCAAGATTGAAGAAGCCAAGGAAAAAGTTTCATTATTGAAAGCCAAACTTGAAAAGAAATCAGCTGAACTTGACGATTATAAAAAACAAGTGAAGCAATTGAAAGCCGATTTAGCTGCTGTTAACACTAAACTCGGTGAGCACGATGAATTAAAACAACAATTGAGTAGTTTGAAATCAGATGAATCTAAACGTCTTGATGAATTGGCGTCATACAAACAAAAATTGTCCAATGCCTTAAACGACCAGAAATCGATTGAGTCTCAGTTTAACACTCTCAGAGTTGAATGCGATGATTTGAAAAAGACCAAGGCAGAGTATAGTAACAAGATTCATTCTTTGACTTCACAAATCAATCAAATCAATCAGGACATTAAACAGAAGGAATTGGAAAAAGAAAATCAACCACCAGATCCACAAATAATGGAAGAATACACTCATATGAAGATAAAACTCAATGAACAAAGTGCCACCTTGAGGAAAGAGAAATTTGAAAACAAGAAGTTAACAGAGGAGTTACAATTAATTAAGGAGAGAATCATGTCTGGTTCTTTAACTAGTATGGATTTAACTCCTAAAAGAAGATCCTTGGCAATTGGTGAAAGATCAATCATTACTAGTAACGTTGACTTTTTGAACCAAGAAGTTGAAAATTTGAAGTTTCAAGTACGTCAAGAAGTGGCAAATTTCCAAAGAGCCGAAAACTATGCTATTGAATTACAAAAGAAGTTGAACAAGTTGATGGCTACTAGAGGCATCAATAGTGCAACAGATTATGAAAAGAAGTACAAGGAGTCTCAAGATAGAATTCACAAGTTGGAAAGCAAGATTGAAGGGTTAATCACTGCTGATGACAGTTTTAATGACAGTATGACTTCCAATTCATCTAGACATTCCTTAATCAGAAGCGATAGTTTTAACAACAGCTTAAAAGGTGTGAGTCAAGAATATGTTCAAATTTATCAAGATGTCACAAAAACTTTGAAGTCTACTCGTGAAGAATTGAGTGTTTCTAAATCGGAGATTTTGAGATTGAAAGCTTTGTTGAGAGAATCCGAAGATGAATTATACCAAGTTAAGCAAGAAAATTACAAAACCTCAGTGAATGACTATGAGCAGGATTTGGCACAATTAAAAGTAAAACACGAGACTTTATTATCTCGTAATAGAGACATTTCTGAAAGCTTGGAGGTCTACAGGAAACGTGCTGATGAGTATTACAACAAATTGGAAATGGCTGAAGCTGCTGTTAAACTTTCTAAAAAGAATGAGGCTTCTGCTGTTGAAGAAATGAAAGAGATGAGAAATCAATTGATTTTAACCAAAGAAGAATGTCGTACTTCCCAGATTTTGATTAAAGATTTTAGAATCAAGATTGGCAAATTTGAAGAACAGATTGTTGTGAAGGATCAAATGTTGCAGTCATCTAAAGAAGAAATCCAGTCCCTCAAGGATAAATTAAATTATCATTTGAGTAATTACGAGAATAAAGAATTAACAGAGAAATATAAAGAAGAGATTAGGAACTTAAACAAGGAGTTAAATTTCAAGATTGACAATGAAACAAAGTTGATTAAAGAGACCAAGAAGTTACAATTGGACTATGAAGATGCAATATTGGCTAAGGATAATTTGACCAAGGAATTGGAGGACCTGGTGTTGCGTGAAGAGAGATTAGAATTACGTATCGACGAGTTGTCTAACAATTTAAGAACATTGGAGAATGAAAATGTAATTAATGATAGAAAAATCGTCAATTTCAATAGACAAGTTTCTGGTTTGAAACAACTTATTGAAGAAATATCCACAGAAAGAGATCGTATCTTGAAAGAAAAGGCTGAATTATCCAACGAACTAAACAAATTGAGTACTAAACATGATAGAACTACCACTGACTTGAAGCAAACTCAAGCTGAGTTGGCATTTATCAAGCAACATTTGGAAAACCAACGTGAAGATTCTGAAGCCATCAAATCTGAACTCAATCAATCCAAACTTTCCACAACTTCTGATTATCGAGAACAACAAAAGATCCGTCATGAATTATTGGTCACTAAAGAAGAAAACTTCAGTCTTCTGAAGACCAATAAAGAATTGAATGATAAAGTTGAAAGTTTGGAAGAGAAATTATACAGTAATGAACAATTGAAGTATTTGGAAAGTAAAGTCAAGTCTTTAACAAAATCTTTGGATTCTGCCACTGTTGAAAAGAATGAGGATGAAAAGAATATCAAGAATTTGGAAAGACAAGTTAAGAACTTGGAAATTAGACTCGAAAATGAATCTAGTTTGAGCAAACGTTATAATGATGAGAATTTCGATTACCAGAATAAAGTCAATCATTACAAAAGTACAATTGATATTTTACATAATGAGAATTTGGAAAAAGATTTACAATTAAAAGGTATTCAAAGAGAAAATATTGAAATCAAAGAAACGATGTTGATGTTGCAAAAAGAAGTTTTAGAATTACGTGAGAAATTACGTGTATAGATTAGATTACTATCTTTCTTAATATTATGTACAGAATAAATACAAGTTGATATATATATATGTGTGTGTATAAAAATCTATGAAAACCATCTTCTCTTTTTATTTTCTTTCTCTTTTGTAAAATCTCTAGGTTGTGTCAATTCAGGACCACTGAATTTACCTAAGCCATAATGACGAAGCCAAAATTCAACATCACCAAATGATTCTCTTTCACCTTGCATAACTACAGATGGCAATCCTGAGCTAACACCTTTTGTAACAACATTTCCAGTAATGACTTTTTCCAAAACATTTTTCAAATCACTTGAAGTTAATCTATTGATTTTTTCAACCATTTCATCAACAGTAGTGATTTTACCTTGACATTGAATTTGTCTACCCAAATCTTCTAATTTAGCTAATCTACTTTCAACATTCATCAACAAGGAACTAATCAATTGTTTTTTAGCTCTTTCAACTTCATTCATAGTCATTCCATTTTCTTTAGTTAACAATTTACTCAATTCATTACCAATCATTTGCACCCCTACACCAGCAGCTTGAGGAACTAAAGATAATGTGATTCCAAAAATACCACTATCTATGTATGAATGATTAAAACATTGACAATTTTCAACATAAGGGTATTGATTTAATATTTGTGTGTATAATCTTGAAAACATACCTTTTCCTGGACCCCCAGCAGAAAATGAAGAGCCACCACCAAGTAATTTTTGTAATGTGGCTAATGAATATAAATCATCATTTAATAATCCAGTAGTTTCAAAACCAACTTGAATATGATATAATTCAGGTAAATTGGCATAGATTGGTGGTTTATGAGGTAATGCCAATTCTCCACCAGTATAATTGATAACTCCTAAATCTGGTTTTGTAGAATTTTTTGTAGCTTTCCAATCACCAAAATTATCCATAACTAAACGTAAAGCATATTCATGTGGTACACCAACCATAGCAATGATTACATTTTGTGGTTGGAAAAATTTTTCATGATAATTCAAAATATCTTGCTTTGAAACAAGTGGTAATCTTTCTCTTGGAAAATATAATGGTAATCCAAGTGTGTTATTCTTATATGCAACAGAATGTAATTCTTCAGGTAAATATAAATCAGGTTTATAACTCAATTCTTGAGCTTCATAATCAGCAGTTTGTAAACATTCTTCAAATTCTTGATCGGTAAATTTTGGATATCTTACAGTTTGAGAAATAAGTTCCAACATTTTTTCAACATCTTTATTAAAAACTGAACTTTGGTAAATTATCGATTCTCTTTGTGAAGCACTCATATAATTGCCACCTAGTTTGGATAAATTCTCCAACATCTCTTGTCCATTATATTTTTCTGTAGATTTCCAAGCTAAACGATCATGTAAATGTGATAAACCTGGATTTTTTGGATCTTCAAATCTAGACCCGGCATCAATATAAGCTCCTAAAGCACTGAAATGACCTGGTGTTGAATCAGTTACTAATCTTAATCCATTAGCAAGAGTTGTCATTTCTATATGTGGTTTCGCTGTGGATGCCAAAGTTTGATTGTTTCTTGAAAAATATGTGCATGGCTTCACATTCTTTGGAAGTCTCCTTATAGGAATTCTAGACAACATCGTGAATAAAAATGTGGTATGGGGTATTGGTAAATGCTAAGGTATAAGGTATATTCTTGTTGAAAAAAAAATGAGGTTTCAAACGGAATAGGCAAAAAAAATAAAGAAACGAAAAAATCAGGCAGAAAAAAATAAACACTAGTAAAAAAGTTTGTATGTAGTAACTATATGCAGGTCATTTTTGATTTTTGGTGATAGAGTATAATTACATAAGCACAACGGTTCTAAATCATTACCTTCGGTCGTATTGTTCATGAAATTAATATTATATTGTCCTACCAGAGATACCATAATGCAACTAAAAATAACACCAGCATGAACAGTAACATTCTACCTTCTGCGGTAGTACCTAACCATAATCCATAACCGATAATATTATCCAGAAGATGTGTAATTACTTTATTTGTGAAAAAGTCCCATTTTGTTGGTTTTAAGTAGATAGAAGTTGGTCCACTTTCAATATAGTTATCACGTTCGATTTCCTCTAATTGTCCAAAATTCAGAAACCTAGATTGTTGAGATAATCCAGTAGAAACAATCTCCAAACATCTTGACATTGGAGATATTATCAGTTTTGGTGGTTTGAATGGAACTGATATCCTTAAATAAACTGGACGATGATCCGATAATAACAAGGAGTTCACCGAGTCGTATTTATCAATAACTGGTAACGAATGTATTAAATTGGTTCTTAATAAATTTAAATGTTCTCCATCTTCATAGGTTGACAAGAATAAAATTCGATCACACCACGAAGGACTTCTTTTGGAATTGAAAATCGCAGTGTTAATATAGTATTTATAAGTTGGTTGGAATTCAATTTTACCTTCACTAAAACCCAACAAGACTTCACCATTCTTCAACCCTTTATGTAATTCATCATATTGAGAGAATAACTGGTGCACATACTCACCATCAATGGTACTATGTTGGTCAGCTAACGCAAGTAAATTCTGAGTTACCACTGAAGTCTTTTTGTAATTTTGTGTAGTTCTATAATTAAGATCTCCCATTATAAATATGTGATTGTTTGGTTTAATCAAACCAAATCCATCGCCAAATTCAAGACTTCTCATAATAGTCAACAAGTTTTGGTTTCTTTGTTGATAATAATATTCACCTTCGAATGCATTCAAATGAATACCAGCAAAACTCAATTCCACAGATTTCATGTTATCCGGTGAATATTTCAATCTTATACCAACTCCACCTTTCATTGAACTATACCCATATCCAACTGATGATGTTGCTGTTCTGATATTTGAAAATCTTGGGGCAAATGGAGAAAGGACAATTAAACCAATTGACCCAATGTGATTCATGGCTAAGGTTTGGAAACAATCCATACCATACTTCTCAAATAGCATTACTTGGATAGTCTCATTATATGATATTAATTGTTGGTTTGACAAATCTTTAAAACTACCATCTAAAATTGAACAGAACTCTTGAAATGCAAACACATATAATAATGACGGAGTATCAGGTAACGATTCTGCGACTTTTGATTTGAATGAATTGTTCTCAATCACTTGTTTGTTACAGTTATAGGTAAACAAATATAATGGAAGTTGATCTTCCTTAGAGTGTTGGGTCTCCTTGGTTTCTGACATCTTGATATGTCTTGTTGTTGGTTGTTGCTGTTCGTTTCAAATTTCAAGTTTCATTTGCTTGTGGTTTTTTTATCATGTCGCAAAAAAAAAATGTACCAAAGAAAAAAAAAAAATCTTCTACTCTATTCTTAGTGAATGATCATCGCCATCATGAACAACTTTATCGAGACGCAGAGGTCTAACATTGAAGAACTCGATATAATTGAAGATTCAGTGTCCAAAAAGTTATTGAAGAATCCATTTATATTACCATCACATCTACAACCCAAACAAAATTTCCTTATATCAAAGATCAACAAACCAAAATCAACAAAACGACTCACACTTCAACAACAATATGAATTGAAGTACTTTAATGATCGTTATAACCAGATTATCAAAGACTTAAATCATTGTTTAAATTCAGAAAAAGAATTATTTGATAAAGCATTACCCGAACCATCATTTGAAAAATTCGATGAATTGATCAATAATATCCCCGAGAATGAAGAGATGGTCACTGATCCAAGAGTTTTGTATTCAAGTTATAGTTCCTTGGATAAAGAAAAATTTCCAAATGATGTCACTCTTAAGATTAAAAATGGTAAAGAATTGGAATTCGTAAAAAGAAAACACATATTGAGTTATGTTGCATCTCATTTAAAGAATTTGGAGATTGATGAGACATTAGATATGCACAAGTTTCATGATATTTACGTTAACAATTTTGGAAAAGTTTCCTATATTGAATATCTTTATAAGTTTATGAGTTTCCCTTACAATACCACGAATGGGTCATACACCACGTATCTTACTGAATTAAGCGAGTTTCTTACAAAGAGACTAATAGAATTATACCCATTGACTGATTACCAGGAGCTATTGAAATCTTGGAAACTGAATTTTAAAGTTGAAGAAGGGAAGCCAAATGAAAAAGGCGAAATATTCTGTGAACCATGTAACAAAATCTTTGCCAAACAAACAGTTTATGATGCACATTTATCCGGGAAGAAGCATAAGAAGAATGCCCAGAATATATCCCAAAAGGATAGTTTAATTCCTTGGATGGAATATTTGATTCAAAAATTATGCGATGAGTTGAAATTAGATTTAGAATATACTAGATCAGAAGTTGAAAAATTGGCCAATGCATCAGAACGTGAAATCCAATTAGATAAACACTTGCAACGAGAAATTGAAAACGAGTTTGTCAACATAAACGAAGATGATAATGATTCAGAAGTACAAGTATCAGATGACGAAGGTGATGATTCTTTTAAGAATTTACCTCTTGGACCAGATGGCACGCCGATACCATTCTGGCTATATAAATTGCAAGGGTTACATAAACAATACAAATGTGAAATCTGTGGGAATATTACATATAAAGGGAAAAAAGTATTTGTCAAACATTTCAACGAACCAAAGCATCAATATGGGTTGAAATGTCTTGGTATTGATGAGGATAAAATGGTTTTGTTTAAGAATATTGTTAAAATAGACGAGGTAGTACAATTGTGGAGGCTGTTAAAGAAAGAAATCAAAACCCAACTGAATGAAATAGAAATAGAAGACAAACATGGTAATGTAATGTCCGAAAAAGATTATTTAGATTTAAAGAAACAGGGCTTATTGTAAAATCGTGGAGAATTTTCACGTGACCAACTTTAAAATAGGGTGTACAGGTACAGCAACAAAATTTTAATTAATTTTTTTTTCCCTTGAGTCGTGTGCGTTCACAAAGATTATATAATCTGAAACGATCTTGCGAAATGATATGCAGACATTGTGGAGGGTGTCGACGATTGGACAACTTTATAGAATCGGAGATGTACCTTTTCTTGTTTATAAATTGCCAATGCTACAACTTTCGTGCTTTTAAAGAAGAGGAGGAATACCAAGTGTGAGTAAAGTTCGATATTGTTTTAGGTTGCACATTGCAATTTTAATTTGTTGATTTCTCTGAACAAAGAAGATGAAAATTTTTTTCTTCTTCTTCTTCTTCTTCTTCTTTATGTGTACTGTACTGCATTTTCTTGATTCGGTTTAGTTTTAGTTTTAGTGTTGCGATTAAGCTCAGTAAATTTTAAGGCGGAGAAGGAGTCAACTATCGATGTGCAATTACCGTGCATCTCACTCACTCTCACACTCTAAATCATAGCCCTGCAATACAACCAGGCAAAAAATTTTTTTTTTGTTTTTTTCATTTTTCAATTTTTTTTTTTACCATTTCTTTCTTTCTTTCCTTTATCATCAACAAGAAAAGAACAAAATATCCAATTAGTTTCATTTATTCTTTTTATTTGAACGTTAGAGTGTTTTTATTTTTACAATTATTATAAAAAAATAAACACATACCTACGATTCAAATTTTCTATATTTAACTAACCCAATTGAAATATTAAGCATTTTATGCTAAGCGTAAACAAATCTTTTTCAAGAAAAGCCCCTACTTCCTCCTCCTCCTCCACTTCTTCCTTGTCTGCTTCATCTACAGCATCTACTAAAGAAAAAGGTTCCTGACATAACTAATACCCCCCATTTTTACCCGCCGCTTAATCGTCGTTACCAACAGTTAAATGCCACCTACCCAAGCAATTTTCAACCACGAGTTGTCAACTACTTTGGACTCAACCCATGCTTTTGAAGGACCGGAAAAATTATTAGAGATTTGGTTCAATCTGGAAAAATCCGAGTCTTTTGATTTAAGATCAATCAAATATGAATCAATTGTCAAGATTTTGAATTTGGTTCATTGTGAAGTTTTATCAAAAATTTCCAATCCGGAAATGGATGCTTATTTATTGAGTGAATCTTCATTATTTGTGTTTGAGAACAAAATCATTTTGAAAACTTGTGGTAGAACAACCTTGTTGTCCTGTTTGGGGTTGTTGTTTGATACTGTTAAACAAGAGATTAATGAATTTATTAGAGTTCAACAAGTTTTCTACAGTCGTAGAAGCTTCTTTTTCCCAGATCAACAATTACACGTTCATAGTAACTGGAATGAAGAGGTATCCGTTTTGGATAATTATTTTGATAATGGGAAAAGTTACATTGTTGGACACAACACCAATTGGCACCTTTATGTTGCTGGTGATCTTAGTGTTCCATTCCATGATTCCACTTTAGAAATTATCATGACCAAGTTATCTCTTGGTGCATCAAAGAAGTTTTATACTACCAGATTGCCAGGAGATGTAGCTAGTGATGATGATCACGATTTGGGTCATGAATCTGGACAAGAAGTTTTGCATGCAACTGGATTGAACTCATTATTTAAGTATAACAAGGGTCAATCTGCTAGCAAAGAAACCCATGATGGATTTGCTTTCACTCCATGTGGATTTTCAAGTAACTCTATGAATGATGATGGTTTTTACTATACTATTCATGTTACTCCTGAACCAGGTTGGAGCTATGCTTCCTTTGAAACCAACATGCTTGGTGGTAATTATAAGGAAATCATTGATAAATGTATCAATGTTTTTGAACCAGGTCAATTTATGGTTACTTTTTTGACCAATTCTGATGTTCAAACGTTTGAATGTTGCTTAGAAGATGATTATAAAATTCATCACAAAGAAGAGTTAGATGTTGGAGGATATAAATTGTTTTTTGTCGAATTCGTTCGTATCTAGAATGGTTTATATTGATTTTGAGATATGTAGATATTATCTAAAAGAATCTACGTATGTTATTTGTATAGCCTTTTTCTTCACTAAATAAATGAAGTTTTTTTGCTGCATTCGTATATCTTAACCAACTTACACGACCCAAGTTTGATTTTTTTTTTCTTTTTTTTTTTTTTTCTGTATCGAATATAAAGATACAATTTGCTCTTGTATTAAAGATCACGTTTGAAATTCTTTAATTACTAATCACTACTACACTCATAATGCTACAAACAGCCGAAGGTATGTTTATAACTAATAATTTGACCAAACCATACATGAATGAAACACTAACATTATCATTAGATGATCAACTTAAAGATATGTGTCCTATTTGTAAAACGGACAAGTATTTATCACCAAATATGAAGTTTCTAATTAATCCAGAATGTTATCATAAAATATGTGAGAGTTGTGTGGATAGAATATTTTCATTAGGTCCAGCACCTTGTCCATATCCTAAATGTGGGAAAATTTTAAGAAAAAATAAATTTAAACAACAAATATTTGAAGATTTAGTAATTGAAAGAGAAGTTGATATTCGTAGAAAAGTGAATTCTATATATAATAAAACTGAAGAGGATTTTCCTGATTTAAAAGAATTTAATAAGTATCTTGAAGAAGTTGAAGATATTGTGTTTAAATTAAGTAATGGTATTGATGTTGAACAGACAGAAGCAGAATTGAATAAATATGAACTGGAACATAAATTAGAGATTTTGGAAAGAAATATGAGAGAATCTCAAAAGAATGATGATTTAACGAAATATAGAGAAGCTATGGAAAGATTAAAACAAGAGAAATTGAAAATCCAGAAACAAATGGAAATCGAAGATTTAGAATATCAGAAACAACAACAACAAGAATTATTAGATAAAATGACTAATAGTTCATCAAGTTCTGAAGAATTGATTAAGCAACAACAAAATCAAATGTTGAAGAGATCTAGTTTAAGAAGAAAACAATTACAATCTATAAATATTCAATTAGATCAACAATTCAATCAATCAAATCCATTTCATAAACAACTTGCTGAAGATATTCTGGCAGTACCATTTACTCCATTCCAAGGAGATCGTGATTTGAATAAAAAATATACTTTATTACCTGTACCTAATGAAGTTGACAAGATCTTGGATATTGAGAATCATATTAGTGATAGTTATTTCGATCCTTATATTAACAAATTGGCCAAAAATAAGACATACCTTGGTGGTGGATGGAGATTACGTAATGTCTTTGAACAGGCATTAGATGAAGCATTTATTGGTTTGGGATGTAATATAGAATCAGAAAAAAGTAATTATACATTATAGAATATGTACATACACATATATATCTTAATAATCGATGAATTTTATTTCTGGATGGAAATATACAGGACATGACCAGTATGATCTTTTAACATTTTCCCATACACTTTTATCTTCATTATCTTGTAGCATTTCTTTTGGAATATCAATTTCCTTAAATTTACATTCTAATCCGTAATTACCCAAATCAATTTCAACCAATTTTTTATAAACTTCATAGACAACTTCACGATCAGCACCTAAACCATTGAAAAATGAGAAAACACCATGTGGTTTTAATAAACCAACAACATAATCAAACAATTCAAGCATATCTGAATAATGTTCCAGAAAAGTATCGTAGTAAATCCCATTGAAAAAAACTTGTCCATTACTTAATAATTCATCAAGTTTATCTTGCCATCTACCTTCTAAAATAACAACATTTTCTTTTTCATACCAACCATCTTTTTTCAATTTTGCAAGAACATCAGGATGTGCTTCACAAATGTAATGTTTAGTTGGTTTTTGATTTTGAATAAATCCATCAATGATACCCATACCAAATCCAATATTTAATATATAAATTTCAGAATCTTCTTCATTTGTATCTGAATCTATAATGGCACCATTGAAAAGTGTATCTGCACCAAGTTTCATAATATCAGTTTCCCATGCCATCATAACACCATCTTTTCTATCTTTAGTTATAAGTGAATCATCAGTATATTCCAATTTAGTGTTTAAATACGAATTTTGGTTTTGGGATGGTGCATCTACTGGATCATCTACTTCTGCAACAGTCTCTTGTTTTGGTTGTTCCTTTGGTTGTTCATTTAATTGTTGCTCTGGTTCGTCTTTCACTTCGTCCTTCTCCTCGACCAAGTCAGGAATAGCTTCACCAAATTCTTCATGATTCAAATCATCAGTATCTTCAATAATTTCCATATCAAACTCACCGACTTTTCTTAAAACTAATTCTGCTCTTACACCAGCATCAACGATTTGATCATATAATTTACAATTTTTCAATCCTCTTTTAATCAATATACAACCAGGAGTTAAATTTTCAACATCAGTGAAACTCCAACCTGCACCATATTCAAACAATATTTCAACCATTTGATTAACTATTTGATTTTCATCTTCAGTACAATCAACTGGAACATTTCGACATATTAAATGTAATGGAGTTGTAGTTGTTGATGGTTCAATTTCTATATTATTTGTATAATTATATGCTTCTTCAACAGTGTAAGTTGAAGGAATTCCACTCTTTAAGTAGTGTTGTAATTTTTCAATGTATGATTTGTCAATAGGACGAGTTTCAAATCGGCATAAATCGTGTAAATCAGACATGGTAAATTGATTATTAACTGGTATTATTCCCGTGTTACGTTTTTTACTTTTTTTCCATGATTGTAATTTTTCAAGATGAGATGTCGCAAGAAGGGTCGTGGGGAAATGTGCAAAATAAAAAAGAAAAAAAAAAATAAAAAAATTAAAGAATCACTTCGTACCGACATTGCGACATTTATGCAACCAAATTGGTGACAAATTACGACTGTCAATATAATAAAAAGGAACAAGTTTTACTGTTTTGACAGCTGCAGTAACTATACAAGAAAGCCTGTAACTTGATGTTTATTGTTGTAAAAATCTGTATCATTTACTCGAATTCATTGTATGACTTTTTTTTTAATGTTCTTTATTATTGTAAATCATAGTCACTGCTCGACTTCTTTAAATCGCTTGATTACAATCCCAAGCGCGGCGAAGGAGCAGCTTATCACTTTAATGATTTAGAGCTCTGTAAAGGTATGTCAAATTCCACTCTGTGATTTAACGCAACAATCAACTGGATGATTTGATATTTAACAGTATTTATGTCAAGTCTATAATCTACGATAAAAAAAAAAGAAACACAACCATTGAGAAACGTCGTAGATGCTTGATATATATATAATAATTAAATTAATCGATATAAAGTACGAAGAAAAAAAAAACATAAAAAATAAAACATGTAGGGGATTGAAGCTTGATTTCTACTGCATCGTTCCACAGTAGCATAGTCTCATACACTGCATAGGAAATGGAGAAATAGAATCCCGTCCCCCCACCATTAATTACATTTATTTTTTCTTGCTATGCACTAATAGAGAAGAAACGGGTACTTGTTGTAATTAAATACTTAAAATCAACAACTGGAAATTATTGTCTTGTATTGTTAGTTTAATCTTCCTCTTGTAGATACAAACAGGACTAAAGAGTATATTTTTCAGTGCTGAATTTGAAGTAAAGGTTTAAGTTTTTTTTTTTTTTTTGAGATTATGTCTTAGTTAACGGCTGGCAATGTAATCACAGAGTAAACTAAAAAAAGGTAATTATATTATGATGTTTCACTTTGAAATAATTAAACAGACATAAAAAAAGCAATGGAATAGAGTTTGTTCATGTGTGATTTTTTGAATATTGTGTTCTTGTGCATTGATTATTACGGCGAAGTTGTAGCGACTCATTTTTTTTAGTGGGATTTATCAGGTGAGAAAAATAGCAAAAGATGACTCAAGGACACGACTTGGATGCAAAATCATACGATTTTTTTTTTCTTTTTTTTATTCCCACCGCATTGTTTCTTGTTTTGTCCATCTCTCGTTGAGGAGAAGGTTCCAAGTGAGAACCGGAGTTCGAATGAGACAGAACAAGAGGCAAAAAAAAAATTTGCAATCATTCTGAGAAGTAGTACTAGAGAAAGAGGGTGGGTTGGCTGGGATTAGAAATAATATACAATTCTTGGCTATACCAAAGAGAAGTAAACAAAAGAGAAACATTACAGTGAAACAACATAAAGAAGAACCCTCAAACATTCCACCTCAAACCCTTGAATTCTCTCAGTAATGTAGCCAATCAAATCAATATCAATTTGTAAAAGAAAGGGTTGGTAGTTCTGTTCGTTCATGACCTAGAAATACCGATTTACATTCCGGTTCCTGCCGTATGAGTTGGTTCTTTTCTAGATCTCAAAAGTACAAAAAACTAAAGAACTTAATTTAGTGTGTGTATTGTTTAAGCACCTTAAATAAATAAAAAAAGAAAAATTAGTATGACATAGTGCATTATATTCCAACCGCTATGAATACAACAACAACAACAACGCAAAAAAAAAGTGGAGTGATAATCAACAAGGACGTTCATACGCTAAGTTACGTCTTTTACATACACAGAAAAACCCATGGGTAAAGTTTCTTATTATTCCAAGCTCCAATGTACCTTAAATCAAGTACAGCAAATCAAATTTGACAAAATCACAGACGCTTTTATCCCACAAATTATAAGAGAAATTTATAATAAATGTACATTATACATGGTTTTACATTGTAGAATTATAACTTGAACATTATTGTATCCGCCATTTGAATTCTCTCTTTTTTTTGTATTTGCAGTAGTTTCATGTAAATCATTGATATTAAATTGAAACAAAAAGAAACGTATAGAAAGAAGGAATTAAGAATAACAGCAGTTTTATAAATCCATTCTATTTCTAATCATTGTATTTTGGTTTATGGCAGTCCAGGCTAAATGGATAAATTTTAGAGAGTTTAAAAAAAAGCTTCGATTAAAAAAAAAAAAATTAATGTGACTGTTTGCATGATTCTACATGAATTCAAGTTTGTAACAGATTTTTTTTTTTTTGAATACCCTTTAGTGTACATTTCTTTCCATTCTTTCTTCATTAGATATATATAATTATCAACATCATTTTCTTCTTCTTTTTCAATAAAAACAACAACAACAACAACATAGTTTCAATTGAATAATAAGACCAATTGTTTAGCCAGATACCTTTCTCATTTACTCATTATATTTCACTCATAGACCTTCCCAGTTTATTGAAACCCAAGAATTTTCAACAGACAAGGGTTAGTACAAAGGAGAAAAAGAAAGGGGAAATCAAGCATTAACTGGCATTTTATATCTTTGATTTTTCCCAATAAAAGAACCAGTAAAAGGAAAAAGAAAACACCCATTTCATAACAACAGACCGTTGATTTCGAATACTTGAGTATAATAATAATCATTAAAAGAAACGTTGATAATTGGAATATAAATATAACTATAAAAAGCTCCTGAGAATAACCAATTTTAGAAAATAAAAACCACCCCATATACGTTTCTTCTTCCTATATTAATCCCCAAAAAAACGTACACCTACCACCAAACGGAAAAATCTCATTGATATTAAGAAGAATAATCCCTTTAGTTGTTAATTATTTCTTAGTACTAGTTACTATAATTAACTGCAATTGAAATCCGTTATAAACTAATTGGAAAATTATTGCGAATTTTTATTTTATTTTTCTTGATCTTTCATTGTTTACCTAAAAAGAAAACTAAGAATCAAGAATCATTCAAAAGGATTAAATATCTTTAAAGGAATTTTTTTTTTAAAAAAGGAGGGGATTTCAGTAGATGATATTTAAGTTGAATGACTATAACGCATTTCTAACTTCCTTGTTTGATAAAAAGAATGAACAACAATTGGAGAAAAACAATAATACAATAATGGTTCAGAACAACTTAAATCCTGATTTAAATGATGATACTACTAATAATCATCAGAGATTCCCACTTGATTTTGACTTTGGTTTAGCTCCACCACAATATCTTCAACCTAATAATGATAGTCCTAATAGCGACTCACAGAGTAATGCTGATGCCAAGTTTGGCTTGACTAATGGATCAGGGAATTATCACAATTTTGAGTATGAATTGCCTACTAACACAGAATTTATCGCTGAGATTGCTGCATTTGATAATAAAGAGAAGTCAATGGCTACTACAACTCATGATTCAACAAGCTCAATGAATAACAACAATGGTAGTCACACTGGTAGTAATACCCATAATAATGGTACCCCGAACCTTGATCAATTTTCACGATTCAATGCATTTGATGAAAACTTGGAAGATTCAATGATGTTGGAAGATGATACTGATAGTCCAATGGTATTTAATTTGAACAATCAAGGTAGTTATGCTAACAGTCTTCAACCACAACATTCCCAACATCCATCACTACAATCACAACCACCTACATCACAACATCAACTTCCACCACCTGCACCCCAACGACAACAACAACAACAACTACAACCAGGGCAAGGAACACCACAACATCAAATGTCTAATTCCCATACACCTTTGTTTCAAGGTCATAATACCCCAGTTCTTGCTCAAGTGAAACAACAATCATCACAACAACACCTGAGAGTTGGAAGCAGTCAAGAGTTGACATCTATGGGTACACCATTAGCATCCCCATTATCTATTGATACCAATAATTTTAATCCAAATAGATCAACAACAAATAATAGCAAAGAATCATCTGTATTAGATTATCAGAATTCCAAAATGTTGACTGAACAAGCGTCTAAATTATCATTTGGAAATGGTCATGCATTACAGCAACAACAACAACAAGTACCACCATCAAGTTCAAGTAGTATAATTGCAATGAATGGAAATGGGACTCTTGCAGATTCCCCACCAGTGTCACCATTAAATATTAATAATACACCAAAACCAAAAGTTGCCAAAACTAAACAAACAAGAGGACGTAAATCAAAACTTGAAAATCAATTAGGTAATAATAATAATAATAATTCTAATGACAACATCAATTCAATAAATCATAATCCACATCCAGGTCGTCCAAGAATTAAATCGGCTCATAATGTCATTGAACAAAGATATAGAAATAAAATCAATGACAAGTTTAATGCTTTACAGAATTCAGTTCCTACACTAAGAATATTGGCAAAAAAGAAAGAACGGGAGAAATATTTAGCACAACAACATAATGCCAATAATAGTAATCATGATTCAAATAGTAATAATGAAGATTATGATTCATCAGATGATGAAATGATTGAGAATAAGAGTAACATGAATGGAACTCCAAACAATTCAATGAGTAATGGTGTACTTTCATCTTCAATGGATGATGACATTGATTTAGAAGGATTAGAGCCAGCCAGAAAGTTGAACAAAGGAACAATATTGGCTAAATCAATTGAATATATCAAGTTCTTAGAGTTAAAAAATGATAGAATGAAACAAGAACATGATGAATTGATTTTGAAAGCAAGAATGTTAGGATTGGTTATTGATGATGAACAATTATAAATGAAGATATATATGATACCGCCTTGCTTAAATTTGATTATTTCTTCTCCTCCCCCATTTACCCTTGTTATTTTCATGACATTTATATAGTACTTCTTTTTTTTTATTTTGCTTTTTTATTATTCTACTACTTATTATTCTTAATATTATTTATATAGATATGACTTTATTGTAATAAAATTTCCAAAATTCATTTTCGATTGAACATTGACATTGAATATTGACATTGACAAAATGATTAGATTTATTTCTATGTGGTTTTAATTTGGTTGTATTGACATTGTCCTTGTCGTCTTCGCTGCCGCCGTCGTTCCTTTAATCCTGCCACATTGTTTGTAGGTTCATGGATGGGGTCCAATTCTTATTACCGTTGGATATTGGCATAAAGTTACTTGACCGCTACAGTTTTCTAATTATCACAACGTCATATCTGCATAATGTCTGACCTTTTGTGTGTGATTCTATTTCTGACATGGTGTGTGTGTGTGACCGTTGTATGTAATCTAGTAATCCATCAGTTGATTGTCATTACTAAACCGTACGCGACAATTGGTTGTCTGAGCCAAATTAGCAACCAAACAATGTATGGCTATGCGTGTGCGTGTTGCCAAAAATAAAAAAAAATCTGAGAAATGAATTTATTTATACGACGCGAAATTAAACGATGAGCTTTAATAGTGAAAGGAACGAACAGGAGAAAAAAAAAAAAAGAAACCAACGACAAAAGCCAAAATGTGAATTACAATGGGAATAAAACACGGTGAAGAAATTATTCTCCCATTGTACACTACCGCCATTTCTCATTACCACTAGCAGTACCACTACCACCAGCGCGGACTATCGTTTACTGTACAATCAAATCATCATACCATTCGTATAAGCACATTAAAGAAATTTTTTTTTTTTTTATTTTTCTTTTTGAATTTTCTTTTTTTTTTTTTTAACCAATAAATTTTCATTCGATTTTAATATTTAAATTGAAGAATATCCCACAGGCTTATTTGAAATCTTAAATCTAATTTCGATCTTTGATTTATCACAGTTATAGACCCACAAGGTTTCTTGTTTATTATTTATTAGTTCAACCTATTCTTTTGTCAACACAGTAATGGCTATTGTTGATACTGCCATTGATGGCATCAATTATTTCTTATCCTTATCATTAACTCAACAAATCACCATCTTGGTTGTTTTCCCATTCATCTACAACATAGCATGGCAATTACTTTACTCCTTAAGAAAAGATAGAGTTCCAATGGTTTTCTACTGGATCCCATGGTTTGGTTCTGCTGCTAGTTATGGTATGCAACCATACGAATTCTTTGAAAAGTGCAGATTGAAATATGGTGATGTTTTTTCATTTATGTTATTAGGTAAAGTTATGACTGTTTATTTGGGTCCAAAAGGTCACGAATTCATTTACAATGCTAAATTATCCGATGTTTCTGCTGAAGAAGCTTATACCCATTTGACTACTCCTGTTTTTGGTAAAGGTGTTATTTATGATTGTCCAAACTCTAGATTAATGGAACAAAAGAAGTTTGCTAAATTTGCTTTGACTACTGATTCTTTCAAAACCTATGTTCCAAAGATCAGAGAAGAAGTTTTGAATTATTTTGTTAACGATGTTAGTTTCAAAACCAAGGAAAGAGACCATGGTGTTGCTAGTGTTATGAAAACTCAACCAGAAATCACTATTTTCACTGCTTCTCGTTGTTTATTTGGTGATGAAATGAGAAAGAGTTTCGACAGATCATTTGCTCAATTGTATGCTGACTTGGATAAAGGTTTCACCCCAATCAACTTTGTTTTCCCAAACTTGCCATTACCTCATTACTGGAGACGTGACGCTGCTCAAAGAAAGATATCTGCTCATTACATGAAGGAAATTAAGAGAAGAAGAGAAAGCGGTGATATTGATCCAAAGAGAGATTTGATTGATTCCTTGTTGGTTAACTCTACTTATAAAGATGGTGTTAAAATGACTGATCAAGAAATTGCTAACCTTTTAATTGGTGTTTTGATGGGTGGTCAACATACTTCTGCTTCCACTTCTGCCTGGTTCTTGTTGCATTTGGCTGAACAACCACAATTACAAGATGATCTTTACGAAGAATTGACCAACTTGTTGAAAGAAAAGGGTGGTGACTTGAACGATTTGACTTACGAAGACTTGCAAAAATTACCATTGGTTAACAACACTATTAAAGAAACTTTGAGAATGCACATGCCATTGCATTCTATTTTCAGAAAAGTTATGAACCCATTGAGAGTCCCAAATACCAAATATGTTATTCCAAAAGGTCACTATGTCTTAGTTTCTGCCGGTTATGCTCATACCAGTGATAGATGGTTTGAACACCCAGAACATTTCAACCCAAGAAGATGGGAATCTGATGATACCAAGGCTAGTGCTGTTTCTTTCAATTCTGAAGATACTGTTGATTATGGTTTCGGTAAAATTTCCAAAGGTGTCTCCTCTCCATACTTGCCATTCGGTGGTGGTAGACACAGATGTATTGGTGAACAATTTGCTTATGTTCAATTGGGAACTATTTTGACCACTTATATCTACAACTTCAAATGGAGATTAAACGGTGATAAGGTTCCAGATGTTGATTACCAATCCATGGTTACCTTACCATTAGAACCTGCTGAAATCGTTTGGGAAAAGAGAGATACTTGTATGGTTTAGAACACCATGGAGTAGCTAGAAAAATCCCATTATTATTTTTTTTATACATATTTATGCCTTTAATACAGTATACATTTTTTTAACATATAGATATATCTACATTATAAAACACTAGAAGTTCTTGCTAAGTAAAAACAGTCTTCGATTTTTCTATTTTTTTAATTATATTTCATGACTCATATCGCGGTATACGTTTCAGTCGACCCACCAACCGACACAGATCACCTGTACCGCACCGCACCTCGGCCCATTATTTGGATGTAATTTCTTTTTATATTTTTTCTTCCATCTTTTGCAATATCTCAGTATGTAACAACTCAGAAAATTTTTCAACCACTCGAGAAAAGAAAAGAAAAAAAAAAAGAGAGAGATAAACAATTAATTAAGTGTTCATTTCTTTTAGACTACTGCCAAAAAAAAACCATATTTGTTGAATATTAGATATTAGAAATCATGAGTAGTGCATTTACTATTAAAGTCCCAGCATCATCTGCCAATATTGGACCAGGGTTTGATGTCTTGGGATTAGGTTTACAACTTTACTTAACCATTACAGTCACTATCGATCCAAGTAAAGATACAACATCTGATCCTCATCATGCTATTTTAAGTTATGAAGGAGATGGTACAGTTCCGTTTGAAAGTAATAAGAATTTAATTACTCAAACTGCATTATATATAATGAGATCTAATGGAATGGAAAATTTCCCAATTGGTACTCATATTCATGTTAATAATCCAATTCCTTTAGGTAGAGGATTAGGATCACTGGCTAGCGCTATTGTCGGTGGTATTTATTTGGGTAATGAAATAGCTGGATTGAAATTAGACAAGCTTAGATTATTAGATTATTGTTTAATGATTGAAAGACACCCGGATAATATTGCTGCTGCCATGTTGGGAGGATTTGTTGGTTCCTATCTTAATGAATTATCCGACAAGGATGTCGAATTAACTCAAACTCCTTTAGAATACATATTACCTAAAGAAACTACTCCAAAGGACAAAATCGTATCCGTTCAACCACCAATGAATATTGGAGAATATGTTACATACAATTGGAATAAGAAAATTAAATGTTTAACAATTATTCCAAATTTCGAAGTTTCCACAGATTTGTCAAGATCTGTATTACCTAAAGATTATCAATTGAAAGATATTGTTTACAATTTACAAAGAATTGCCATCTTAACTACTGCATTAACACAAGATCCACCAAATAAGAAATTAATCTACTCGTCCATGAAGGATAAGATCCATCAACCTTATAGATTTGGATTGATTCCTGGATTGAACAAAGTCTTGGAACAAATTACTCCAGATAAGTATCCTGGATTATGTGGTATTTGTTTATCAGGAGCTGGTCCAACTATTTTGTGTCTTGCAACTGATGGATTTGATAATATTGCTAAAGATGTTGTTGACATTTTCAAATCAGAAAACGTTGAATGTGACACTAAAGTTTTAGATTTGGCATATGATGGTGCAACAGTTGAACGTTCATAGATTCATAGACATTATTACATAAAAAAAATAAAAAAGAATATCAAACAGTTCTGTAATATTATGGATGATGAAAGTTATGTATAGATGGTTTTGTTTTTGCAGTAAATTCGAGAAAGTCTCTTGAGATTTATCCAATTAGATATTCGTAAACCCGCGTGGGAGTCAAAAGCAAAAAAAAAAAAAGCAGACAACAGAAAAGAGAGAGAGAAAGAAGAAAATAAAAATTAGGCCATTCAATAATCACCGAATCAACATCTTTTATTATCAACAAAAAACAATGGTTGCCTCACTTGAAGTGGATGCAAATCCTGAATTCAAAACGAAATTAAGCAAATTGATTTTAGAAAGTTCCGGAAAACAACCGATTTATTTAACTAAAGTTGAAGTTAATGGAGGTGAACAATTTTCAAATAATTTCTTTGAAAAATTATTAGCACCAATTCTTAAATCTGGTGATTTTACATTGGAAGATTTAATTGCCAAAATTGGTGATTCAAAAGATAAATTGAAAAGAACCGAAGTGTTCAAAGATGTTGAAGTATCTTTACAACCAGATAATTACACATTAATCCCATCTAAAATCAAGAATTATAATTCAGAAAAATCCATTCCAACCAAAGCTGTTTTCAATTTGAAACAACACATTTTGAACATAAATGAAAGTTTTTTCAATTTTAACAATGAAGAGTACTTAAATTTGAAATTGAATCATTTTAATAAGAATTTCAATGAAAATGCCGAATCTGTTGCTGTGGGTGTTGATTATAATCCATATAAACCATTTGATCATTTGATCGCTAATTGTAGACTTGTATCTAGTTTGAAGAATCCAAGTTTTAAATTTTTAATGGATTTCAATTATGGTCAAGAAAACAATGAAATTTGGCAAGGTACTAAACAAGAAATCTTGGGAGGTAAAATTGGTATATTATTTAATCATTTAAAAAGTGTTCAAGTATTCACTGGATTTGAACTTTTTAAACGTAATTTACACAATTTGGACGATTCTAATCCAGATGGATTTAAATTCTTTGATGGTGAATTTTTGAAAACTTCTATTGTTAATCAAATCAACTATACTAAGTATGAATATTTGAATGAAGTTACTAAAAATTTCCCAACTAAAGGTTATGAAGTATCTTTGAAATCACAATTAGCATCTAATCAAGAACAATCTAATGCTGGTAATCGTGGTGAATTTTTCAAAACTGATTTCGGTGTTAAATTCCATCAATCTTTATTCAGAAATTTTTTCACAGCTAAATTGCAAGCTAATGTTGGTGGAATTTATTCTTTTAATTCAAAATTCCCAATCCATCCCTCTGATAAATTCTACTTGGGTGGATATAATTCATTCCCAGGATTTACCAAAAATAGTGTTGACCTAACAGGAGGAGATCAATATTATAAAGTTCAAGGTACTTTATATTCCAAAATTCCTTCATTTTTCTATACTCCATCTAAAAACTCACATGAAGATAATCCATTGAGAATCTATGGTACTGGTATTATTGGTAATATTGTCAACACATCATCAAATAAAACTATTATTGATGATGAAAATGGTGTTGTCAGTTATGGTGTTGGTTTAAGATATTTCAATAACTGGGCTAATTTTGATATTGGTTATTATATAAGTAGAAGATTTGGTGGTGATAACAGCAACACCAATGGAATTAAAGATGGATTACAATTTTCTGTATCAATTGGCGGTTCAAACCGTTTTTAGAAGGTCGATATATATGTATACAGTTTTCATAAATAAATATTCATTAAAAGAAGTCATTGATGATGGTACTGTGGGGGGGGGGGGTAGACATCTTTATTTTGTAACATTCGCGGTGGTACATCAACAGGACGCGAAGGAACTGAAATCTCAAGAAGACAAAAGAAAAAGAAAAAAAAAAATAGAACATTAAAAATTGTCGCAAACTGTAAACAAACTATTCATTCATTTATTCAATCATCGAGATGGGAGTCCATGGTTTACTACAATGTCTTAAAGATATCCAAGATCCCGGCTCATTAGAACGATACCGGGGTAAAACATTAGCTATAGATACATATGGATGGTTACATCGAGCGATTGTATCATGCGCCGAAGAACTATGTTTAGGTAAACCAACAAGAAACTATATTACTTATGTGGTTAATAAAATCAATATGTTACGTTATTTTGGAATAACTCCTTATTTTGTCTTTGATGGTGCTGCATTACCTACTAAACAAGAAACAAATAAAGAACGACAGAAAAGAAGGCAAGAAGCTAAAGAATTGGCAGAAAAATATCTAGCTGCAAACAACCCCCAATTGGCAGGTAAACAATTCATGAAAGCAGCATATGTTACGTCACAAATGGCTAAATCTATTATGAGTGAATTAGATATTATGGGTATTAAATATATTGTGGCACCATATGAAGCTGATCCACAAATGGTTTATCTAGAGAAAATTGGTTTAGTTGATGGGATTTTAAGTGAGGACTCTGATTTGTTAATTTTTGGATGTAAAAAATTAATTACTAAATTAAAAGATGATGGCAGTTGTTATGAAATCAATAGGGAAAATTTTGGGAAAGTTCGTCAAATTCCTTATTTGAACCAGTTATCAAATGATCAACTTCGATTAGTCGCCATGCTTTCGGGATGTGATTATACCAAAGGTATACCAGGGATTGGTTTAACAAAAGCTTTTCAATTAACTAGAAAGCACAACAATCTAGAGAAGATACTTATTGCATTACGTTCAACAGGGAAATCGGCTCCACCAAATTTTCGTGATGAAGTCGAACTTGCAAATTTAGCATTTCAATTCCAAAAAGTATTTGATCCACGAACTCAAGAATTAACAACATTAAATGAATATCCAGAAGGTGTTGAGTTTGACCAAGAAACATTGGAACGTTGTTGTGGGAGAACTTTGACTCCAGAAATATACAGCAAGTTATGTAATGGAAAGATTCATCCAAATACCCATGAAATACTTGTCTCACGTGAACAAAGCTTGACGTTACTACAATCCAAATCTGTTTATTCTCCAAATAATAGCAAGTCAATTGGAGTCTCACATCAAGGTAATTCATCGAGTGTTGCGCATAGGTCCAGGTCTGATGGAGCATACACTAAAATCGTGCCACCAGGGAAATCAGTGCTTGATTTATTAAGAGTTTCCAAAAGACCATTACGTCTTGAAAATCCAAAGACTCCTGAGAAAGATAGAAGTATCAAGAGGGCAAAAGTGGTATATGGTACTCAAGAAATAAAGATATCTCCAACACGAAGAAAGATGCAAAAACTTACCGCACCAAGCCCAAAGGGACTACTCAGCAAGTTCTTCAAACCTAAATCATATTTGAATAGTGAACCAACACCAGTACTTCCAACTCCAAGTTCCGAACCTATATGGAATTCTAGTTTGCTTGAAGACTCAGAGATCCCTGAAGGTAGCTCTCCACAAAAATCCGTAGACACAAAGAACATACTTGCTGAACTCACAGATAATGACGAAGAAAATGAAGGATCCATACATTCCAGCCCAGTTAAACAAAGTGATGGAAATACCACTATATATTCTAGTTCAGATAAAGAAGAAGAGGATAGCAAGTCGGTACATTCAAGTCCTCGAAATGACAGATTTGATATTTTTTCAAATGACGATGAGATTGAAGAATCCCCAGTTAAGAATCAAATTCTGTCGCATGTACAGATTAATTTGACAACCCTAAGAGAAAAGTTTCTGTATCGACTGGATAACACAACAATTAAACTCACACGAGATACCACTCAATTCACTGGATCTCCTAGAAAGAGAAGAACTCCATTACAAAGTAAGAGTGTTAATTTACCATCTATGAAATCACCTATTAAACTACCTCCCAAATCAGCTAGTTTTAAACAAGTTGCTGCTAGTCCGGAACGTGATGATAGACTGGTGCATAAACCACAACAATCATCACCAACAAAACATAAACACAGTATAGATCTTAGACAATTTGCATATAGAGGATAATATAATTTCGTATATATATATATATATATATATATATATATATTAAATGGCTATTATTAACAGCCTCTTAATATACATGCACCAATAGCCAATCTAGTTAATTGACCTTGTACATCACCATCTTTATCCAATTTCGCATCATTTAGTTTATACAATTTTCTGAATTTTGGTAAATCAACTAATTGATCAAAAATATACTCATCTGTGATATCAACAACATTTCCATTGATAATTTCATTTAAATCAAAATCATTTGATTCATCATCCTTGATAATTTTCACAATTATACTATTTGGGCAATCTTCAGATATACCAAACTTTTTCAATGCATCACCAATGTTATTTAATGGAGATAAATTTAATATAATTTCAGAATTTAAATTTTTCGAAGTCATACAATTGTTTTTATAATTCAACAAAGACTTGTGAATACTTTGTAGTAAATGTTCTTTTGAGATGATATATTTTGTATTAAGGAAACAGTAGTCATATTTGGAATTAGCAGCAATTAAGTTGGATTTAATTGTTGATATATTCTCTGGATTTATATTTGTATACAACGATATGTATACTTTATATTCTGGAAACTGTGGGAATGTGATTAATGACATTATCTGTGTGTGTGCTGGTGTCTGTGATATCCGATGATGGAAGGTTGTATGGATTGTATGGCAGATTTTTTTTTTTTTCTGTTTTCTCTTTGATTCATCCTTCGGCTGCTTCGCGGTGCACGAAGCGGGCGAGCGGGCGGGCTGGCCCAGAATCTTTTTCTTAGTTTTTGTTTTGTCTAAAGCCAACAATCAACAAAAGGAAATTGAGAGACAACAACTTTTTCTTTTGGTTTTCTCTCTTTCCGAATTTCTACGCAAGGTATTCTTTTGTACCTCAGAATAAGCATTATTACGTCCTACGACATCCCCCACTTCCGCTTGAATGTTCATACAACTAGATGGATAAACTAGAAGAACCAGTTGATCTGAATGAGATGATACATATCTTATTCGATGATTATGATTCAAATTCACCAAATGATATAGAACCCGTGAGGTATCCTGAACTAATATTACAAGAATCAAACAAGGGTAATAAACTTTATTCATGTTTTCAAAGTTATAATAGACAATTTATAAATGATTCTAATGCTACAACAAGTACTAAACAAGGTGATATTGTGCGATGGAATGGATCATCAATGGAAATGTCAATGGGTATTATTCTAGATAATTGGTTAAATCAAAGTTCGACGGGACAACAGGGTTCTAAATCGTCGTCTACGAAACTGAAAAAGAGTATATCTCGAGCAAATGCGTTATTTACATGGGCTTCAACTGATGAATATATCGAAGAAAGAAAAAAGGAACTACGTCGACTACGCAAGATTAATAATCTTGAAGACAAAGAAGACAAACCAGTCGAACCCGAAGAAGAAGAAGAAGTTAAAGTTATGAGTGAAGAAGATATTAGAAAACAAGAATTGACAGACAATTTACATATAACATTCCCTAAATCATCCATTAATAATAAACTTAACAGACTTATAGAAATTGAGTCCAATAAATTTGTTCATTTACGTATTCAAAGAATTAAAGCACATTATAGCGAACAAATGGCTAAACAAATAAATGAAAGAAAGCGGAAAGATCAAGAATTACATTTGAAGAAATTAAAATTAAAAGAAGAAGAATACGAAAGGGACATGATGTTGCAGAATCAAATGAAATCATCCAGTGCAGGTGGATTCTTGGGTACTTTGTTTGGGTTTGGAAGTTCGACTCAGAGTGGTGCTTCTAATGCAAGTGTTGAGAATTTCAATAATAGATCATCTAATGAAAGTAATAGAACTATTGATTCTGCTACTTTTTCCACAATATCATCGTCCAAAAATAAAAGATTCCCATTATTCGCAGTACAGTCATTATTTGGAGGTTCATCCAAAAAAAATTCAAGTAAGGTTGTATTGTTTGATCAAGATGATTCAGCTAAAGGTACAGAAAGTGATGATAATCACAGCTTGAGAGGTTCACTGATTCAAGAAGCAAACGAGAATACAGGCGAAATTCCCAATGAAGAAACCACATGCAACAATAATACTCCTAAGGTGTCAATAGATGATCAACAAACAATCAGTCCACTTCCAGACAAGTCAATTGAGACACCACGAGAATCAATACAACAGGAAACGTTTTTTTCCATTGATCAATTAGAGAAGCATATGTCAAAATCTCCAGAAGAGGCTCCACATAACAATATTCAGAATGGATTACCACATCACATGCCGCTGCAAATTGCCTCTACAGACAATAATGATGATGAGGGTGGTGGTGATGACGATGATGATGAATTTGATGATTTTACTTCTGCCCAACCTATACATGAACCTGAAATTACAATTTTTCAAGATCCGCCTAAATTGAGTCGTAATTTCTTCTCCATCGATAAAGCTCATGGTTCATCAGAAACCAATCAAAATCACAATGATTTACTTGATGTATTTAGTAATAATGATACATCTAGTAAACCCACAAGTCCCGTGTCAAATGAAGCTAACTTGTTAGATTTATAGTAATGTTACGCGTTCAATAATATGTATTTCATCTTGCTGTAGGATTTGATTTCTTGGGAGTTTGATAGAAGAATCTCGAGTTACATGGAATATAAGTCATGATTATGGTTGTTTGGGGGGTAACACCTGGCAAAGTTAAACTTTGATATCATAACGTGACTATGACCAATAGGAATAATTTATTGTACTTGATATTTATTGCCAAACAGACCAGTCATCAATAGGTAATACAATGTGTAATTAACTTTTTATTACCAAAGAATCGGGAAATTAATACTCTGTTTTTCTATGTAAATTTGCAATAAAATCAAAATAAACACAAAGATGGTTGATAATATATTCTAGAATATCAGTAGGAGATAATAGTATTTATTTGTATCAGAAACTTCATTAAATACCCGACTCTTCAAACTGATTTAATGTTCAGAGCATTGGAATTTTTCAATCTTAGTCATTCGTTTGTTTCCACGGATCTTTTACACTTGAATACAAGAGTTCACAACCTTTAAATTTAAGGTTTTATAGTCTCTAAGCCAATCCACTTGACATATAAACAATTAAGTCATTATAATTTAGAACTAAGCCGTGTGGTTTAAGAAAAGATCACAAGTCCTCATTCAAATGAGGCTTTCTATCAGATTATGGTAAGCATATCGGACTTATTTGAAAGCATGCAATCCAGCTAAACGGCATACAATGTTACTCTGGTTTTCGACATTCGGTAAGATTGTACTATGTCAGGGTCTTAGTGTAAACCCAAGTACTCAAACCATGTCAGTACATTGTCAATATTCACTTGGGCTTTTCTTGGCAAGTAAGGTTAAATCAATTCATGAATCAACAAGATTTGTTGTAATGATCATGGAAGTACAAACATGAGGTATTTCCTAAGTTACATAATTTTATTGTCGCATGAGACAAGTTCTATTTCCGTATTATTTTAATTCATTTTGCATCTCCTTTCAATCGGAATTCATGTGGATTTTACATTGTTCCGGACATGAAACAGATGCAATGTTTCCTCTTTCTCTTCTTCACAGAATGAAACTCTTAAGAAATATCATATATTAAATTGATATTTATAAATAAAATATAAATCATAAACCCCACCACTGTGGAAAAACAAATAAATAGAGAATAATAACAAAAACAAAACAAAAACTCATGTAAAGAATATTTCAAAGAAAAAATGTAAGAATCAAATAATAAAATCAAAATATACCCCGTCAACTAATTATAGACTTGCTAATTATTAGTATCTTGGGTGTCTTTCTTACTATCAGCTGGTTTGTCACTTTTGGAAGTACCATTAGTACTCTTATTATCACCATTACGTAATTCCAATGACTCTTCCATTGTTCTACGTATCAATCTAGCAAGAGCTGCTTGTTCTTCTAGTCGTTTTAAAGCAGCATTCAGAGTCGTCTCGAATTCATCTCCTTCTTTTGGATTAAAGAATGACGACATATGTAATTTTGAAGGAGAAGCAACGGAATTAGGTACGGAAATTTTGGAAATGCGTTAATATTAGGGGGTAAAACCAATAAAATATTATCCGTTGTAAAATAAATTGTTCGGAGAATATTAAAATGACACAAAAAAAGTAACAGGATAAGCGAAACTAAACCACAAACAATCAAAAAAAAAATAGCAAACTAAGTGGAAGATATGGGTTAGACTTATCGGGGATTTGAGGGAAATGCAAAATAGGGTTTTTGATGGGGATTCGGAAAACGGATATGCAAAATCTAAGTATGATTTATCAAAATCGAAGAATGTATAAATGAGGTTCTGTATTTCCTTTTACCAAGATATCCAAATACAAGACCCCTCTGGAAAACTCAAAGGGAGAAACTGGAATCAAATTGTGTTTCGTTTTTTCTTGAATATAGTAGTTAATTAAATGATATACCTTCAAGTTTGTAAAATTAGTATAGATGCTTGAAGTAATAACTGACTATACCAGCTGATAGAAAGATAGTTTGATTGGACCAGGAAAAATCTGAAAAATCTCTAATGATTAATTTTGTGATAGAAATAAGCTCTTTTAGATGCAAAAAAAAAGATAACTTGTTTAATTCTGAAAGACGACACTATTATGTAGATTATAAAAGCCGTCTATAGTTGTAAAGAACTAACTTTTGGGATAAATTTGATTATGAATAATCTTGAATACTTCGTCTTCTTTCAAAAATGGAGAATTCATCATTGAGGATCAAGCTATTTATTTATATTATCCTACAGTGATATCAAGGTACGAATGATGATGAAGCAGGGCGTTTCCCCAAATTACACCAAATGCTTATTATCATTGTCTATATCCGGATACTAAATGAGATTCGACAATCAAACATTTTTCCGACTACAATAGCAATCAGTGATGAGGATAATATAATAATCGGAAATTCACGAAATGGTCATTAATCACTTGCACCTTTTTTTGGCTGATATCATCAAGCAGATTGAATTTCACGAAATCTAGAATCACCATTATTAAAAATAGTAAAACCACTTCGGATAGGGAATTATACTATAAATGAATGCGATCTTATTATGGATAAGATTCGGAAACTGGATATAATCTCAAACTAACAAAGGGTGCATATCTTTGATTATGTCTCGGTTATTTTGTTATTGATTAACAAACTAGGCCAGTATGATTTCCTAAATCTTAATAAAAGCACAGCCAAACTGTGGCAAATAATTAGTACAATAATGTGTTTGCGTCTAATGTTGGTCATATTTCCATTTTAGTGAGAAGAAGTAGCTAGACTTCAAGCAAAATATCAGTTTTTTAGCCGTGGTCATATTTCCGTACTGGTTTTAGCAAATTTTTAAATACACGCCAGATCATGTTTTATCATAGACAATAGTCGCCATGTACATATACACTTAAATATATTACAAATTTCTTTTTTTATATATATGTATATATAACCTAATTATTACACATTAACTTTTTCTTAACCACTTCTTGAATGGATTTTTGGACCCGCCATTTGGTTTTACCATACTTCCGATACTGTTGGTACTGAAACTAGAACTTGGTCTGTGTCCATTGCCATCATTTTCTAAGTTATCTGAATTTCCGTTAGTATTGTTCAACGAATCAACTTTAAGATTATTCAATCCAGAAGAATTGCCATACATCCGGGTATCAGCATCAATAAATTTCATCTTTAATGTTGCCAAAGCATGATCAGTTAATTTCTTATACTGGTGGGCATTTGGAACATGGTCAGAATAGATTAAGCAGTTGCGGCTAGTATCTAACCAGCACTTATTCAAAATATCATCGGTAAAAGAATCCCATATAACCTGATTATTGTAATTCTTTGGAAATTCATAATTCTCTAAATAGACTTCTAATTCCTGAATTTTGTTTAATATTTTAGTACAATGTTTTTGAATATCTTTGAGAGTGACATTGGAATCAATAAAAGAAAACATCTCTTCATTAAGCAACGATTTGATAAAATCCCATTCATTTTGACCATGAAATTCCAACAACTCCAGCTTTTCAAATTCCAAGGAACCGATCTGATACTTGTTTTCATTATTAAGTTGCAAATCACTCAATTTGAGGATAGGATCAAGGTCAGGGGTTCCAGATTGGGACCTTTCATAATCCCTGCTAGGACTATTCATTGGGGTCAGGGCATTGCTATTCACATTTCGGGAATGCTTATTGTAATCCAATAAATGGACAATTTCAGTTAAACGTAAATACTTGTCAATCAAATAAGGTGTGGTTGGTAACTCATTTGATGTATTATCCAAACCAAGATCAAATCTTTTGACTTCATGACTCAACTCCAAAATCTTTTCATTGAAATCATTTTTTCGACCAGTAATCTTGTCAAAATAGTCATAAACTTCAGGTAAATGCTTTCTTAAAAACAGATTCATCCTCACCAAATGTGGCTCCTTGTGTGGACTAAATTCTTGCCTATTTGCTAAATTCAAAAGCACTTTAGCTACAAGGGTTAATGTACGTTGAATAGAACCACTGTAATGAGTCTTACTAAGGAAAAACAATTTTGGGTTCAATATTGCTGGACAAAAGAATCTCAAGAAAATAAAAGCTGAAAGACAATTCAAACTTGTAACTTTATCTTCTGGATCACAGACAAGCTCCACTTTTGTTCTAAAATTCTTCAACTGTAATTTAATTTGATCTGGCAAATCATTTGACGTTATATAGATTTTGTGCCAAATTTCTTCAACATATCCAAGCAAATTCTGATAGTTTTGATCCACAATTTGTTTAATACGTTCGTTTCGTTGACGTTCTTTATCAGAATCATATTCATCATCATCACTATCGCTGACAACACCGTCATCATCATCACCGTCTTGTCCCCCTTCAGAACCATTATGCTTCTGTGAATATGAAACATATGAAGGATCAATTTCACAGGATTTCTTCTCCAGAGCGATTTTGGTTAAAAAGTCACCAAAGACTTTTTCAAGATATTCTTGACCAATACGTAAATTGTACTTCTCCAACGACTTGGAGAAAATTGAAGAACCTCTGAAAAGCGTGTTAAAAATATTAGACTGGGATGAATTTGTGATTGTCTTATGTTGACTATTTCTTTGATGGTAACTCTTCCTGGTAATAATATCGATATTGACAAGCTCGGTCTCCATCAAACTTTTAAACCATTCATCTTCAACTCCAAGACTTTGAAATATGTCCAATAAAACCAAACTAACTTTTTCAAAATCAGAACTAGGAACATTTTCATTACAAAATTTGATCAAATCTTTCATTGGAGCATTAACCAACATCTTTTCCAATGGTTTGAAAAACGTTGGCGGAAGAATATGGTACTCTTTGAGATTGACCTCAAGCAATAGTTTCCCAATTGGTATATTACTATTGTCATAAATTGTCAATCTAACAATATCCAAGTTACCTCCCAGGTTTGAGTTGGAACTATCTGTTGGTAATGCATTTACCTGAATAGCATTACTTGACTCGCTACTTGTCATGATTGTAGAGCTTGATTTGATCTGTCTCGTCAAAATATCAGGTGTCACATATACTGTACCAATAAGTTTATCAGCTACTGAATATGATGAATCATTATAGGAACATTTTTTTATCAAAATATGAATCATTTGGGTAGATATTGGCAAATCAGTCAGAAACTCTTCTTTCCAAAACGGATTACTTGTATGACTGACTGATGCTGTTCTTGACCAGGGATATCCCCACATACGGACTTCAGCATAGACTTTACCATCTCGTTTACTGGTTATATTATCAAATTTTGCTTCAATTATATCAATGGAAATTTTCTTGGAAACTCGGAAATTGGCTCGCTCAAAATCGTGCAATTTTGGCCGTTCAGGATGTTCAATCAACTTGGACTCAACATCATAGGAACCAATATATTCTCTTTTGGCAAAATAATTTAACCCCACAAACCAGTCTTCTAAATCGATATGTAATGGGAACTCGATAAATATTCTTTGATTGCTTGGAATGATTTTGCCATCTCTTGTTAAAAAGGGAGTCAATAACTGATCTGGCGATAATGTATTTTGTGTCTTTATTATATTATTGTATCGTAATTCCTTAAGTTGGCCAATAAACAACACATTCGAGTTGTCAAATATCGAATTGTGGACTTCCCGGATTTCACTAGCCATAACCTGTTTTACGTCAATTGAATATAAAAGACTTCCATGCAATTCATCGATAATTTTTAAAGTACCATTACTGTCTAATGCACCCATAGTATAGAACCATCCTTCATTGATACTATTGTTGTTCTCAGCCTGGAGAATTTGTTGTGGCATCATATTCGATCCATCAAAGTTGCTAGTGAATTCATCAATCTTTGGTTGGTATACTGGAGCCTTTGGACCTGGCACAAAATTCAAATTCTTATACTTGTTAGGAATTGGACCATAAATCTTGAATCGACACACCAATAATTCATGAGTTGGGGAGTTTCTTGTTGGCTGAGAAACCACCTTGTTCTCAGCGTACCACTTTTTAGCTAAGCCTTGTGGTTTGAGGTTTTGCCATACTATTAGACAGCTTAAGAGATTTCCAAAATTGGTTTTTGATGGGACTTTAATATATAATTTATCATTCTCAAATGTCTTGATAAAAATTGCCGGTGGTTGATTTTCAGTATCCTCCAAATGATCTTGGTTGTGATTGTGGTTTGTGTTTTTTCTTAATCGACTACGTTTAGTTGGAACCTGTGGAGGTTTAGGAGAAGATGGAGCTTTCGTAATAGAATTGGGGAATATTTGCACAAAACAGGATTGTAAGGATTGTAACAACAAGAAGTGGTTTTCGTTTTCGTCTGAAGAATACAATTGACCCAACTCAGTGATTGTCAATGTATGAACATGGATCCAATTGATTGTGTCTGTAGAAACAAGGAAGTTGTGGCCCTCAAAAATCCCCTTTTCACGGGAAATTATTTTATGAAAGGCTGATTGATACGTTGGTGCCATGGGATAGGAAACTTTAATGTCAAAAACTGGTACTGTAAAATTTAACCTGGAGTTGATATATAACACCGAGGAGACAACACAAATGGACTAATTGAACGATGTAGATCCAATAAAAGATTATCTAGATTGATCCTTGTATTATTAAAACTAATTGGTTTTTGTATAAAGAGAAAGAATTTTGGGAAGGAACGTTGGAGTGTTTTTTTTTTTAAAACGTATGGTTTTTCCTTATATTTTTTTTTGTTGTTGTTTAGTTGTTTAGTTGTCTGCTTTTTTTTTTTTTTTGTTCTCACACTTTACGTATTTGGAAAATTTATAAAACAATAAAATTCTGAATGTACGTTACGCAAACAGACGAAAAGTATATCCCAACTGTAATATTCGTGTTTTAAGGAAAATTGAGTGTTGCCTGTGAGTTGCAAAGAGGTCTGCCTGTGGTTGTCATCCTGAACAATCTAGACATGTATGTTCATGTCAATAGTCAAGACATATCAACCTAGTGAATTAATATGATTCAAGTATAAGAGAGACAGCCATACTTTGTATTTTGTGCTGGTTAGTTCCAAATGGTTGTCCAAATGCAAGTCGTGCATTCATGTGATGATATTTTAATTCTGGTAAATTAACACGCATAATGTAATATCGTGCCTTACTATAAAAAAAATCGACAATCAATTAAGCATCAACGCGTTTTCCTGCTTATTGTTTGAGGGATAAACAATCGGATTTAGATGCCAATTGCACAATACCAACAATACTTTCAAGGGTGCTGGTTGACAATTCATCCAGGTATTAAAATCACGTCCAGTTAGACTTTTTGCTATACCATTTGTTTGGGGGGGGAGGAAATTCGTGTTGTTTACATGTCAACACTGAACCTGTCAACCATAATTTCTTAAATTGGTCTGGGTATATAAGGTTTTTCTCAGTACCCTAGGCTAATGCCGATCACAATTATGGTTTAGAAAAACAAAATGGTTATCACTGCTCATTGCAATTGGATCAAAAGTCATCATTAAACATCATCAGGAGAAATGGTGCAGCAAAGACATATATTATTATTTCTAACTGTCATTGTTGCAACAAAAGATCGATCTCTTAAAAAAAAATATACACACAATTCATTTTCAACTAAAAAAAAATCGTTGTCAAATCGGCACATGTAAATTAAGTAACAAAAAAGAGAGACAAACCTCACTTTGTAAGTCAATGCAAAATAAGCATGGTAGCATGCTGATACCCAGCCTTAAGTTGTACATCTGCAATCCATGGTAAAACAAATTTGACCTTTGGTGTATTATATGGTTTGGCAAAGATTTTTGACTAGTTGTGGACAATCATCCGATACTCCCCATTGAAACAAATAATATACCAAAAGGAAGACTTACAATGCGGTATTAAAGTGTAATAATTCTGCTCCCTTATTTTTGTCGCCATGAGCATGAGTAATTCCACATGCAAAATCATCCATAACCGTTTGAAACTAATATGAGATTGTGATCCTGGTCAAAGTGGGTCGTGTACATAAGTTGCAAAACACCCATAATTCTCTCAATTTTTTTTTTTTATTTGTTCCTCTTAACTATTGACTCACTCATGTGCGAGAAGGAAATCTCTATTGCAATAGAAAAAAAAAATTTTCATTATCATGAACCAAATACCAGTGTTTACCAATCATATAACAATTACTGGTTTTTGTTTATACATATAGTTTCCGAATATTGTTTATTTGAGATAAGATACGAAGATTTCACAGATGTATTAATTAATTACAAGTTTGTTTAAGAATAGTAAAAGAAGAAGATTTAAGAAACACCAAGACAATAGCGAATTTTTTTTTTTTTCCTAATATATTTCATCAAGCATTAATTACTATTATTTTTATTTTTAATTTTTACACATAATACGATGAGTAACTTGTTATTTCATAATTTTGATAAACCAGGTGCTACTAACGTTGATCAAGAGGTTGAAGATTTCAATTCTACTGCTTCAAATATCATCAGTAATCATGGATCAAGTGATGGCAATGATACTAATGATGATGCCGATACCATCAATCAATACGATGAGCAAGAAATGATTAAATATTTACAGGATGATCAACAATTGGGTGAGGTTCTAAGTGAAGACGAACAACATATTGAACATTCTTGTGCTTATTGTGGAATTCATAACCCATGTTCCGTTATTAAATGTAATACTTGTAACAAATGGTTTTGTAATGCAAAAACAAGTTCTTCAAGTAGTCATATTGTCACACATTTAATCATGTCTCGTCATAATCAAGTTAGTCTTCATGAAGAATCGGATTTAGGGGATACTACATTAGAATGTTACAATTGTGGTAACAAGAATGTTTTCATGTTGGGATTTGTTAGTGCCAAACAAGAATCTGTTGTGGTTATATTATGTCGTTTACCATGTGCTAGATCAAAAGATATTAATTGGGATACGAGTCAATGGCAAGCTTTAATTGATAATCGTCAATTTTTGTCCTGGTTGGCTCCGAGTCCAACTGAAGATGATTTGATTAGTGCCAAATTGATTACTCCACAGCAAATTTCTAAATTAGAAGCACAATGGAGATTAAATCGATCTGCTACAATCAATGATATTGAGAATAATGACAAGACAGAAGAAGAAGTCTTGCCGATTTTAATGAGATACAATGATGCTTTCCAATATCAACAATCTTTTGGTCCTTTAGTAAAATTGGAAGCTGATTATGATAAGAATTTAAAGGAATCTCAAGCATTAGAACATATTCAAGTCAAATGGGCTTTGGGTTTGAATAACAGACACTTGGCTAGTTTCACCTTATCTACATTTGAAACCAGTGATTTGAAAGTTGCAGTTGGTGATGAAATTATTTTGAGGTATAGTGGGAGTCTTAGAGAAGCTTGGGAAGGGCATGGTTATATTTTAAGATTACCAAATGCCTATCAAGAGGAATTCACTTTAGAATTGAACACTTCCAAGATTGCACCACCTACTGATTTGACAACTGATTTCACTGCCGAGTTTGTTTGGAAAGGTACTTCGTATGACCGTATGCAACAAGCAATGAAGGATTTTGCTACTGATGAAAAATCTGTGTCGTCATATATTTATCATAAATTATTAGGTCATGAAGTTGAACCTGTTGAGTTTGATATTGAATTACCAAAGAGATTCTCCCATCCAAAATTGACAGAATTGAATATTTCCCAAACCAACGCAGTTAGATCCGTTTTACAAAGACCATTATCTTTGATTCAAGGTCCACCAGGTACTGGTAAGACTGTTACTTCTGCGACAATTATCTATCATTTATCTAAACTCAATAGAGAAAAAATTCTTGTTTGTGCGCCATCTAATGTTGCAGTTGATCATTTGGCTGCCAAATTGGATTTGTTGGGATTAAAAGTTGTTAGATTAACTGCAAGATCAAGAGAAGATGTTGAAAGTTCAGTTAGTCATTTAGCATTGCATAATTTAGTTAACAGTCATGCCAAGGGGGAATTGAAAAAATTGATCAAGTTGAAGAACCAAGTTGGTGAATTGTCAGTTGAAGATACAAATAAGTATATTAAATTATTGAGAACTTCCGAAATGAAAGCTTTAAATAAATGTGATGTTGTTTGTTGTACTTGTGTTGGTGCTGCTGACAAGAGATTATCACAGTTTAAATTTAGATCTGTTTTAATCGATGAAAGTACTCAAGCCAGTGAACCTGAAGTTTTGATCCCAATTGTGAAAGGTGCCAAGCAAGTGATTTTAGTTGGTGATCATCAACAATTAGGGCCAGTTATTTTGGATAGAAAGGCTGCTGATGCAGGGTTGAAACAATCATTATTTGAAAGATTGGTATTTTTAGGACACGTTCCAATCCGTTTAGAAGTTCAGTATAGAATGCATCCATGTTTATCCGAGTTTCCAAGTAATATGTTTTATGAAGGTTCTTTACAAAATGGTGTTACTAGTGATGATCGATTAATTGAAGATTCAACATTCCCATGGCCAGTCATTGACACACCGATGATGTTTTGGGCAAATTATGGTCGCGAAGAATTGAGTGCTAGTGGTAATTCATATTTAAATAGAGTTGAAGCCATGAATGTTGAAAAAATCATCACCAAGTTGTTTAAAGATGGTATTCAACCAGAACAAATTGGGGTTATCACACCATATGAAGGTCAACGTGCTTATTTAGTTCAATTCATGTCAATGAATTCTACTTTGTTAGACAAACGTGATCAATATCTTGATGTTGAAATCACTAGCGTTGATGCTTTCCAAGGTCGTGAAAAAGATTACATCATTTTGAGTTGTGTTAGAGCTAATGATTCTCAAAGTATTGGGTTTTTAAGTGATCCTAGAAGATTAAATGTTGCTTTAACTAGATCCAAATATGGGTTAATTATTTTGGGAAATCCAAGAGCCTTGTGTCGTAATAGATTATGGAATCACTTATTGATTCATTTTAGGGAAAAGGGTTGTTTAGTTGATGGTCCTTTAGATAACTTACAATTATCTATGGTTCAATTGAATACTAATCCAACCAAGCCAGGTGGTAATTTCAAATCTAGACCTAAATTTGGTGCTGCTTCAACTGTACATTCATCAACTGATTTTGATAGTGCTAGTGTTGTATCATATGATAACACAAATACTATAACTAAACTCAATAATGAGTTATGGCCAGCATTAAATGGAAACCTGAAGTTTAGTAATGATGGTTATCATAATAATAATGGTACTAATAATCATTTGGTTTCCAATTTTTACAATAAATTGAACAAACTTGATAAAACCTATGAAGGTGGTAGATATAATAACAATGAAAATAACATTGAAGATGATATTAAAAGTATTACTAGTTCATTCGCTGCCGGATTGAACTTTTAAACCTTAGAGAATTATCATTCAAAGCAATAGGATTGTCATCGTTGTTGTTTTTTTTTTGTGCCTTTAAAATTGGGGGTTCATAGGAAAACTAGGAGAAAAATTTTTCTCTGTTTTGCTGGAAGGTTGAATTTTTTTTTTTTTCCTTCTCCCAATTCTATATAGTTTTTTTCTTTGTTTTCTATTATATAAACAATTTGTTAATTTCCCTTTTTCTTTGTTCAGTTTATATTTATTATCTTAGTATACTTGAATTGTCATATATCAAATGATAGATAGTAATTATACAATCATATTATCGTACGTTGATTAATTATACTCGCATGACAATACGTCACAATACAAGACAGAAAGACCCTTTAATCTAAACCTGAGGATAAACAACACTTCAAAGGGTTGCTTGGTCTATACACACCATCAGAATGATGACCACAAGTATTGAGAAAGGAAAATAATACTAACTATGATGCATTGTACGTGTATTAAAAGCTTGTGATAGGAGCCCTCAGGGGAAATATGTTATATGTAAGGGACAGACATTTAAGGGTCTTCTGGTTGTCAAAAATTTGGACGTGTTAAGTAATAGCAAGAAAAGATATGAAGTGTTATGATAGTTGCAAATACGAAACTGATGGAATAGAAGAGAGTAATGGACGATGTCAATGCTCAATTGATGACCAATACTGTTGTTGGTTGATGGTTGTACTGAATACAGGGGTTGAAATGTCTTAACATACAAAATTGATGTTTCGAACTCGAATAATGCTTGGGAAAGTTAACCAAATGGATGCGTTTTTGGTCCATGCATACTATGCGATCCCTCATTATTGTGGTTTAAAACATATACTGATGAGCTTCAGAATGAATTTCCCAAATTATAATGTTATAATCAAAAGTGAGGTTATTATCCCATTGATATATCTTGAATATATCCATATGGATACTTACAATAGGGTATTGCATTCATAATTACAAGAACATGGATGTACAGTAACGTACAAGAGGTCCAGATTCCCCCCTTGCATCAAAAAATTACCCCTTAACGAAAATTAAGATAGAAATTGAGTCAGAAATCATACAAACCTGGTTAAACATCGATTAGAATCATTGAAAGAGTTTATCTATGATGGAAATATTGTTTAGATGTTTCCATTACCTTTTCAATGTTCATAATTTAGAGTTTTGTGTCGATACTACTAAACAACAGTTTACTAATTTTTTTTTTTTTTTTAGTTCTTGCTGCCAATCTTCTTGTGGTTACAACCGTTGAACGGTCCCTGCTGCTTAGAAATTAAGGTTCTAGGTTTGAGAAAGTTGTGTAGATCACTAGTTTGTAAGTTGTCTCACAATAAATTGATTGTTTTCGTTCGATGTGATTAGTATTTTCTATGATAACAAATATTCAAGGGTTGAAAAGAGGATAGGTGTGAGAATTCAAAAGCAACCACCCAAAAAAAAAAGGAACGGACAAGGAGAAACGGATTTTCCGCAAAAACAAAGGCACAGACAAAATTGATTGTCGCAAGAATAATAAATTTGGCATTCCCGTTGTTTCTAAATGGACTAATTTTTTTTGTTTCTTTTTTTTTATGTGTCGCTTTGTGTTTGATAGACAGAGTATGAATATTAATTTGGATTACAAAGAAAAAAAAAATAGATATTTTTTAATTAAGAATGAAGTTTAAAATTCAGAAATGGATTGAACTAAATGTTGAGCAAAATAACAATTTGAAAGATAAGACTATTATTTAAGAGTCGGTAGTTCCACCATATAAATCCGAAATTTTCGTTCTTTTTGAAACAACAACGAGAATCAACTCTTCTACATTAAGATAAATTAAAAACACTTTTGACTGAGATTTCGGATTTGGACAGGAAAAATTATAAACCCGTGGGAGAGTGAAAGAAAACTGCTCAAAGGCAAACAAGCACTTGAACATATTTTCTGTTCCTGAAATTGTTTCGGATTGAAGAGAGAGATATAAAGAGAGCAAAAAAAAAGGAACCACAGTATACATTTTCAATTTCTGGATATTATTTAGGGATCTAATTTAGGTATAAGCCACTGATTCGGGTGAAAATGTTTCTTTTAATAGAATTTAATTGCCAAATTAAGATCGAAACTACATGTAGATGTCTTTGTGGGTGGAGATATACGCCTGAATTTATTATATTCATGGTTTGTTCAAGTTATTTAATTTTTTTTTTTGTTCTCACTCTCATTCCCACATAGTTGTTGTGTAATTCGCATAATGTAGAAATCATTTTCTAATTACAAACAAATGATAAAATTCTCAGCTAAAATAAGCAATAAAAAAAATAAAACAAAAGCAAAACTATCAATGTACAATGAAAAATTAACATACCAATCATTCGGCGAAATTAAAATTTTCTAGTTAAAAAAAAAAGTTGGTTGTTAATTGTCTTTGATTTGTATCTAATGTCAGGATTTAATTTAATTTGTTGGGTAATTAACTAAAAATCAAGCAAAAAGACTAATTAAAGACTAAAATAATAGAATAGGTACTGATTTTCCTCCCGATCTAGTTAAAAAAACCTTGTTTCAGACATTTCACAAATTCAACCAAATGATTTAAAATTAGATATCTTATTGAAATTAAAGAAGAAAAACTCGCCTTATTTTTTAAAAAAGAATTTTGGGTTTGTTTCCCTTTTTTTTTTGTTTAATTTGTGTGTTGGTGTTCCTAATTTGGAAAGCGTGTAAAAACTTTTGTCCATTTCAAGATTGTCGGGACGTAAGGTTTTAAATTTGTTTGTTTCTTTCATAATGCAAATGTATAATGCAAATTTGAACAAGTTTCATTATTTTAATTTTGCATTAGACTAATTTTTTTGGTTTGTTGTTTTTGGCTTTTGGCGAACCAGAATAATGGCGGTGTTTATGTTCCACCACTGTATCGAAAAATACGGAAGAAACTCCGACGTGGACAAAATTATTTCCTGGTGAGATCAAGCATGAATTAAAGAAAAAAAAATTGAATCTGCATTAACAAAATTAAAATAAATAGATGAAGTACTGATTGACATAGACGTAGGGCTAGAAGCGCTGGTAATTCATATTTCTCTAATTGGAGGAACCCATAAAATCGATAATCAAAATCTACTTTGCAACTACAAAAAAGTTGTGTTGGTAACCAAATCAGGCAAAAAAAGTGAAAAAGAAAAGGTGATTAAAATGATTTTCAACAGTCTTGTACAAAACGGAAAATGCAATCTACTAACCTTAGCAATGACCCTTGATGATACAAAAGAAAATAAAATAAGGAAAAAAAAAGATGGAAATGGAAAATTAGGCAGTGTTAAGATCATCAACATAGCCAATCAAATCATTTCATGTATGGACTAAAAGACATTTATCCCAAGCTGAATGTGCAATCATTTACGTTTCATAAGGCCCCAAGTTGAAAAGATTAATGTACCTTACATACAAAAATGGATTATTATTATTGTTATTGTTATTTTATTACAAACCAAAGGGAGCAAATACCTGATCTCTGGAATTAACAATTTAATAGTTCATATGAAACCTGATATTTGACTCTGTTTCTTTTTTTTTTTCTGAAAGGAGTTTCGACTTTGCTTTGATAATTGACAAAAGAATATAAAACCAGAAGTTGTATTCATGTCAGGTATAACTGTAAATGGAATTAAACTGTACCAATTTAGTAATCTAATGCAATAATGATTTTGGTTGTCAATTGCAGCTCCTCATGAAATAACAACTTGACGCGTTTTTGTATTATTTGACCCCCTAAACGGTAATAATACTTAATCATTGTGTAATTGTAATCTAAAACAAACTAAATAAATTTTTTGTGTATTGTGATACATCCATTGATCAAAGAAGAATCATAAAAAAAAAAGAAACTGCGATAAACCAATATCTTTAGCAAGCTATACGGTGGTGTATGTGTGTGATTGGAGGTTAATCCTTAACCAGAACAAAGTCTTCCTCTATCTCTACCAAAGAAACCCATAGACCTCTTCAAGATTAATCTAGTTTAAACTTTCTCCAAGAGAATCCCTTTCATAGAGTTAATCACCTTTTTTTTCTTTATTTCTTTGTATTCATGAAAAGTTTCTTCTATCATGATGGATCATATAATCAAACAATAGAAAATAATGATTCCATCTTATTGATCTAACTCTAATACGCGCGGTAGGAAAGAAAAAGAAAAAGGAATAGTCCCATTGCGATGGCACCATTCTGTCGACACTTGATCCGTTGTTCCGCGGTGAGCCCATGCCGGCACACTCTAGCACAAGACCACGAGACAGAAAGAGGCACCAAGAAGAACAAAAAAAAAAGTGAAAATTAGAAGTGAAACATTGGAGAGAGTGAGAGTGAGTGTGTGGGTCCCCCTAATAATTGATTTAGTTAAACTCCCCCTTTAAAACAGAAAATAACACAAACCCAATTGTGAGGGATGCTCAAATAATTTTGTCGCTGTATTCAAAATTCCAATTAAAATTTCAATTATAATTACAAATATTTTTGTCACCACCAAACCCAAACAAACAAAATTTTTTTCATTACACAACCACCAAAAAAAAAAGAATATTAGCACACAAGAATTTTTCCTTTTTTTTTTGTTTCTGTTTAATTGTATTATAAAAGTAAAACCCTTTTTCTCCTTTTCTTTTTCACTCTGTATGATTTTTTTTTCCTCTCCCTCTGTTTAATATCGCTATTCCTTTCTTTATTATCTTTTTTTTTATTTTTATTTTTTACAACAAGGTCAACATTTTTTTTTCTTCTCAACCAGTCCTGGTCCCAGGTTTTCCATCAACTTCAATATCACAACGTCCCATTTTTTTCAATTCACTCTACTTGTTCCTCCAACGTTACTTTAATTCTTTTTTTTTTTCCACATATAAAAAAAACCTGTGCAAAAGGGCCCCTTTTTTAATTTTTTTTTTTTTTCGCTCCCATTTTTCCCCCACCGGTAGTAGGAAATAGAAGAAAAATTTGCACTAATATATTTCCTGCAAACAAAAAACTTTTCAGGACCTTCTGGCCACAAAGAAAAAAGAAAAATAATATAATTACACCTCCAAACAACCATAACCATAGATCAATTATTTGTTGTTGTTGATTTTTGTAACTAAACATGTCTTCAATTGATAAAGATATACTAACTAAAGATGAGGAATCGGAAGATACTACAAAAACCGAAAGTAGTATAAGTTATTCCCTGAAAATTGACCATATGAAGAATCCGCATCGTATAAAGCTAGCACCTGATGAAATCAAGTTAATTATGTTTTTAATAGTTGAGATCAAACCGTTTAAATACATTGGTGATAAATCTTTGAGTCAAACTAAAAAATGGGAGCTTATAAGAACAAGGTATTATGATGCAAAAGCAAATAATAAAGATGTGGAAGTAATTGTACCTACTGTGCGAACACTTCAGAGACAATTGACTGCCGGTCTTAAAAAAGCAGAAACCAGGAGGAAGAAAAAGAGAGTATATGATTCAATTGACCAAATATCAGACACCGAGAAGTTGATTCAGAAGAGGCTTGATAAGTTAAGTGTTGAATCCGCAACTGATCAAGAATTAGAAGATATGATTTATGATTTGAATGAACTTTCGGATCATATTAAAAAGACGAAATCAAATCCACAACCACGTCCTTCATCAATTCAAAGGATAATGAATCCATCTCCTGAATCAACTCCACAAAAACAGCAACGTCATTTTCATGATCTTCATCATCATCAACAACAACAACAACAACCAAACAATAATAGTACTCAGACACATGTGTTGTCTGCTCCAGTTCCACCACCTCCTCCTCCTCCTCCTCAGCCAGCACTACCACAGGTTCAATCATTTTCTCCACCTATAGCTCAAGCAACTCCTATAGCACCAAGACTTTTTCATGATCCGCAGCCTTCTCCAGTGGTACAACTGCTGTTACAAATAGTAGAAGAGTTGCAAACAGAAATACAAAGCATGGCAGATCGTTTACGATCTATCAAACAAAAATTGGATAGACTAAAGTAAGGTCATTTTTAAAAATAAAAACTTATCCTGTATTACTAGAAAATAAAGATAACTCGATAAAAATCAGTACATACCTATTATGTATTATGTATTATTATTATCAAAAAGAAGAAAATAAAATGTATATATATATATAACTATATAATAAAAGAAAATCATTTGGTTAAAAGTTGTCTTGCAAATAAAGAATGTCCCTTATGTGAGGGTTGAATGGTCAGAAGAAAAATTATACTCTCACTTGAATACAATTTGCCTTTTATATTATGTGTGTTGCAAAAAAAAAAAAAATCATCAAAACACAAATCCTGGATTTGACAACAATCAATCCTTAATTATGATTAAACTTATTGTCATTGGTTGTTTAGTTTATTCTATTCAAGCTCATTTCATTAATTATTATCCTCCAACAGAATTAGCCATATCTGATGATGAAATCGTCAATAGAGCAGTGACTGAATTACACAATATTGATGCCGCTACTGATTTAAATGAATGTATGACATGTAAAACAAGATTACAAGTAGCTAAATTTATTGCCTTGACAAGACCAGATCTAGTTCCTCAGATATTTTCAACTTGGTGCATTGAATCTGGAAATGATGAAATACAATGTCATATGAATTATGGATATCCTAGTGAGGATTATTGTACTATGGGAAATGATTTCACCAAAATGGTTAGTCTAATGAATCCTTCAGGTTTAGATGGTGATTATTTCTGTTATTATCATGATCGCAATTGTGCAATTTTACCTGAAACCCCACTTGTTGATATGAGTAGATTGTGGCCCCCAAAACCAAAACATTATTTACCTCCTGATGATTGTGGTGAAAGTTTCCATGTATTGCACATTAGTGATATCAACCTTCAACCAGATTATAAGATGTTTGCTGAAGCTAATTGTACCCAAAGTTTATGTTGTTCACCTCATTGCAGAAACTTGAAAACATCTGCTCCTAGTAGTGATGCATTAAAAGATGATTATTCGGGATATTATGACAGTAGTTATAGTAAGAATCATTTTGAAAAGGGTAGCTTTATGGATATTTCTAAAATTAAAAAACCAACTTGGAGTCCAGCAAGACAATTTGGAGAATATACTTGTGATACCCCAACTTTGCTCTTAAATAGCACCATGCAATGCATTCGTGACTTGCACCAAAACCATCTTTCATTTGAATTTGCTTTATTCACTGGTGGTACAGTTGATCATTCTGATAGAAGCTTCATGAGTAGGGATAAAAATATTGAATCACAGGAGACTAGTTATAGGATTTTAAAACATTACTTGGACACAGTTGATGTGATTCCCACGTTTGGAACCAGGGATATTTTCCCCATGAATCAATTGCCGCAAAAAAATCTAACAGAAAATTCTAATAGTTACCAGTGGCAATTTGATTTCTTAGCAGACTTGTGGCTGGAATTAGGATGGATAGATCATGATGTTTCCAAGCAAATCCGGTATAATCAAGTGGGATATTCCATGATAACTAAACGGGGATTGAAAATTATTTCATTAAACTCAAATGTTTGGAATGTCAAGAATTTCTATTCATTCTGGGAAGTTTTAAAAATTGATTCATTTGGAATCTGGAAGTTTTTAATACAAGAACTATTAGATTGTGAAAGAAATCATCAACGTGCATGGATTATTGCCCATTTACCTCCAAGTCATCAATCATTACCATTGCCAACAAGAGTGTTTGCCCAAATTATTGCTCGTTTTTCACCAAAAGTTATTGCTGCTATCTTCTTTGGTAGTATTCAAGTAGATACATTTATGGTACAATATGGAAATGATGGCACTGATACAAGGGAATTAGAGAATTCCATTAACCATGCGCTTGTGGGACCACTGATTAGTCCATTTCTGGGAGTAAATCCTGCTTGGAGATATTATGCAATTGATCAACAAAGTTTCAATGTTATTAATTCATTCACATATTATACTAAACTTGAAAATACATTTCATAATGATGGTGCAGAGCCTAGTTGGGAATTTGGATATTCAGCCAGGGATGTTTATGATCCAGAACAGATGTGGCCCATGGATTGGAGTTTAAATACTGAATTCTGGCATCATGTAAGTGAAAAGATTAAAACAATTCCTGAATTTGACTTGTTGTATCAACGATTAGAAACCAGATGGTTTACTGGTGGTAGATTGAATGATGATGGGTATTGTAAAGTTACCAGTTTTACTATGGAAGCTAAGAAACAATGTATGATTACTGATGATCAAGATGATTATGTTGAACCTAAACAATCTAATGATTATGTACCATTTATCCATGTTGGAGCAGGAACAGAATATATTGAAAAGGAAGTAGCATATCCAAAAGAATCTAGTGGATATGAATCATCTGGTAATGCAACCCTTAATTTGGAAAGTGATTTAGATATTGATGACTTTGAAAGAGTAGATGAAAGGGAGAATATGACTATAATCGAGCCACCACCTAAAAAAGTAATAGGTAAATCACTTGGGCTAAGAAATAGAAATCAAATTCCAATTGCTCAATTATGAAGATTCTATGGGAGAGAGATTGCGAGAGAACAACAAATTTACTAATGTGAGTGATTCGATTTTCTTTTTTTTTTTTTTTACTTTCTGTACTTTGCTAGAAATTTATTGTCCATTTGTGTGTAGTTACAAAATAATAATTTTAATTTTGTCTTATAACGTTTTTGTCTTAAAAGGACAATCAAACGGGAATGTTTTATGAATATTTACAATTATGCTTTAAAAGGAAAAACAAAATGAGAATAGGAACAGAACTAAAAACAAAAAACAAAAAAAAACGGTTATCGGATAATTAAATTAATTATAAAATAGAGCGAGAATAAAGTGTGGGTAAAATGATGAAGAGAAAAAGAAACGAGAAGCAACCAAACAAAAAAATAATACCCCTTGCATTTGCGTAAGAATAGTGATAATAGTTGCGGAACTCTATTTAGGGTATTTCCGACCTAATTCTAGATACCCTGCATGAATCCAAAAGAAAGGACGGATTTGGACAACAACAACAACTTATCAAGAAAGAACGGATTTCTATTGGATGGATGTGTTTGTGAATAGTAGCACAAATAGTTTTTAGGGTTAAGCGAGGTAAGGGGAGGAGATGATGATCATGATAGTGGAGGACGACGAGGCGTTGAATTTCAGGAGGTTAAAGTTAAAGCCACGTGTCAATGATAAAGGCTAATTGTTTAATGATAATACAGGGAGAGAGTTGTGATAGTCTACATTGGAATAAGATGTTGATTATAATAAACAGACAATAGTATAGGAAGAAGTATATTAACTATAATGATATATATATGTCAGTGCTAGTATTTTGATTTCAAATAAAGAAAAGTTAGTAATGACATGAATTCAATAAAAATGGAGCGTTCAAGTTCCACACCTCTAAATTTTCCAATAGTTTAAACGATACACCAATAAACGCAATTCACGATAATGTATGGCATCATTTGGATACTCAAAATCATTTTCAAAGTTAATCTATTGACCCAAAATACTTCTCAAGTACTTTCAAAGGGAAGATCTGATTTCCTTCTTTTTTTTAACTTCGTTGTGAATTTTCTTTTGTTCAATTTTCCCTCTTTGTCCTTAAATAATTACTCATTGATATATCTCCAGCTTTATTGAATTCAGATGTTGGTACATAAAACCACGATTTACAAAACAGAACTAATTTAGATACCGAAATAATTCAAACCATTAAAGAAAACTACTCTTAATATAAATAATTTTTAAAATAAGGGATAACACTATCAATTAATGATCACTATTAAAACGTTCCATACGTTTGAATAATTATAAGAGGGGAAACCTCATCATTCAAAATAATCCCATGTACACGACTCACATGCAAGTTAAATAATTGTAATGGTATACGTTAGAATCTGATTATTGAGTACACACTGTTGTTTAGTTTTACAACAGTGTTCATCTTAAAACTAAAATGTAATTGAATTTTGTCGGACTAAATTTGAATTGAGAGTTTGAGTGTTGCGGGTTTATTTTTAGGTGAGGCAAGTTTTTAATTTAATTTTGTTGCAAATTTGCAACAATTATGCAAGTATATAATGAAATGCAAAAATATTGACTATGATACATACCATACCAATTTCGACTTATAGAAGTAGACACTTTTGCAAAATACAAATTAAGAAACCATGGTGTATGCGTATCTCATTTATTTCTTCTATATATAAACTATGATATTTCTAATTTCATTCATTGAAATCTCTTTTCATACTATCACGAATCTTTCTTAATTTTTCTTCAAATTCAGCCATTATTTTCAAACTCTCCTGTGTGTTTTCTTCTTTTTTAGATTGTTCAAGTAAATCTTTCATTAAATCAGTTGTTTCATCACACATTGTTTTCCAATTTTGAACCGTTTGATCAATCGATGAATCTTTATTACTATCAACGATATCATTTATATTAATTTGACATTTGTAGAATTTCCTTTTCTTTACTGGAATCTCTATTGTTGATGTTTTTGGTTCATCAATTACCAATTTGTTGTGAACGGGTAATGAATCAGGTAGAGGTGAACTCTGTTTGTTCTTTTCTGATTGGACTACATCATTTTTGTTTGACAGATCTAGATCTTCTGATATAGTCAAAATATCATTAGCTGTTGTAGTCATAATTATGGATAAATTTTAAACAAAACTGGCAAGTCATTTGTTTCATAATTGTAATTTCATCGCGATATCATGAAAGTTTGATGTGGTTTTTGTTAAACGGGAGAAAAAATATCACATGATTCGATCATATCAAATCGATACAAAATTGTTCACCAAAAGCTAGGTAAAGACAAACAGAATTCTCTTCATATTTGCAAAATACTATTATATAGCTTTGGATTATTGCATAATCTGAAGAATAAAGACTAGAGATGAAGTTTGTTTAGACAAACGATGGGTTTTTTTTTTAGTAAAGAGGAGTTCCAATGGAAACAAATGTTGATAATAACTGAATGAAGTTTGGAATATAAACTATGGGGAGGAAACGGATGATATAGAGATCATTGAAATAAGAAGAAGTAAACAAAAATCACTACAATAGTAGAAACATAAAATAATAATAACTAAAGATATATATTCTTATATAACAAATCTTGTAATATCAAGATATAGTGCTAGAACAATCGATTGTGAAGGTCAGTAGTATTTATACCTGATATTGCAATACCTGATTTTGATCAAACTTTCCAGAAAAGGATTCCATAAAAACAACTTATATCGACTCATGAGAGTGACCATAAAATGCAAACAAAATAACAGTAAGATTGAATCGCTACATTTTTTTTAAGAAAAATTTTTTGTTCGTTGTTGGAATTCTTTCGTGTTCCATTAATCGAGTCGTGTATAACGAGTCAAAAAACAATCTACCCTTTGATTGGTTCTAATCTATTTCATAATCACTCGAAAGAAGGATATGACGATTGAAAAATGATGAAAATTCAATAGATAATTAACAATACTTTAGACTATACTACTGTTAGAAACAAGCAAAATCAAACATATTGATTTTGATAGATACATATAAAGTAGAAAGCTTTCCTTTAAGATGCTAAACTCATCGATTTTTCTCATTTCTATTTTAGTACTGAAATATGCAATTAATTAAACATCCATTCATTGTTACATGTGGTAACTAAATCTCACTCTGATCATGTGATGGAATAATCTAATATCTCTCACTAAGTTATATTTCCAATTTAAAAGCGAATGAAAAAAATAAGTTCCCTTTTCTTTTTGTTGACCAAATATGCCATACTATATATTATTAAAAGACAGGATAAAGCGTTGGCTCTATTTGCAGTAACAGATAATAATCAAGTGTCCCACGTGATAGAAGATCCGTGACAGAAGCAAATTCTTTCCGCAGTTGAATATTTACTACCATATAATTATATTTGTGGGCATTTCAATTATATTCTTTTTCAGTAAATCTAAGTTGAACAACATAGTATGATCAATCATTGTTTGTTTGTCTTAATGTAGTGTATCATCATACCACCTGAGGCAACAAGATTACCACAATTCTAAAACAAATTCATTATAAACTAGACGATGAGAATAGAATAATTGTCACCTCAGTTTGACTTTTGTTTATATCTATTGGAATTAAAATTTTATTATAAATTCATTGAAACAAATAAAAAAGAATTTTAAACAACAGTCTTGATAATTAATGTTTGTTAAAACCTTACCCCTTACCTGATTTATTATTAAAATGAACGAAATTGGAAAGTCACATCTCTCATAATTATTATACTTATACTTTTCTTTTTTGTTTCTTTCAGATAATTATGAAACAAAAAAAAAAATATACATTTCATGACTATACACGGGACTTAATGCAAAAATCTTAAAATGCCAAAAAAAAAGGTACCAAATACAAATATAATAACCTTTTTGCAGTTATTAACGGAATATAGTATAATTCATAGTTTTTGAAATGTTTTAAATATCGTCAAATTAGGAATATAATTTTATCTTTTTTTTTTTTTCTGATATCATTCACGTAAATAATATCTTTCATTCTTTTATCTTACATTTAAATATCATTTAGATACTTACAGAAAGAATGTTAAGTTAAAGGTTTGATTTTGTATAATGATTATAATTTTGCATCTTAATTTATTCATACTTTTTGTGTGCTTGCATGTAACTATTTGAGTTTCTAATGTAACAAAATCTTTAAAAATTAGACAAAGCGAGAGAGAGAGGGAGGGAGAAAGGGGCTAAAATCAGGGACAACGCAATGAGATGGTACGATTTATAAGCTAATGCTACATTAATATAGTCTAATGATATTAGTTTATTATACTTTTCTATCTATCCCTGTGTGGTTGTGCTCCCCTGAACTTTTTCTCAACTTCAAGTAACAACAACTCATCACCAAAAGTTTATCTTTACTGTGATATTAACTTTTAAGAAATCATGCATGGCTTTCGCATACTGATGTGTCCTGCACAATTATTTGACGGATTTGCGCCCAAACAGAAGTACGCCGCAAATTGCCGGCAGAACACTAGAGTAGGAAAAAAAAATAATTCATTATGAACAGATTACGTAATCAGAAATATCTTCATCAGAGAAAGATTTTCACTAGATTTGATCATCAATCTTAGCTGTCTTTTTGGTCTTTCCGCTCCCTTCCCCTGAAAGTCATAAGGATCAACTATCGATGACACTAATTAAGAGATCCCTTTTAAAGTGATTCTCTCACTTGCAATAGTAAATCTACGATATAGTAAATGTAAATCATAAATAAAGGGCAACGTATTTTATATCATAATATACAAGTATATATATAATCTAGAAAGAAAAATCTATGAATTTGTTTGTAGACATTGTTGGGTTGTTTGTTGTGCTTGATGGAATTGTTGTAATTTGTTGTAATTGTTGTTGTAATTGTTGAATTTGTTCTTGTTGTTGTTGAACAATCAGTACAATATCTAAAAATTCTTGAAATGATTGTTGTGGTTGTGGTTCTGGTTGAGTTTGTTGTTGTGGTTGTTGTTGTTGAGGTGGGATCATTGAGTCCCAATTGTTGTCCCATAAATCAAACTCACTGATCAAGAAATCATCTAAAGATTCAACTGGTGAAGGCAATCCAAATCCTTCATTGTTGTTAGATAATGGGTATGGTTGAATTGGAGCACCACAAGCAGTAGTAGTAGTAGTCACGGCAGGAGAATTTCCACAACCAGAAAGAACAGGTAATGGTAAATCATTAATACTATTCATTGAAGTATTAGCAGTCATTGGTGTAGAAGGTGGTTCACTCTTTGCACTAGTAACACTAGCAATACTTGAAATACTACTTGATCTTCTTGAACTAGCAGGAGTACTCATTTGTTTTGGTTTCTTTTCTTCATTATCATTAGTGGTATCTTCGGATTGAACAGGAGATAAATCAACAAAAACAAAATCCTTTGGTTTACCAGGTTTATTTTTTGGTCTTCTTAAAGGAGGTCTTTTAATAGTGAATTTTGAAGCAGCAGCAGCAATTCTCAATGAATTGTTCAAACATTCCATTGAGGTTTGGATTGAGTTTAGTGATGCATTAGATTGATGTGATGTTGTAGAAGATGAGGATATACTGCTATGACGAGATGGTTGGGTTTTTTTAACTCTCCATAATTTTTTGCCATTAGCTGGTGGTAATACTTTTGAACTCATGATTTGTTATAATGTGGGTATAATATATTAACAGTAAAAGGTGGGTATAATAATAAGGGTATAATAATAATAGTAAGTTAGGTATAGGTTGGATAGGGTATCAAAAAGGCAAGGGTATAACGATTGGGTTGGTGATATAAGTTGATGATTATGATGATGCTGATGTTGATTAAATGAAATATAATAGAATAAGTTTTTATATAATTAAAACGAAAAAAAAAAATTATCCAAATTTGAAGGAGGAATCGATTGGTTTAAATAATTGATGATTATTAGGGTTTTTAGATTTTGAAATCTGCTTGATGTCTTTTCACACCAATTGATATCTCTTCACATATTGAGCAAGAGGAACAGAAAGAGGAGTAAATTAAAAAAAAAAAAAAAAATCTAAAATTTAAGGTTAACACTTTTGTGTAATAATGTCTTTTTGTGTACAAAGAGTTTTTTATATATTTAAAATTTCACTCATTTTTTGGTTAGATGCACAAAGTCTTAAATGTATTTTTAAATTTTGCATTTTGTGTAATTCCTGAAGTGGGGCATTTATCACCAATTGCCACAAAAAGTAAAATCTAATTCAATTATACCTAATTAGGAAATATTGCACAAAACCCACATTAAAGATAATCTTTCTCTTTTTATTTGATTTTTTACTGTAGTATTCTCATTACGCTACCTTGGTTACATAATCAATTAAGTATGGTAAATCATTTTTTTATCACCTCACTGAAATTTAATCACTATCATACATAAATTTTTTTTGTTGTTGTTCTTCGATTCCAATTGAGAAAATTGGTTGTTGTTCCCCCTTGAATTTGCCTGATTAGTAATATTGGATGTTTTAGATGTACAATCGAGAATTACATTCTACAAACTGCATTGACTATATTATACTTGTCTCACTAGTAAAGAAAATAATGTTGAGTCGATTCAATTGGCTATATAAATCAATAGTGGACTATTAAACCGGTTTTCTACGTCTCATATGTGAGTTAATTATCCTCCCCCTCCCCCTCTTCAAATAACCGAGTATAAATAATTCATTCAAAATCAAAGTGTCATAACTATTTGGATCAACTGATAAACAACAAAAACTTGGGGTAACCGTATATCTACCTATTAAGTAAAAGTGGAGTAATTAATCTTCGGAGAATCCTACGTATAGTTAACGATCTCCCACTTACCAAAAAAGACTTGACTAATAGAACTCCTTCTTTCTAAAACAATAGTTATTAAATGAAATAATAAATCCATAATGTGTGTTATAATTGCTTTGTGTACGCAATGTAGAAACAATTAAATTCTTTTGCTTCTTTCCATAATGAAGAATTCGACAATCCCTTTACTTCTAATATGAAGTATCATAACCTTCACGTTCAATAAGTTCAATTTCTATTCTACTCCACTTTTAAAATATTCTCCTAATCCACATCAATCAATAGCACCACCTCCACCATTAAACGCTTTGCAACCGCCGTTAATATTACTACTGAAATTCATGAAAAGAAAAAGAAAAAAGAGGAGTAACGATGGTAAGTTTGACATCAACGGGTTTCTTGTATCGTTTATTTTAATTCATAAAACTTGTTATTTCCGTTCATACATATCTAGACAGTTTATAGAATAAATAAAATACAATAAAATAATAAAAAAAGGGGGAGAAAGAAGAGGAGGGATGAGTGGGTAGGATATAGGATATAGGATATTAATATGCGCAATAGTAGACATGTTGAAGGACTGCATATAAAACCATGCATAATAATAGAACAAAAATAAAAAGGTTACACAGTTCGCAAGTAAGAGAGAAAATTTATTATCAATTATCGTTAAGAGTAAATCGATCATAAATATTTTATTATACTTTGCACTATTGGATATTATTATCGTCTATTTAACTTCATATTAGTGGTTGGTTAATTGGTTTATTATTTTGTGTGCAAAAAGAATGAGAGATTGAGAGTGTTTCTCAGTTTCGGTGGATATGTGCACAGATGTACAAAACCTTTGTTTCCCTTGTTTTAAAACGCAATGTGTAAATCTTTCAATTCATTGAATTAATTGTGCCTTAGAAAATGATTGATGACTGTTGTTGTTGTTGTTGTTTGACTGTGTAGAATACTTTCCTAATTAGGCATGTTTGAATCATCCCGTATAAGCCCTATTTCAATTACTGTAACAAAGGCGATGAACAACACTAACAACACCGACAACTGATCTTCATACAGATACATTATGTAGGTTAATTTGGTCATTATGTATAGTTTTACTACAATTCATATCCCTTTTTTTTTCTATCGACTACTAATAACAATTTAAAGTGTAACAAAAGAAAGTAAAAATTAGATAGCAAACAATACATTTCTCGTCGTCCTCCTCAACATGCATTGCTTTTATTTCTTTTAATTTCATTCTTTCTTGGTAATTATTCAACAATCAAATATGACACACATAGAAACGGCATATTTAGTTGTCCTTATGGTGTCACTCCCTTTTGCAATTCAAATGGGCAATGGGTTGTTAAGGAATAGTTAAATACCAATAGTAGAAGAATTATAAACAAATTCATTCACCTAAATTATAAACAATAAAGATCGTCGGAAATTTTCCAATTTTCTAATTTTCCAGTTCTTTTTTTGTATTATTTATTTCAACATACATTTCATTAGTATAGTAATTATAGTAAATAATACATCTATTTTTACAGACAATCGTAAGTGTATTAAATTGCCCTTTATTTGGAATGATTATTGACTTACCTAATTAGTTAACCTAATTGTTCAAACGTTTCTATCTTTTGCAGTTCAATATTCTATATATGATGATCCAATTGTTTCATCTTTTTTTTTTTTATTTTTTGATCAACTTCATTATCAATTGAGTTAGGGAAAAAGGTGTAATGGATAAAACATGGGCATTATACTACATTTTCATCATGTTCTTTTTTTTCATTTTTTCATTTTTGATTAACTGTACACGCACTTATCTTAATTTGTGTAGAACTTGTGTATTACCCCACATTTCATGATTCATCAACAACATCAACTTTAAAACAAACTAAAAAAATGAAATTACCCCTCTATTAATTAGTTACTATTATTATTCATGTGTTTGTTTGTGAGTGTGTGTAAATTTCCATTGCCCGAATGTCCCCAGAGCCATTGTCCATTTTGTTAAATAAAATAAATAAAAAAATTGTAATGCTATTGTAATGTTATTGTAGATTACTTTGTATATTACTCCTCCCCCACACATTTACACAAATTTTAATAGAATTGTTGATGACCTACAGTTGGAAAAACTTCGTAGTCGATACGTCTAATCAACATAAAGTGGGACATTTTATGTCCCTCCATCTTTCTGCCCCCCTTCATGTCTTCTTATGTTAGTTTATGTTAAATATTTTTATTAATCACAAGCGCGCAAAATAAAAATAAAATAAAAAAATATAGATTTAATCCGAGGTCTTACATCAATTAGTTACCAACGGTCTATATCACTACATCAAAAAACAGGCTAAACGAATACGTTTCACTCATCTGTAAGTTCATGAAAATGGTTGATTTTATTTTTTACTATAATGAGGCGGACTTATATTTTAGCAATTAAAGGGTTAGTAATTCAAAGGGTTTTTTTTTTTTTTTTAATTAAGGAAAAAGATTTTTAATCTTTTAGTCCGTTAGTCCATCCCTCTTCAAGAAAAATATTCTTCAGTAGACGATCAAGTGAATTTTCATTAAAGTTGTTGTAGTCACTCAACAAAAATAAAGTGAAATTTAAAATAAAAAGGGAATGTATGAAAGTAATTCTAAATATTTTAAAATTCAAATGAACAAAGAATTGGTTATGATACTTTAGATAATAGTCATTCAGTATTTGATAGATACATTCATTTTAAGGACTATAATCTTGAATTCTATTTTATCATACTGGTGTATAAGCATTTATTTTTCCTTCATTACCCTTCATTTTCCTTTATTCTTTATGCTATAGTAATGGTAACAATAATATTATTATTATCGAGATTTGTCGATGATGTGGATACCGCGGATAGAAAAAGGTTTAACAATGTCAAATAATATTAGTACCATTACTTCCCGTACGGCACTACGAAAACGAAGGAACTTTACCCCACAATTCTTCCAATTCATTGATTAATTGTGTCATTAATATAAATTGTCATTTTTTTTGCTTCAATTAATCTGAAATTCATTTAAAGTACGGGAATAAATATAGAATCCATTGTTCTTGATTGGTGTAACTTTGCTCTTGAGTATGTGTGTACTGTATTTGTGTGTGTGTGTGTGTGTGATCTATTATTTAGACACATTGTATATTACTAATAATAATCCATTTGACATATATTCCTTAATTCTTATATTAGTTTGATTTATACATTGAACAATGACCTGCCTAATTAGGAAAGTGGGAAAATATAATAGATTGTTTGCTTTTGTTAGTCTGTTTTGCAATAGTAATAGTTGAAATTATTATTATATACGATAATACAATAGGTAGTGGAAAAAAGAAAGATATTTTTAACGCTTTTAACATCAACATAATAAATCCTACATGGGGTATTAACCTTATTTACATATAAAACTGCCCCTCTTTTCCTTCGCTGAATTACCCCTCGTTGCCTACTTTATCTCCTATTGTCTTTTTCAAATTTAAACTTTCCTAATTAGGCAATCAAATTAATCACCATTAATCTTTACACATATATGTGTGTAAATCTCCTTTTTGAAACTACCCAATTAACTAATTAATGAATTGGGGGACTTTCCTAATTAGGCTATTCAATAATAAGGGGTGGAGGGGGCAAAGAGACAATATTTCCTGTAGTTAAATCCTCTTGTAAAAGTTTTAATGGTTATTTTAGAGCAATTGAAACTATGTTAATTATTTGATCTACGATTTGTAATATTTCTATTTTTAAAAAGAGCCTTGATTAATTATTCATCCCTTATTTATTGGAATGCTATCAACTTTAAAAGAAAATTTCATTTCATTTCATTTCGATTCAATTAACCCTGATTGAAGGTAATAATGTTGTTGACTCAAGGCGAGGGGAGTGACCAATGGAGATAATTAACAACCTACAGACGTATTGACGTTTCTTTGGAATTAGGGGTTCGGTTAGTGATAATAGAGACTTTCGATAACTATCCTTTACCCCAAATATTATTATTCTACTTTTCAATATTCTAGATTGGTTTTTTGCTTCTTCAATTAATGAAAAAGTGGAGTAAATTCGGTTATAAAAGAATCGATCTTTACAGATTCGACAATTATTCATATGATATTTTAATTCATCTTTAATTGAAAGTGTTCTATATATGTACTTAATTAAACACAAACTGGAATATATTTTAAATGGCCTTGGTTTAGTTCATTAAATAAGGTCGCAAAAACTAGATATATAATTTATTTTTTTTTTTTTTGCTTCTTGTTCTTCTTCTCCTTGGTACACACACGCCCTCGGACAGTTGCACACAAAAAGTTACAATTTAAATTGTACATACTGTATGATGCAACTGAATGAATGAACGAATAGGAACAGCTATGGTTTTTGTTCAATTGTTGACAAAATGTTATATGTATGGAAAATCTTTCAGAACTATACTTTAAAATGCTCTAAGTAAATTCTTGATGGTGGATTTTCCTTATTTGTAAATTATATACATATTCATCATCTTATTCGATACATCATGTTAATAACTCGTCACCAGATGATCTGCCATTGTTAACAAAAGAGACAATAATATGGTTTCCGTATTGGTGAAATTTCAAAATATTTCAATGTTCCATCAATCTATCAAACGTTTTGCAAAAGTGGTTCATACATATATATCTGTGTGATTTATTCTAGACAATGAATGTTTATTTTGTTGCTATTGCCTCCTCTACGACCCAAATTTTACGGATTTTCAAAGCCAGAGCGGATATTTTAGACAGGTATTACATATTTTTAGTCGGTATTCCTTTTTTTTTTCTTTAAGTTAACAATTACTGTAAGTTAAAACTAAATTTATAAACCCTACTTTAATACCTTATCACTACCGCCTCTTGATATGAACAATAGGTATATATGTGAAAGTACGATTTAAAATAATAATAATTTCATCAAACCATTGCTATTACATTTACTGGAAATACTGAAAAAGTGGAAAACATTAATATTAGTTGTTGATGATTTAAGGTTATGAGTCCTTTTTTTGTTTTTTACTTTGTTCATTCATGGGATTGCTTTCCAATGTCGATAAAACTACTAAAATTTCATTCACATCTTTAATTTTTTTTTTTTTTAGCTTTCGTTCATTCGTACTTTCTAAAAAAAAAAGTGGAGAATAAATATTGAATTCAGGGATATCTGAATTTTAAAGTGGGTAACTAAATCCACTAAAGATAAATTTATTAAAGAAATTAGGGTATCCATCAATGGTTTATTAATTCTCTTTAAGAAATAAAGTTTTTCTACTCATTTTTCATGATATATGTACTAAGAGATAAGAGAAGAGGATTTGTTTGTAAATTTGAACTGTTCGTTTAATCCCAGAGGGTTAGCAATGTGAAAATTAACAAATACTTTGAATTGTCAAACAGAATTTAGTTTTAATCAATTAGCCACAAATATTCATCTTCAATATCTTACTCTCGCTCATAGATTTCCAGTAGAAACATTTTCTTATCATCGAGAAACAGATTAATGCGCTGACATAATCGGTATATCAAATGTGAAGAGAGAGTAAACATCCAGACGCTAAATGCATGCTCTAACAAATAAAAATCTAACCTTATTATCAGCATTTCAAACTATTTACATAAATAAATAAATAAAAAATCATTACAACATGCATTTAGTCATGCCATTCAACTTATCTGCCACGCATGAATTGAATCCCATCTCATTTTAATTTCTCATATCTATCATATCTACTCTTTATTCTTATTCTTCTCTTTTTCTTCTTCATGCTTGAGTTTCTCTAGTCTCATTTTTTCATATTTCAATTTAGCTTCAGGTGTTAAATCCAAAGTCATATCTTCAGTAAATTTAACAGAAAATCCAATATTCTCCCGTTTTCGACGTTCAATTTCCTCTGGTGAATGAGGTGTAAATTTCATAAATTGAAAATCACTACCTGATTTATAAGTAACATAACCTCCTAATAATATAGCAAAAGTTCCCACTATAAATCGATTTATCATTGGTACTTCCTTCATTTTGTGATCTTTGATGTTTGTTTATTCTATTCTTGTAGATTTATTCTTAGTTGATTATAACAGTTATTGATATTGATGGGTGTTTTTTTTTTTCTTTCTTTGTTCTCACTGTTGCTTGTTCTCTTTGAAGATGAAAGTGATTCGTCACACTCACACGACCATTCAAGAAGGAACAAAAAAAAAAAAATCTAAAACACTCGAGAGACAGGAGAGACAAACAAAATTAAAATAAAAAAAAAGGAGAACAGGGAAAAAAAAAATCTCACTAATCGTTGACATAAGGCAAATCCAACAACTACATTTTATTATTTGATACCCACAGTTTGTAGTTGATTATCACCTATAGATAGATTGATTTATACACATTTACGCACAAGATACAGAGATATACATCTTGACAATGGCTGCACTTCCAAAGAGAATAATTAAAGAAACAGAAAGATTAGTTAGTGATCCAGTTCCAGGTATAACTGCTACACCATCAGAAGAAAATCTTCGATACTTTGAAGTTACAATAATTGGACCATCATCATCACCATATGCTAATGGGTTATTTAAATTAGAATTATATTTGCCTGATGATTATCCAATGTGTGCACCAAAAGTTAGATTTTTAACTAAGATTTATCATCCAAATATCGATAAATTAGGAAGAATATGTTTAGATGTTTTAAAAGATAACTGGAGTCCTGCTTTACAAATTAGAACTATTTTATTAAGTATTCAAGCTTTGTTAGGTGCTCCTAATCCTGATGATCCTTTGGCTAATGATGTTGCTGAAGATTGGAAAAAGGATGAAAAGAAGGCTATTGCAATGGCTCAAGAATGGACTAAACTCTATGCTATGAATGATAATGCAAATACAAATACTACATCTTAGTAGATGTATATATATATATTGTGTGTGTTTATGTTATATTGATTAGAATGAATGATTAAAAAAAGAAAGGAAATATAATTTTCTTCAGGAATAAGTGTCACGTGAGTCTTTTTTTTTTGTACATGAAGAAACTTAATGTTTACGTAATCATTTAGTGTCCGGATATATAAATCGGATATATTACCACTGAAAAAAAAAAGGGAATTAAATTAAGACACGCGATCGGCTAATTAAAGGAAAATTGAGTTGAGTTACACAAGTCAAGTTTAGTTGGGCTGAGCTGAGCTGGGTTGTAAATTACATAATGCATAATCGGCACTCACTGACATAGACACACCAGATTCAATTTATAATAAGAAAAATATTACACTAACCAAAGTAATTTACAAAAAAAAAAAAATAAAAAAAAAAAACCACGCAAATATTAGAAACTGCAATTCAGCAACAAGATACTCATACAAGTGGCTATTGTCTTTCACAGACTGTTGAACTGAGACATGTTGTCAACAAATCAAGGCTTGTAGAACCAATTGGTTTGGTTGATTATTAATACGTCATAGTACTATATCATCAATTACGAAAATAAAATAAAAAAAATTAATGTTTGGTGCACACACACCCGGACGGAAACCAAGATTTTATAATGAATACAGCACAACACGCTATTCAATGTCTGTTGAGAATAGTACTCATTCTACTACTGGGCTATGCTGTTACATTTTGGTTTATACAATCAATAGAGTTCTTCCCATCCCCCTCTCAGCTCGCTCACACTCCACAGCCAAAGGTAATTGGTAATTGTAAAAAGCGGGTATTTTTTTGATTTTTTAATTAATCATAATATCGGAAAAGAGAGCAAAAGCGGTGATAAAAAAAAAAAAAAGAAAAAGAAAAAAAAAAACTTGTAACCGTTTTATCCACATCTTTGAGTGGATTATAAATTATAATGTAATGTAAAGTAATTAATGAATGAATGATCAACTAAATTGGTTGGATGTAGTAATCCCTTACTGCTTGATCATCAACTTCTTCTTCTTCTTCTTCTTCTTCTTGCTATTGTTGTTTCATCCTTAGATACCGCTTTTAAAAAAAATGAGTTATTTTTTGTTTCAATAATTTTGCAATGAGAGGAAGAAGAGGAGAGGCGCTTTCCAGATTAAATTGTACATACATGAGAGAGAAAGAGAGAGGATACAATTGGCAATCACCAAACCGCACAAAAATCTTTCTTTGTCCGTTCTCTTCTTGTTTTCCCTTTTGAACAGATCGCCAATTTTTTTCTTTCTTTCTTTCTTTCTTTCTTTCCTTCCCGTTTTTCCTTTTCCCTTTCCCTTTCATTTCTTCTTACTCAAGTGAAAAAAAAAAAAAAATAAGAAAAATTAGAAAAATCTATAGATCCTGTGAATCTACTCTTTCTTTTCAATCATATTCATCAATTATTCCCTAAATCTAAATCATGTCTCTGGATTCAGATGATTTGTCTATTCCTCCTACGCCAAATCTAAAATCAAAAAGATTCCCTTCTATAAGATTTAAATTGAAAAATCAACACCATTCACAAGATAAAGATGCAGATGACGATCTAAATGACGACACTCCTCCTTCGAGTTCATCTTCTCATCCAAATCATTTCCAACCTCCAAATTCCCCTTTTGCAGATCTGAATTTCAAGAAAAATTCCGGCTCAGATAAAGAATTAACATTTGATGCTACCGATGATGAAAATTATTCAAATGAAGATAGTTTGCCAGATTTACCTAATCATAATCATAAAGAAACTAAAAGAGCAAGATGGGCTACCATCAAAAGAAGTAAGAAACATAATAATAACGACCATCATCATGGTGTAATGCGATCAGGTACAATTAGGAAAATATTCCACCATAAACCAAAAACTCACGATCTTGGATTTAGTGATAATCATCCTCCACAAACTGAACCAGATCAAACTATTTCAACAGTACCTAGAACTATAGTCTTCAATGGCCCTGTTGATGAGCCAGGAGAATATTGCCGAAATAAAATTAGAACAACTAAATATAGTCCCCTTTCTTTTTTACCTAAAAATATTTATAATCAATTCCGTCATAATATTGCCAATGTTTATTTCTTAATTTTAATTATTTTAGGGGCATTTGAAATTTTCGGTGTGCCTAGTCCCGTATTGGCTGCTGTTCCTTTAATTGTCATTGTTATTATAACTGCCATAAAAGATGGTGTGGAAGATTCAAGGCGTACCGTCACCGATATGGAAGTTAATAATCAATATACTCATATTCTAGAACAAGTTGGTTTTGATACTGACTATGTGTATCATAATAATAATGTTAATGAAGAAGAAATCTCCATGTGGAGAAGATTCAAAAAGGCAAACACAAGATTAATGGTTAGATTTTGGGGTGCTTCAAAGAGAAATTTAACTAAAGAAGGAAGAGCTAACAAAGCAAGACAAAAAGCAATGGGTGGTAATAATGAAAATGATGGAGACAATCCAAGAAGATCTTTTGATAGTGAAGTCGGATCCCCAAGAAATTCTCTTGATAGTGCTACTAGACCTTCAATGGAAAACCCATTCCATGGCCAAGATCATCAACAACACCCATATTCACATCATAATAAAACATTGAAATTTTCTAGAAAGTTTTGGAAAGATGTTAAAGTTGGTGATGTTTTGAGAATTTATAATAATGAAGAAGTTCCTGCTGATGTTGTTTTATTAGCAACTAGTGATCCAGATAATGCATGTTATATTGAAACTAAAAACTTGGATGGTGAAACTAATTTGAAAGTTAAAACATCCCTTAAAGCAACAAGTGAAATTTCTCGTGCTGATGATTTAATTACAAGACAATTTGAAATTGACTCTGAAGGTCCTCATGCAAACTTGTACTCTTATCAAGGTAATTTCAAATTCCCAGAAGATCGTCAAGAATCTATCAATATCAACAACTTATTATTAAGAGGTTGTACTTTACGTAACACCAAATGGGTCATTGGTGTAGTCATTTACACTGGTGATGATACTAAAATCATGTTGAATGCTGGTGTAACTCCAACTAAACAATCAAGAATGTCTAGAGAATTGAATTATTATGTTTTGTTAAATTTTATTTTCTTATTCCTCATTTGTTTTATTTCAGGTTTAGTTAATGGGTTATATTATAGAAAGAAAAATACCAGTCGAGATTTTTTCGAATTTGGTACCATAGCTGGATCTCCAGCAACTAATGGGTTTGTGGGATTTTTCGTGTCCTTGATTTTATATCAATCATTAGTGCCAATTTCTTTATATATTACCATTGAAATTATCAAAACTGCTCAAGCTTATTTCATTTATTCTGATGTGGGGATGTATTATGAAAAATTGGATTTCCCATGTACTCCAAAATCTTGGTCTATTTCTGATGATTTGGGTCAAATTGAATACATTTTCAGTGATAAAACCGGGACATTAACTCAAAATTTGATGGAATTTAAAAAATGTACCATCAATGGTGTTTCTTATGGTCGTGCTTATACTGAAGCCTTGGCTGGTTTACGTAAACGTTTGGGAATTGATGTTGAAACTGAAGCAGCTCAAGAACGTGAATTGATTAAAAAAGATCGTATTAATATGATTGAAAAATTGCACACCGTTAGTAAGAATAAAACTTATGATGATGAAATTACTTTTATAAGTTCTGCATATGTTGATGATTTGATTGCTGGAGGTGAACAACTGGAAGCTAATCATCATTTTATGTTGGCATTATCGTTATGTCATACAGTTATGACTGAACAAGATCCAAAAGCTCCAAATAAATTAATGTTGAAAGCACAATCTCCCGATGAAGCTGCTTTAGTTGGTACTGCTCGTTCTTTAGGTTTCAATTTCAAAGGATCAACCAAAAGAGGTTTACTTGTTGATATTCAAGGTACCACCAAAGAATATCAAGTTTTAAATACTTTAGAATTTAATTCCACCAGAAAGAGAATGAGTTCAATTATTAAAATTCCAGGAAAGACGCCACAAGATGAACCAAGAGCTTTACTTATTTGTAAAGGGGCTGATTCCATTATTTATGATAGATTATCAGCTACAAACAATAACCCAGAAATGTTGGAACAAACAAGTAAACATTTGGAAGAATATGCCACTGAAGGTTTGCGTACATTATGTATTGCTGAACGTGAATTATCTTGGTCTCAATATACCGAATGGAATAAACGTCATCAAGAAGCAGCTTCTTCATTAGAAGATAGAGATGACAAAATGGAAGCTGTTGCTGATTCAATTGAACGTGAGTTGACTTTGTTAGGTGGTACTGCTATTGAAGATAGATTACAAGATGGTGTACCGGATGCTATTCAATTATTAGGTGAAGCCGGTATTAAATTATGGGTTTTAACTGGTGATAAAGTTGAAACTGCTATTAACATCGGGTTTTCCTGTAATTTATTAGGTAATGAGATGAAATTGTTGGTTATTAAAACAAATTATAATGGTGAAGAAGATCAAGAAACTTTGGGTGGATTGCAATTTGGCCATAATGCTAGTGAACCTGAAATCATAGATACTGTTATTTCTCATTATTTGAGAGTCAATTTCAATATGGAAGGTTCATTTGAAGAAAAAGAAGCAGCCGTTGGAGACCATTCACCACCAGATGAAAGATTTGGTGTTGTTATTGATGGTGATGCATTGAAATTAGCCCTTTTGAATGATGAAACCAAGAGGAAATTTTTATTACTTTGTAAAAAATGTCGTGCCGTGTTGTGTTGTCGTGTTTCTCCTGCTCAAAAAGCTGCTGTGGTTAAATTAGTTAAAGATACTTTGAATGTTATGACATTGGCTATTGGTGATGGATCCAATGATGTTGCCATGATTCAAGCTGCTGATGTTGGTGTGGGTATTGCTGGTGAAGAAGGTAGACAAGCTGTTATGTCTTCTGATTTTGCCATTGGTCAATTTAGATATTTAGCCAAGTTGTTATTAACTCATGGTAGATGGTCTTACAAGAGATTTAGTGAAATGATTCCAAGTTTTTTCTACAAGAATATTATTTTCAATATTGCATTGTTTTGGTATGGTATTTATTGTGATTTTGATGGCACTTATTTGTTTGAATTTACTTATTTGATGTTTTATAATTTAGCATTTACATCTTTACCAGTTATCTTTTTAGGTATCTTTGATCAAGATGTTGATGCTAAAGTTTCATTGTTGGTGCCACAAATTTATCGATCTGGTATTTCAAGAACAGAAATGAGTGATGCTAAATTTTATTGGTATTGTCTTGATGGGATATATCAATCAGCAATTTCATTTTTCTTTCCTTATTTATTATACATGGTTTCATTTCAAAGTGAAAATGGTAAACCAGTTGATCATAGATTTTGGATGGGGGTATTAGTTACATGTATTGCTTGTATTTCATGTAATTGTTACATCTTATTCCATCAATATCGTTGGGATTGGTTAAGTTCTTTAATTGTTGCAATTTCCATTTTAATTATTTTCATTTGGACAGGATTATGGACAATTAATTATCAATCAAGTGGAGAATTTTATAAAGCAGCACCGGAAATTTTTGGCATGACAGCATTTTGGGCATGTATGTTTGTTGGAATTTTGTGTTGTTTAATTCCTAGATTCTTTTATGATTTTGTCACCAGAATCTTTTGGCCAAAAGATATTGATATTATTAGAGAATGTGTACAAAGAGGAGATTTTGCAGCTTATCCAATTGATTATGATCCAACTGATCCAAATCGTCCTAAAATTTCCAGTTATTCAAGTCAGGCTTTACAAAGAATGAGTATGAGTAGTGGCAGAAGAATTCCTCAACTGCCAAATGCAGGACAATCCCCATTTGCTGATAGTAATAAGAGTCATTTTTATGATAACAACAACAACTTTTATAATGATAATGATGAAGATTTAGAAGACAGAGTTACTCCACCATCAATTGAATACGATCGAGGGGCTATATTTGATAATGTTAATAGAAGTGATAGTGGATCATATCCTCAACCACCGACTCCACCACCAGGAATTGCATTTAGTCCAATTAGAAAAAGAAAGAATTATATTCTGGGAATGTTTAGAAATAATAGTGATGGAGCACATGTTCATATGAATAGTAATGGATCAAGTCAAAGTGTATTAACTGAAGAAATTCAATTAGAAGATTTTGATCAAAAAAAGAAACGTATTTCTGATTCTCAGCAACAAGGGCAAAAGAGAATTTCTTCAATGTATTAGTAGTTTATAATTTATATATATATATATATATTAAGATGATTGTATTAAAATTGAGATTTCGTAGCCGAGAAAGAAAGAAATGATGTTGATATTACATATATTGGGAGACATTTTTCCGATCGGAATAAAACAACACGAAAAAAAAAAAAGAAATCACGGTGAAAAAAGAAAAAAGCAATTGCCCTTTGTCACCAATTATTGTTAGGAAATGCAACACTTCTTAAACAGACAAAAAAAATGTAAAGAAATCCGATAGGTACCAAAAGATGCTTAATCGGAGTTGTAACTATCATCAACATCATTCAAGAAGAGTGATTAACTAGAGTTCTAGAGAAAGGTGGCAATCAATGTAAGAATAAAAGGAGAGATGTTGTTATCTTGGCAAGGAAAAGGAAATAAAAAAAAATCAATGCATTGCATAAAGCAATTCAATTTAAAAGTACGCGTCATTTTTTTCATTCTTTCTTTCGGTGGTTGTTGTAGTTTATTAATTATTTTGTAACAAGTAAAAGTAAAAATAACTCATGGTTAATTCCTTCTTATCGTTAACGTGGGGGCCGAGGAGAAGGAGGTGGATGACAATATTCATGTACCTTGAATGAAAGGCAAATGTTTAGTATTTGATAATGAATGACTTGAATGATCTGCTGGTTATCAATATGTACCTTGAAATACATATGGATGATTACTTTAAACACACACAGATACACACAAAGTAAATGTAAAACATTTATGAAATAAATGAAACTGACCAATAATAATTCATCTTTTCTTTTTTTTTTTTTTTGCTTTTTGGAGGAAACTCAGTCTTGTACGATATGCGTATTACAAAGTTTGCTTAGATGTGTATGTAATGTAGTATACCCCAGGTTTGTGGTTTTTAATTTCTGTTAAAATAAATATGGAGTTTGGAACTGGAAAATTAGGTGGTATTAAATTCTATAAATTAGAAATAACCAATTCAATTGAATACAATGAACAATATACTGAAAAAAAAAACGAAGAAACGAAAAAAAAAACAGAAATTCAAGAGATGAGATCCCATTGAGCTTATATATTATTTATTTATTTTTTCTTCTTATTGTGAATATCCCTCTATCCGTTAATATTTCCAAAGTAATAAAAGCAATCAATCAATCAATCAAATGCAATATTAACCCTAAAATAAAAAAAAATTCATTGCAGGTCGTGCATCTTCGCATGAAAACAATTTATTCAATGTCAGAGTATGGGTGTGTGGGCCCGGATTTTAACGGGTGCGCATGAATCAACAACAGCAAAAAAAAATAAACGAATTTGATTGGCTGAGACTTTTTTACTTAGCACCGAAAATAATAATAAACACCAAAAAAGACACACACTCAGAGAGAGAGCACAGAACAGAGAAAAAAAAATTTTTCTTTCTCTCTCTCTTAGTTGTTGATTTTGATTGTTCAAAAGGTTTATAAAAACTTGATATCCTTTGGCTTTTGAAAAATTTTTAATTGATTTTTTTTTTTACTTCTTTTCTTCTTCTTTTTCTTTTCTTCTTTTTTTTCTTCTTTTCTTCATCAACAATTAGTAACTATTCATTATGTCTTCTTCTAACACTAATGCCCCAGTCAAATCCTCATTCATGATTGATTTCATGATGGGTGGTGTCTCTGCCGCTGTTTCTAAAACCGCTGCTGCTCCAATTGAAAGAGTCAAGCTTTTGATTCAAAATCAAGATGAAATGATCAAACAAGGTAGATTATCTCACAAATATAACGGTATTGTTGACTGTTTCAAGAGAACCGCTGCTGATGAAGGTGTTGTTGCTTTCTGGAGAGGTAACACTGCTAACGTTATCCGTTATTTCCCAACTCAAGCTTTGAACTTTGCTTTCAAAGATAAATTCAAGGCTATGTTCAACTTCAAGAAATCCGACTACTGGAAATGGTTTGCTGGTAACTTGGCTTCTGGTGGTTTAGCTGGTGCCACTTCTTTGGCTTTCGTTTACTCTTTGGATTACGCTAGAACTAGATTGGCTAACGATGCTAAATCTTCTAAAGGTGACGGTAAAAGAGAATTCAACGGTTTAGTTGATGTTTACAAAAAGACTTTGGCTTCTGATGGTATTGCTGGTTTGTACAGAGGTTTCGGTCCATCTGTTATTGGTATTATTGTTTACAGAGGTTTGTACTTCGGTTTGTATGATTCTTTGAAACCAGTTGTTTTGGTTGGTCCATTGGAAGGTTCTTTCTTGGCTTCTTTCTTGTTGGGTTGGGCTGTTACCACCGGTGCTTCTACTGCTTCTTACCCATTGGATACCGTTAGAAGAAGAATGATGATGACTTCTGGTCAAGCTGTTAAATACGACGGTGCCTTTGACTGTTTCAGAAAGGTCGTTGCCGCTGAAGGTGTCGGTTCTTTGTTCAAGGGTTGTGGTGCTAACATCTTGAGAGGTGTCGCCGGTGCTGGTGTTATCTCCTTGTATGATCAATTGCAAGTTATCTTGTTCGGTAAAAAATTCAAGTAAATGTAATGGTAAAGTAATTTAATTAGATTTTTTCCTTCTGTTTATATTATTTTATTTTTTATTATTTATTTATATATATAGTTTTCCATTATTATTTTCCCATATATCTGTTGATACATACTTATATATATAAGTAAAAGAAAAACTTCAATATTACATAATTTGAGTTTTTTTATTGTTCAAAAATCATCAATTCCAATAGTAGTAGTTATCTCGCAAAAAAGGAAGTTGAGATAAGACACGATGAAACATCCTTCTCTCTGCTAGATTACGTTGCATTTCATTTACAATTAGTTCAGATCTAGCACGTGATACCAGAAGAAACTTCCTTGATCTTACATTACACATTAGGCAAAACACTATCAATTGCGATAAGATAGACCTGTATATAATCTACAAGTAATGGTATAAAACTCCAATTGTTAGTCTTTTGGGGGGTATTTTTTAACAATTGGATTTCAAAAATTTCTACTGAAATTTGTTCAAATTTTTGATCAATTTTCATTGGTCCTATTCAGAAAAAAAAAGTATATCAAATTTAGTAAGTTATGCATATACTAATATTATACCACGTGACTAATAGCACGTGGAATATTTAGTTTTTTAACACGCGTTTTACTCAAAAAAATTTTTCTCTCTTTTTTGTTTTTTCCAAACTTCTCGTTGAGTTTTAATTTTTTGGACGTAAACTAAATTCACAAAAGATAGGAATTTCAAGTTGGGTCTTCAATTTATTGTTGTTTTGAAATTAAAAAAAAATCCATCAATCTTAATAATCAATTTTTTTTTAAAAAAGAAATGTTGAAATCATCAAGGGATTCATTTTATGAAGAAAGTGATTTTAATTCAGGACCTAGATTAATTATTGAAGAATCTTCAACTACCAATCCAACGACATCAACGGCTATGTTTCTTGAACCTTCTAATTCTATTGCTGAATCACCATTAATTCATCATGATGATGAAACTGAACCTGAAATCGAACCAAATTTTGTTAAACTGAAAGAAGCTGGGGATGATGGGAATTCATCTGATGGAACTGTTATTTTAAATGGAGATGAAACCGATATTGAAACTGAATCAGAAAATGAATCATCACCAATGAAGAAAAATAATAATGATACCACCTCAATAAATAATAGTAATAATAATAATAATAATAATAATGACAATAATACAGTTAAACCAAGTGATGTTGTTTCTTCAGCATCTGGAGAAATGTCAACATTTATTGAATCTGAAGAAACTAATAAAACAGGTAAGAAATCAAGAAGTAAATTTTCAAATAAAGGTAGAGAATTAACATCAGAACAACGAAATTATATTTATGGATTTCATGATGCTATAAATATTTATCAAAAACAAGTTGAATTATATTTTGATAAAGTATTAATTGATATTCAAAATGATAAAAAATTTACTGGTATGAAAACTAAAATCAAAAATCTAGTTAAATTACCTAAATTCACTATACAAAATCAAGCTGATTCATGTCATTGCAATCAATCTACATTTAAAACAACTTTAGAAAAAAGAAATGTTCGTCTAAATGGTAAAAGTTTGAAAAGATCTGGTCCAACATCTAGAAAAATCCCTGAAGAAGTTGGTTTACAAGCCATTGAATTTATGAAACATAATCCTGGTTTAAAAAGAAAAGATATTATGGAAAAATTTGGTATAACTGCAAACCCAAGAACTTTTAAAACCTTTTTAAAAAATCATAATTTTACCTATAGAGGACCTGATGGTAAACTTGTTTGAAATTATTCTAATATATGTAATATTTTCTTTTATTCTTATGTTATTATCTGTGAGAGAGTTTTTTTTTTATTATTATTATCTTTAAGTGTATTATCAAAATTAAATATGAATATTCTTCTTTTACTTTGTTTACTTTTGGTACATATGCTTTGATTAATCTCCTTGTAGTTTTTATCTACCATATTCATCTACCATATTCGTCTAATATTTTATAAAGCTTTCCAATAACTGCTTCAGAGTTGTCTTTACTGACATCTTCCATACCATAATTATAAATTGACCATAATCCGTAAATTGCAAGTAATGTACATGCAGCCATGGCAAAATATCCCTTTGATGTAAAACCAGCAGGTAATGGTTCAGGTTGAACATTTTCTCCATGCAAATTTAAAAAGTCAAGATTACCAGCAGCATTTCCCTTGTAGGGCATACCAATAGCATTACATGCATCAATATGATTCTGTGGGATGCCTTTGTTTCTAGCTTTAATCTCTAATGGGTTTTCAACTAATAACAATGCCAACCCTTGTTCTAAATGCCAATCAACGTGACAATGGAAAAACCACACCCCAGGATTGTTGGCTTTAAAACGAATTACTATAAATCCATTTGGTTGAACTTCAACGGTATCTCTCATCATTGGATATTCTGGATAGTTGGTATATTCAGGATTTTCAGGATCAAAAATCAACAGGTTATCTTCATCATCAGAATTAAATCTAGAAAGCAATTGAAATGTATGTCCATGTAAATGGAACGGATGCTTACCAGTATCCAAGTTATTTAAAACAATCTCAACAATTTCGTCATCTTGTAATACAAATGAGTTTGTATTTGTACCATAAATCAACTCATTTGTAGTTACGTTATCATCACTGGACAACACAGTATACAATGTTGGAACTTTTGCTGGAGTAAACGACTTCCCATTGAATGTGGCATATGTAACACCATCACCTAATACATCCATCGAGAAATTTACTTGAATGGTATAGTCCGGATCAGGATACAACTTTGTATTTTTCAAAGTTTTAAAATCAAAATCATTAAACCCTTTCAAAGGATTGATAGCTTCTTCAAACTTTTTATATGGTAGATGTTCAGGTAATTGGTTCTTTTCATCATAAACCATCCAATTTGTGGATACAATATGCAAATCAGGAGGTAAGAAATCCAACATTTCCTGATCCAACACATTAACAAATCGGTAGTTCTTCTTGGTATTAGATTTGGTTTTTACCAATACAACATATCTTTGAGCTGCTGTCAAATATAATGAATCGACTTCAATTGGTTTAACTTTAACCCCATCGATTTCAACAATAGTTAATGTATGATCTTCAATATATACATAATGAGAAACAAACAATCCCATGTTAACCACTCTTAATAAATAAGTAGTATCTGGTTTGACATTCCATGTGACATTTTTAGTTTCATTAAATAATCCATTTTGTGGGATAGGTTCAGCACCAGTAGGATTAAATCTGCTCATAAAATTTTTCATAATTTGCGGGGATTCCAAATGATAATGATCCCCAACAGATAAAGTTACTTCTTCATCAAATTCAAATGGATATTCATCATCTTCAATAATAAATAATCCCCTTAATCCATCACCATATTGAGAACCAGTATGTGAATGATACCAATAAGTACCAGTTTGATTACCAACATTAAAATCATAAGTAAAAGTAACCCCGGGAGCAATAGGACATTGAGTTACATATTCAGGACCATCTTGGGTATTGGAATCACGTTGAAATAATCCATGGAAATGTAATGAAGTATTTTGATTTGGTAAATTATTAGTTAAATTAATAATGATTCGATCATTTTTACCTATTCTAATAGTAGGGTTGGGCCATTCATTATTGATCCCAATCATCTTCCTTGGGAAAAGTCCATCTGGATTGGCATCCACAAATGAGATGTTCCAGTTGAATGTATGAGTCTTTGCTTCAACTACTAACACTGTTTGGAGCAATAAGAACAACAAATGAAGTAGAAACATTGTTGGTTAGTCTTGTTGATATTGGTTGTAAACTCGTTGCAAAGTTGAATTGCAAGGAGAAAAAAAAAATCAAAAAAATCAAACAATCAGAGCATCAGAGACAAAGGACCAAAATGCAAGGGCGGGTAGTGTATACGCCGACAATAACAGTACATTGTTCTTACTAACCTCATATATATATGTATATTATACTTTACATTGGTTTAATAATAAATTTTTAGGAAAACTATAACCAGCAGATTTCCAAGATGTTAAATTTGAATTCTCATAAGCATTTTTATGATTTCTAATATAGTCATCAGTAGGGTAATCTTTAGGATCACAAGTCATTTCAATTGCATCTTTGGGTTGATAAATTCGAATATAATCAATTAAGAATTTACTTGGTAGTTGTAATTCATCAGTGTTCAAATCTTGATTCCACATATATGACAAACCCATGTTGAACACCAAAGACATTGGTTCTTTTGTGATTTGTCTCCATCCAATATAATCATTTGGATGCAATGCTGACCCATTAATTGAAAATGTTGTTATACCATCAATAGCAAAGGTAATATAACTATCAATATCATTTAATGAACTTTTATATTCCATTGTGAAAATATGAAACTCACTTGTGTTTAATTGAGTTCCCAATGAAATTGATTCTTGATAAACAGTGCCAATATCTTCACGTATAATTGTGATATTTGTATTTTCAATTCCGACATAATCATAATCTGGTCTCCACCATTCATCAAATGGTGCAACTTGTAAAGTTTGTACACCCCAAAATTTATCATAATGATATAAACCTTCAATAATATCAATTTCAGGAGCTCCTCTTCCAATTCCAGGACTTGGATGATCTTCTCCTAAACAAGTACATTTACTTAATTTTTGACCTGGTAAATAAGACATTCCTTCATTTAAAGTTGATTGATTTGGTAATATACCTGAATCACATTCATCATAAGTATATGGCCAAGTACCATCAGTAGTTGCTAAAAAACCAGGTCTTGCCAAATTTCCTAATGACCAAGCAGCAGGCCATAATCCATGTTTGATATCAAAGGGTAATTTGGCTTTAATTTCAACTCTTGCTTGTTTATTAAAACATAATTTATTCCAACTTTGAATCATACCTGACACGTATTCCAATCCGGAATAATTAAATTTATCAAATGTAATCTCTAAATTCCCTTCAGTTGTAGTAACCATTTGTGGAAGATAATATTCTAAATCATGGGTTGCTGAATAATAGATATCAACAGCAGTGAAAAATTGATCATCACCTTCATGAAATGTCCTACCATCAATTTCAAATTCATCAGAAAACACAAGAGTCCAATTATCTTGAAAATTAGTTACATTTTTGGGAGTATCTGGATCAATTAAACTTGTTCTAATGGCTTTTAATTGAGGATATGTTATATTAGTTAGCTTTTCAATTTTATCTCCATTTCTAATTGGATTATTAATAATAAAACTACTCATTATTGCAAAAATTATAGCTAGTATGAAAATCAATAATATTACAACAATGGCAATAATAAATCTAAAACTTTTTTTAATGTCAATTTTTGGTTTTGTCTGATTTTTAGGTTCAACATTATCTTCAAGTTCTTTATCAATATAATAAAATGGATTATCTAGATAATTGAATCTTTTAGAAGTTAAGTACGATGATGACGCTGTTGATGACATATTAAAAATAGGTTGATAAGTATGATGCACAAATGAAATAAAAGAAAACCCAATATAAGATTAAAAATCGCAGACATAGATCAAGGGAGATCTTATTTGTATTATGTATTTTGTTGCTGCGAAGGTTTTTTTTTTCCCCTTTGCAAATAAAATTGCAAAACTTTCCTAAAAGAAAACGACACAAGAAATTCGCACCATATGCAACATCAAATTGTGTTCAAGTCACTTTATGTACTGATAATGTCACTACAGTCCTAAATGGTTGTACGGGATATCAAATTTGTGTATAAAGAAATTTATAATCTATAGTTAACTATAAGAAAAAAAAAAAAGTAAAACCCAAACTACTACTAATATACATAAGACAAAAGAAAAAAAAAATCTCAAGGAAATTCACTGTTTCTTGTACCTTTTCAATAAATATTCCCAATCAGTAATTTGTCATGAACAATAAATGGAAAGGGGGTATATATATACATATATATAAATTAAGGAAAGGAATGTAATGAAAAAGGGGTGAAGTGTAGGTAAAAATCCGATTTTTGTTAATTAAAATTAATCTATTAGGAAAAAGAAAACATTATATCTCTCTCTGTCATTCTCTATGGTTTATTACTTCTCTTTTTCCTGTCATGGTTCGATGCAGTTTGTTGTATCAAAGATTAGATATCAAAAACTTTTGGTGCTTCACCTTCTGGACCAATAAATTCAGGGTCTCTCCATGGACCAACATCTTTCAATAATAATTCATCATCAGTAACTTGAGATTTACCACCAAACTTAACTGGCAAGTTTTCAGCTGGAATTTGTTTCAAAAGTTCTTTAGAATAACTGTAACCAAGAATGTGAATCTTTGAAACGGTTACAGGATCCCAAAAATCCTTTGAACAATTTGAATGCAGTTGCAAAACCAAATGGAGCATTAAGTAAATAGAATTTACCCATACGTTCTGGATAATAATCTTGACCGATTTTACTTGCTTCTTTAACATAACCAATGACATTGTATGCAGAGGATATACTGATACCTTTCAAATCCAATATAGTACATGAAGTTTCAACCAAATGACCGGCTCTTCTTGAACAAGCAGGTAAACGATAATCAACCATGGCTTCGTATTCCCAAACAAGGTTACGGATCATTCTTTCTTGTGTAGTGATTTTCATCATTTTGTTTAAATCAACTTTACCCAATTCTTCATAATAACAAGGACGACCATCTTTATCAGTTTTATAATAATAAGTTGGGTACATTTTGGCAACAATTGGTTTTTCTTCATATTTGAAATCCTTGATTATGGTGTCAACACCAAATTCTTTACGCCATTTTTCACAAGCAATAAACATTTCTTTAGCTTTGGCGAGATCAAACTTTCTTGCTCTCAAGAAACGTAAAAGACTGGCATCATCCAAACGTAAAGTGAAACCGGATTTCTTCAATTGAGCTCTAAATTCTTCAAGAATTTTACGTTGTTCATCAGTTAGATTTGAAGTGAAACCGGAAACAGTTGATGGAGCATTGATTTGAGGATAAGAATCGAGAAGCTCTTTTTCACGAGCGAGTGCAGTGGAATTAGATGGCTGAACAGACAAACTAGTGTTGTTGGTTACACTAGATTTAATTGAAGCTGCAGTAGACATTGATTATTAGACCGATAAGTATAAGTACAAGTACAATAAAAAAAGGTGACAAGTCCTTGTTTTAGGATAATGAAATAAAATGAAAACAACAAAAAGGAAGAACTTTTGGATGAAAGAAAAAAAAAAAAAATTTTCTTTAGTTTCCGATTTTTCCAATGTTTCGTACCCAAAGTGAAATAGTGAGTGAGTGAGTGAAAAAAAAAGAAGAGAACAACAAAACAAACTGAGAGATTATTTTTTTTTTTTGTTGGTGGTTGTTGTTGTTGTTGTTGTTGTTGTTGTGTGTACCGATCAGTTGGAAATCACTCACACACAAAAAAAAAGCAATGCCCGATTGTACATTTTTGTTGTTTCTTTTTATTACTACTTTTGTTAGTGCCCACGTGACTTGCAGGCGTTTTATCTATTTGGAACTTTAATAATTTATTATTACAATTGCTACCGCAACGTTTATTAGATTTTCTTTTTGTTATATTGAGATGAGGGAGGGGAGATCTCCGGTCAGTCACTCATTCATCTAAAAATATAAGATAAACATAACCTATTTCAATTACATAATCTCCCTCGATTTTGGTTATGATTTGGTAAAACGTGGTGAGAGTGGTAGTTCCATTCAGGAGTGGGATATTCACACTCACGGAAATGCCGTAAGCCTTTTTTTTTTTTTACAAAATTTGTTGAGCCCAGTTCTCAAACGACACCTAGAAAGAGTGGGGAGTAATTACGTGGCTAAGTAAAACAACAACAACAACAAAAGTAAAATTCTAATCGACTTTTTGTTTATTTGCTGTCGACGGTACAAAACATTCTTCTGAAAGATAAGCAAATTCCATTTCGACCCTGAGAAATTGCGTTAGTGCATAGAGGTTACGTCATTAATATTTGATTGCATTCTCTAATAGTTAAAATTTCCTGGAGATCCAGTATAATTAAAAGGACATTGCACAGTGTTTCCTTTTGTCTTTCTATAATCGTTTCTTCATTCCCTTATTTTTGTTTCGCCCGGTATGACGGCGATAGTCGCAAATTTTCATATTTGCTTGTTTTGTACGCCAAACCTAATGCCAGTCGTGTCAATGTGTCAGAAATAATTGTCGAATACTTTTATCAAATTTTGGTGCGGGCAAATTACAACCCAAACAGTAAAGGGAGAAAAATTAAAAAAAGTAGAACGAGAGATATCAATTTATACAGTTGCATCTTAAAGCAAGGTCACAGCACTAATATTAATCAATAATGTTTGAATGGGCATTTGGGAAGAAACTAACACCACAAGAACGACTTCGGAAGAATCAAAGAGCACTTGATAAAACTCAACGAGAATTAACTCGAGAAGTTAATAAGCTTCAACAACAAGAAAAGAAGTTGATTAGTGATATTAAAAAATCAGCTAAAGCAGGACAAATATCAAGTGCTAAAATTCAAGCTAAAGATTTAATCCGTACTAAATCATATATTTCAAAATTTAATTCTATGAAGACTCAGTTACAGGCTATTTCATTAAGAATTCAAAGTGTTCGATCAAATCAACAAATGGCCATGTCTATGAGAGATGCAACTAGAGTATTGGGTGGAATGAATAGATCAATGAATATGCCACAATTATCAAGAATAGCTCAAGAATTTGCTAAAGAAAGTGATTTAATGGATCAAAAACAAGAATTTATGGATGAAGCTATAGATGATGCTATGGCAGATGATGAAGATGAATTGGGTGAAGAAGAACAAATTGATGAAATTTTAGGTAAAGTATTGGACGAAATTGGTGTGGATTTAAATACTACTTTAAAAGATACTCCTACAGGAATTGCTAATAACGAACAAGCTGCTCCAAGAGTTGCAGAAGCTTTGGGTGCAACTGGTGGTGGTAGTGGTGCGGCAGATGAAGATGATTTACAAGCACGTTTAGATAGTTTAAAAAAGTAGAAGGTATATATATATATATATATACATATATTATTCACACGATTTTGTTCAATTAGTTAATGTAACCTTTTTCTAAAAGATAATCTATAATTTGTTCAGCAGCTTCTTCAACTGAAAGACCAGAATAGTTTTTGACATGAACTTCTGGATTTTCTGGGGCTTCGTATGGAGCACTGATACCAGTAAATTCTTTAATGATACCTTCTCTAGCCTTTTTATATAAACCTTTTGGATCTCTTTCTTCAGCAACTTCAATTGGAACATCAATGTAAACTTCAACAAATGGTAAGTTATCCTTTTCATGTAATTCTCTGGCTAATTGTCTGTCAGCTTTATATGGACTAATAAAAGAAGTTAAAGTAACACAACATGAATCACTAAATAATTTAGCAACTTCAGAAATTCTTCTAATATTTTCATTTCTATCACTTTCACTGAAACCCAAATCTTTATTTAAACCAAATCTAATGTTATCACCATCTAATCTATATGAATTCAAACCTCTAGCTAAAATAGATTGTTCTAAAGCACAAGCAATGGTAGATTTACCAGAAGCTGATAAACCAGTTAACCAAACAGTAACCCCTTGTTGTTTTCTTAATTGGGCACGTTCAGGGTGAGTCAAATTTGGATGCCAAGTGATATTAGTAGCCATTTCTATAAATTGTATATCTGGTTGGAGATAAAAAAAAAAAAAGAAAACAGAAAATAATAGGAAAAAGAAAAAATTAAGGTACTTTAATGAAAGATTTATAATAAACAGTTGGTGATTCGAACAAATTTCTGTTAAATTAATTTTTTCTGCTTTTTTTGCAATATTGTCATTGCACGTGATTCGATCTGATTTTTCGATTATTATCGATTATAGTTTTGTGAAATAATCAACGAGAAAGAGAAATTTAATTTCCGGGGAAGTCAAATGAGGTAAAGAGACAACCAAGTACTCATTTATTATGATTCAATGGGATCAAAATTACCAGACTGGTGATCTAACAAAGTAATTGATTAGTTGATGCCACTGCTTTTATTCTTTTGATCGATTTGACCAAGAAATTCTGGTATTGATTGCGTAATCCTGGAGCCACATTGTGATATCAACACCAAGAATTACAGATACACATTTCGGTTTATGGTAATATCTACAACGGTCAATACAAATTCCTAACTTATTAGCTTTTCTTTCTAGAAAGTCATTAGACCCTTTGAATTGTTCTTTTAAATTGTGTGCAGCAAATCATACCTAGTTCGTGTACACCGTGACAAAAAAAACCAAGTGGAAAACAAAAAATGGTTCTTTTTTTTTTCTCGTTTTTTGATTACAAGAGCGAGAAGAAAAATTTTCATCAACCAATCAACCAAACCATAGATACCACATCGTACTACATATCTATTCCAAGACATCATCATGTATTATGAATTATTTGCTATAGCTCGTATAACGGACCCTTTAAACGTATCAAGAGAAGCATCCAAGATTGCCTCAACAGTAGGTAAATTGATTCTTAATAATAGAGGTGTAATTAGAGATATTTCATCACTTGGAGCAAGACCATTACCAAAAATCATATCAAAAGAACAAGAAAGACATTTTCAAGGTTATCATTTCATAATGGGATTTGATTGTTCTCCTAATGTACAAACACAATTATTAAGAACATTAAGAAGAGATCCTAGAATTTTAAGATCAAGTATTATGAAACATGATTTGACTAAAAATTTGAATCCTGGTACTAGTATTGAACAAGCTTTGAGTGCTACTAGTAAATAAGTGAGGAAGAAAGAAGTGTCACGATGTGGTGTGTTGTATTTGTATTGTATTCGTGTATATAGTTGAAGAGAAACAATAGATGATGAAAAGAAAGCATGGTTTGATTTATGTTGTATTACCCATCCATTGATGTAATAATTGTATGATTTTTTTTTTCTTCTAAACCATTGTTACATGTCAGTACTAGACTGTGCCTTGAGTTAAGTGTACCTTATACAAAATAAAAAAAACCAGGACATGAAATAAGAGACACTAACTCGTGTGTATGTACCTGCAATAATTTTTTTAAAACTGGAGACGCGTATATTTAAATTGAACTTGAATGAGGTGTGCCTACCCTTTATAATCGTCTATTTTCTTTTAGTTATTGTAAAGAAAATAAAAGTGGTGCAATTTTTCTTTTTTTTTGTTTTAGTTTCCTGCCCACCAATGTTATATATGAGGGTATAAGTTTTAGTATGACGTGCCCGTTGGAGGAAACAAGATCTCGGGCATTAAACTGTTAACTGTTAAGCGGGTAGTAGTGTACTGTCAAATACATCCTACTGTACGGTATCTGTCCCGATGAGCCCCAACTTCAAACTTCAAATTCCCCCTTGCCTAATTAGGTAATTGCATGTCCATAAATCAAAACAAAATGGATAGATTTGGTGTGCAATACCTTTGTGTAACTATTTCCATTTACCCAAAAAAATTACTCTGCCATTTTTTTTTCATCGCAGTTTTCACATTTGATACAAACAACCCAAAAGGAAAAAAAAAAAAAACTAGTCCAATTAAATTGAACATCAATTCCTATCTTTCTTTTTTTTTTCTTTCTTTCTTTCTTGTTCTTCTTCTTGGTTGGTTGGTTAATTAGTTTGTTAGTTTAAATATCAACTATTTTTCTTAATTCATTTATCTATTCATTATAAATCATTTTTCTCATTGGTTGCCCCACCCTTCATTTGACAGGAAGAAATAAATTTGAACCGTTTTTCAAATTACCTTTTTTGTTTATTTATACACATATTTTTTTCCATTTCCTAATTTGTTGTGTTTTTGTTTTAAGTGCACGTTGGAAACGATTAAACTATTGAGAAGAAAAAAAAAATAATAATAATAATAAACCATCAACAAGAAGAAGAAGGAAAGAAAAAATTTAGACAACCAACCAGACAACCAATCAATCATTTTACTTTTCCCCATTGGTTGCTGACTTATTTATTTATTTATCCACTCATATCAACACATTTGCATTCTTCATTACCAATTTGACTATGAATGATAGTTTTATTAATAATAATGAGAATGAAGTTACAATATTAAGCCAACAAAGCACTTATTTAACTACTCCAAACTCAAAATTAAACAAACCTTTATCAAATAACAACTCCCCTACTCCGAGAAGTCTATCACCTTTACGAAGGAAGCAACAGCAACAAAATACAGCGGATTTGACTATAAAGGATTCAGTAAGAAGTGGCAATTCAGCCACTAATACAAGCAGTTCATCTTCAACAACAACAACAACTTCACAGGATGAATTTAAAATTTTACAAAGAAACTTTGCTGACTCATTACTCAATTATAATGTATTGCAGAATGAAAACAAACGATTGGAACATGAATTGAATTTGAAACGGGTTCAATTGGATAGTCAACAAGAGAAAATGGAGTTTTATGAACAATCTTTAAAAGAGTTGGAAATTGATTCAATTCATAAACAAGAAATCTTGACTAAACAAATTGAGATGTACAAGAAAATGATTGACAATTTACAAGCAAAAGTGTTTGAATTAAATCAAGAATTAGAAAAGAAGAAATTGCAGCAAAATCATAATGATGTTGATTTACCCTTTGATGAAGAATTGATTCATAAATATGAGAAACTTGTTAGAGATTATAAAATCCTTGATAGTCAATTTGAAGTTGAAAAGAAATCAAAGTTGGTGTTAATTGATCAAATTGAATTTCTTTCCCATAAAAATGAAGATTTGGTCAAACAAATTGAAACTCCTACTACTGAAGATGCCATTGATGATTATTTGGTTGATCTAACTGATAATGCGACTCATACCATGCATGAATTAACTGATGATGAATATATGGAAGAAGAAGATGAATGTGACTACACTCAAGATTCGATACTTTCACCTGGTTTAAATATTGGAAACAGTGCTCAATCTTCCCCTATCAAACAACAACAAAACTACGATGATTCAAACTCCTCAGTTAAAGTATCTCATGATTTCCAATTTCCTCCTTCTCCAGAGAAAAATTGCAAAGATCCAAAAAGACAATCACTACCTAGTGAATTAAGAAGAACTCTGAAAGTATCGGAGAATTCTGAATTTGTATTATCACCATTTAAATTGACTCCATCTTATTTATCTGCAGCAGAAGATACTGGAGTTTTCCCTGATACCCATGTTGTTAAAAGATATTCTGCCACCAAGCCAACCCATTCACGTTATAATAGTCATGATATATTACCAATTAAAGTTGAATTTGAAAAAGAATCAGGAAATATAAGAAGTACATCAGTGCCTGAGAAAGTGTTGAGAAATCAACTGATTTGTGCAATTATTCAAGAAAATAATACCGAATCTGCTAAGAAAGATCATAGAAAGGGTACTTTATCTGCATTAACTGGATGTGATGTTGTTGATGAAGAACTAAATTCGTTATCCAATAATTTTGAGCACAATGCAAGTGAACACGAATTGGGATCATTATCATCATCTAAAAGATCTAGTTATATAACTGGTGGAAGTGGTGGTGATGATAAAACACGACAAGAAATAACAAAATTGAAGTTTGAATTACAATCATTGAGATTACATAATGAGAAATTGTTATCATTCATTGGATTTGAATTACAGAAACAAAAGAACAACATTAAGAGATTGTCTAAAAAACAATCGAATAGAACATTGGGATTAGCATCGAATAATAGAAACATTGAATATTCCGATGCTAAATTAATTGAAAGATCAAAAGATATTTTAATAAATAAAAAGAGAGTATTAAGATCTGTGTCGATAAATACAGGATTTACTGATAGGCTTGCTAGTGACCCAATCAATAATTTAGGATTAATGCAACCACACCAGCAGAATTTGTCATCCCCACCACTTGATTCGAATTATGATAAGGGATTTGTTGACATTGAATCCTTGACTAATAATCCTACCCATCATTTAAATGATAAAATGATTAAAAAATTTGCATCTCAAGTATTTAACAATACACCCGCATTGTATGAATTTGATCTGGATAGTGACTTTGAAAACACTGCCAACTGGGAAATTGAAGAAGAGGAGGAAGAGGAAGAGGAAGAATTGACCAGTTCATCAGATGAAGATATTGGAGTGTTTAATCAAATTAAACAATTAGTTATTGGTGGACAAACAATTAAAGATAAAAAATTAAAGAAGCGAAGAGGACATAATGATAAGAATGATCATTTAGTGGATGATACATTGAAATTTAAATTCATGACTATCGCTCTAGGTATTGTTATAATTGGTTTGAAATTAACCCCACAAAATTCTTCTACAATTGCAAAATAGTAAGGTTGACAGGGGGTTGTTTCTTTGTTAATTTTGTTTTTTCTTTCTTTCTTTCTAGGCATTAAATGTATTATTACGGTGTGTACTTTTATTCATTTTTAATTAATATTATTTTCAGTATTAGTAAACCTGGTTTTACAAAGGAGTAGTATCATAAATCCATTTGACCTTATACAAATTAAGTTTAGTGAACCTTATTAACAATTGAAAAAATGAAAAATAAATAAGCAAAAAGTTTTTTTTTTTTTTTCATTTTCAGGGCTTACTTCTTTTTACATTCTCTTTATTTTTTATTTTTTGACAGGTTGGATATTGCATGTAAGATTATGTACATATGTAACGATTAAAGTGTATCCAATTGGGGTTTTATTGTAATTAATTGATTAAAAAAAAAATTTACTTGTAAGTGAATGCAAAATTGATTATTTCTGTTATTTGGTAATCGCACGACGATCGATCAATGTCTGTTGTTAAAAAATATTTAATTAACAGTGCTTTGTGACCGGAACCAACAAATAAAATAAGAAAAAAGTCACACCACTTTTATCACTACAATTTTCATATTGGATCAGTATGGCTAGAATTAAATTTTTAGCAAGTGTCGAATAATAAGCAGATGTGTAAGATCTTTAGATTATTGTAAATAATTAATATATATTTAAAAAGAAAAAAACCTTACGACTCTTTAAATATTATATATATATATTATAT